>NC_083369.1:22276848-22583712 GCF_030254825.1 Meriones unguiculatus
TTTTCTCTTACTATCCTTCCTCCTCCCCAACTTTCTCATCCTCCCCATTTCTGTATTTCCTTCTTCTTCTCACACTCCTTCTTCCTACTACTCCAATTCTTCCTCTTCCTTGTCTATGTTCTGCTGTGCTCCTTCTCCCCTCTGCCTTGCCCCTTCTCTTTCTCATACTCCTCCTATTCTTCTCTCTCCTCAGTCTCTGCTTCTTCTTACTTCCCTTCTTCTTTGCCTACTTCTTGTTCTCCCTTAATTCCTCCCCTTTTCTTTTCCATTCCTTCCTTTTCATTTCTTTTGCTTCCTTTCTCTCCTCCTCCACTTTTATTTATCCTTCTCCCCTCCTCTTTGTTCTTCCCCATGTTATCATCCTCGTCCCTCTTCCTCCTCGTCCCTTTGTCTTCTTCTTCCCTTTTTCCTCTTTTTCCTCCTCCCCTTTTCCTCTTTCCATCCTCCTCTCCTCCCCCCTTCCTTTTTCTTCCAAACTTTCTGTTCCTCCTCATCATCTTTCTTTTTCCTCCTGCTTTCCTTCTATTCCTGGCCTTACCCTACTTTTCTTCCTTTGTCTTCCTTTTATTTTTTCCCTCCTCCACCACTCCTTCCTCTCTCCGTTATATTTCTCTCCCTATTTTTCCTCCTTCTTTTCTTTCTTCTCCCTTCCCTTTTCTTTCACCCCTTTCTCTACCCTTCTCTTTCTGTTTCTGTTCCCTTCTCCTTTCCCTTCTTTTCTCTCTTCTCTCTTCCTCTCCCTAATGTTCTCTTCCTCCTCCTCCCTTTCTTCTTCCCCCATCTTTTCCTTCTCTTCCTTCTTCTCCATCACCTGTTATTCCTCTCCTTCTCTTTCTTCCCCCTCTCATTCTTTCTGCTACTTCACCTTCACACATTCCTCTTCCCTTCTCCTCTCTCTTCCTCCTCTTCTACTTTTATTCTCTACTCTTTCTTTCACTATCCTTCTCTTCCTTTTCTTCCTTCTATTCCTTCTCTCCTCCACCTCTCCTTCTTTTCCTCCACCTTCTCCACTCTTCCCATTTTCTTCAACCTCCCCCACTTCTCTTTTTATACTCCATCTCCCTTTTTCTCCTCCAACTTCTTCTGTTCCCCCATCTCTCTTCTCTTCCTCTTCTCCATTTTCCTTCATTTTGTTTACCTCCTTCTCTTCTTTCTTCCATCTCCTCTTCTCTTCTTCCTTTCCTCCCTCCTCCACTACTTTATTCCCCTCCTCTCCCCTCTCCTCCTCTTCCTCCCTGCCATTCTTTTCACCTTCCTTTTCTTCCTCCTCCTCCTCCTCTTCTTCTCTTCCTCTTCCTCTCCCCCATCTCTACTCCATGCTGCTTCTCCTCCCTCTCTGTAACTCATCCTTTTCTCCTCCTCTTTTTCCATTTCCTCCTTTTACCTTCTCTCCAATCAGTCCTCTTCATCATCCTGTTTAATCTGGGGAGAAACTCAGGGCCTTCTTAGCTATATCTATAACATTTGTACACTTTCAAAATATTTTTAAATTATGTGTATGCATGTGTTTGGTGTATATCCATTATGTTGAACATTTAGCACTAGAAATGGGGGCATTTTATCACATAATAAGTACATTTAGTAAAAAATGATAATATGGAAGGAATAGAAGCACCCACGTTCAAGAAATGTCAAATAAGCAACAAAAATTTTTAGTGAATGTTAATTTGTTGTTGAATTGTGACATATGATGGTAAAGAAGCCTTTAATTTTTTTCTGTTCACAACAATAAGCAAACTGAAACATTAAGCCCTGTTACACAGTTTTGAAAAACATTAACTACACAATGAAAACAGCAAACAGAAGTGTTTACTGATCTAGGATATAAAAGTGAGTGGTCAGCAGACCCTCACAGGGCTTTGCAATAGTACTAGGCAGAATCCACTTTGTAGTTGTTGGAACTAAACACAGAGGTGGAATTCTTTGCCAGGTATTGGAGGAGCTCGTGCAGATAGCTGGACAGTAACATAAGACTCTGCCTATTAAGGAGTGAATAGGCCAGTGTAGTCCCAGTTCTCACAAATAATTTCAGGAGGTGTACAAACCCATAAACCTGAGGCATTGGCATATCAGGATCAGCCAGGTGGATTTCGACATACTGGAGTTTTTCAAACTGGTGGAGTAGCTGGGTGTCCAACATCATGTTGAAATACTCTCTTACTCAAGCTGCCAACTTGTCAGCAGAATTATTACCTATTATCAGTATTTCCATATGACTTCACAAAAGTCACATACTGTGAGAGAATGGTATCCACATTTTTCTTACCAGGGATTTGGAATAACTGTTTCTGCTTATTTACCAAGCCCCAGTCCTCAACAAGACAGGACTTTAGTTTTTCGGGAACCCTCACTTGAACTCCGGTTCTCAAAGCCACACTCAAATTTTGGTGAGGGATCTGGGTTACTTGGCTGGTACCACTGCTAAATCTGTTTACTGGAGTATTCTGCATGTTCTTTGGCACTGATGCCTTAGGCAAGAATCCTGAAGAGGATTTCTCTACAGGGAAGCCTTTTTCCATGGAGCAAAGAGTATTATCCAGGCACTCATTCCCTACTGCATCATCTTTCTCAGCAGTGCAGCTTTTCTGGGAAAAATGACAACTCTGCCCAGAATGGCCTTTTTCAAAATGGCAACTCTTTTCTGCCATGTCTACTTTCTCAAAAGAGAGCTATCTCTCTGCAGGGTATATTTGCTTAGCAAGGTGACCGCTCTCTCCAGAGTGAACTTTCTCTGGAGAGCAAAATCTTTTTGTACAGGGACCTTTCTCTGCTTGCTAATTTTTTTTTAAGAGGGAAAACTCTATTGGCAGATAGATGCTCTTCTACAATGTTTTACAGTGTTTTTTTTTTTTTTCCAGAGGCTGACCTCTCCCAGTGTGTTAGTATTTCCACGCAGAGGGTCCCCTTTGCATACAGTTAACAGTCTCTGCTAAGCCACCCACCGCTTCAGAGTGAGTTTTCATCAAAGGATGCCATTCTGGGTATGTCTATATTACCCTGTGGAGGGTCCCCTCTGTGCATAATTACCCTTCTCTACTGAGCTACCCTCCTATGTATGATGGCTTTTTTTTCCCAGAGGCTGACCTCTGCCTGTGCAGTGATCTTTAACTGTGGAGGGTCCTTTCATGGCAGAATAACTCCTTCCTAATGAGCTACCCTGTTCTGCAGGGAAGCTTTTGTTGGGGTGACCTCTCCCTGTTAGCCAATCTGTACCTGCATGGGTCTCCTCTCTTCTTTCTTCAGAGGCCAATCTCTGTATGTGGGGCAATCTTTCACTTCAGAGGGTACGGCAGAGATATCCCTTCTGATAGAGCTGAACTCCTCTGCAGGAAGATTTTTCCTCAGAAGCTGACCTCTGCCTGTTGGGTGATGTTTCATTCCAAAGGCTGTTCCCTCCACTTCCACCGAGATATTCCTTCTGATCAAGGGAAATTCTTTTGCAGGGCAGCTTTTGTGGGTGCAAACTTGCTCTGTGGGGCAATCTTTACCTGCTATCTTTAACTATGCTATCCTGGTCAACTGAACAATGTTTCTTCACATGGTTCTTTTTCTGAGAGTGACCTCTCCCTGCAAGGTGATCTTTTCTTTGCAAAGGTCCTCTGTCTGCACAGCGAATTTTCTCTAAATGACCCTTTTCTACCAGGTGACTTTTTTTGGTGGGCCAGCCTCTCCTTGAAGGGCGATCTTCCTTGGTAGAGTCCTCTTACTTCAGAACGGCTTCTCTCTATCTGGTGACACCTCACTGCAGAGCTAAATTTCTTGTCTGAGGGGCCTTTCTCTCTCTAGGCAGAGAGACCTCTCTCAGCCAAACAGTCTTTCTCAGCAGAGGAATCCTTCTTAGTTGAAAGACATTTCTCTGTGTTTTGTCCTCTCTCAGAAGAGCAGCTTCTCTCAACATACAGACTTCTCTCAGCCCAAAAATCTTTCTCTGTAGAGAGAGATTTTTTCTGTAGGGCAACTTTTCTCAATAGGGTGACATCTATCTGAAGAATGATCTTTCTCAGATGAGAAATGGTTCACAGATGGATGCCTTTTCTGTGTAGTGTGGCTTTCTTCCCAGAGCATTGCTTCCCGACAAAGGAACTTTCCTCCTTGGTATGACCCTTTTCAGCAGGAGAAGGCTTCTTAACAGAGTAAATTTTCTCTGTGGTAAGACATTTTTTCGGCATAGCATTGCTTCTCAGCCAACAGAAGCTTCTCTGCTGAGGGGTTTTGAGCTGTAACACAATGCTTCTCAGCAATGGGACTTTTATCTGTACTACTCTCCACTGACAGACTTTTTTTGTAGAGCAGTCCAGAGGTCTTCCTGGAAGAGCTGGTTGAAAACTCCTTGTCTTGGTTAACTTCTGTCTTGAGGGATCCATTTCTCATTTTTCTGACCTGCATGTCACTTGCCATTGAGAGACCAAAAGATTAAAAATCAGCAGCTATTATTAAGTTTAAGTCCTGAACTAAGGCTAGCAAGGTAGAGACTTGTCCAGTAATGCCCTGAGGGAAAGCACTGTCTTACTGCATTCTTTCCCTGCCCTCTAATTATACAGTTAATAGGAAACCAGCCCATATGACCAGGCCAGAACTGTTTGTAGTCTTGATGCCTAAAGTGGACCAATCATCTCAAAAGTCAGTTTCCTTTACCCAGTCATGTAATGTCAAAGCATGTATGTCACTGCTTGCAGTTTTTTTTTCCCCTTAAAAACTGTGTACCCCTAGACCTCGGGGCCACATTCCTCTTCTGTTTCCTCAAGAGGTTTGTGTCCCATGTTCGAACACATATACGATTAAAAAACCTCATGTATTTACAGCAGAGTCTATTTATTCCTGGTCTTTTGGGGTTTGCAAACTGGGCGGAACACCATCAGCTTCACCAAGTCATCCCCTTCAGCAAACTGCTGGCCATGGACATGAGGACTTTTCTTTTTGGAACTCATTTAAGCCATCTTCTTGCTTTGTCTTCAAAGAACTAACGGATTCCCAATTTTCAGGGACTGTCTGTAAAAATATACTGGTAACTCAACTGTGAAGTCTGAAGTCTGAATTAGTTTTCCAACCAAGATCAAATCCCCTCTAACCAAATCAAGCTCTTTTTAAGGATGGTGGAGGTGCTGCTGTGCTCTTTCATTGCTGCCTGCCCAACTGCTGACCCAAAGGCAGGTTTCTCTGACAACTATCTTGGGGGTGGGCCTCTGCCCCTCAACCAATCAGAAGTCTTATTAGTCTTATGTAAATTGCACTATGTTCCCTAGCCAAATGATTGGACCACCACTTTCACTTCATAATGATGGTTCATGTGGAAGGAGGGTCTTTCTTTTCTTTGTTTCTTTCTTTTTATATCAAGTTGTTCTCAAGCTTTCTTTCTCTGTCCAGTGCCAGCATTAAAGGCATGAATGCCCTTCTTTCCTATGTTGAGTAATGAAACTTCCTTACAAACTTCCTTACACTGACTATTTCACAGCCTGAATCACTTGGTTCTTACCCTTCAACTCTGGGTGCAAGGTTTTAGAGAAGCACCAAACTTGAGGTTCCTGCAACCCAGAGAAAGAAAAGGAAGGGGGTGTCATCTCCAGCCTCTCATCATTGAGGAAGAATAGGTCTCTTTTTATCTTTCTTTACTCCCTCACCTCCAGGATTGGGCTACTTCTGAGTGTGAAAATTAGTTCATTTCCATTCACCCTTAGAATGTTGAAATAATAAATCAATCTGTTAAACTGTTTCTCAACAATATGCAGATATATTGAAAGTTTATTTTAATGGGAAAATATACAAAATTTTCCCATTTGTACAAAAAAGATACAAAATTCAACCCTAAGAAAGCTAGAGTGATAATGTCAGTATCAGACAAAATAGACATTAAAATAAATACATTACAGGATAGAGAAGGCTTTCAAATGATGAAATGGTTGGACCATTGCCAGAGCCTACCTGCAGAGTCAAACAGTACCTCGGTGGGGAGTAAGGATTTAAAATAATTAAAACAAATCACACTACATACGGGATTGGTTTGAGAGGGCTGCCAGTATGACTGAAGCAGCATGGGTTTGGAATTTGGCGACGCCTCCTCTCCTCTTTGTCAAGGTGAAGGCCTAGGTGAAAGCAGTTTTTTCGCTGAGATCTAAATATCAAAGCAAGCTTGCAGACCAGTGGCTCCCAAAAGACCATCAGGAAGATATGAAAACCATGATCATTTAATCATCTAAGAACAAAATACACGAATCAAAAAGTCATAGAACTACATAGAAATACAATAGATAATTCAAAAACACTAAATGTAGAATTCAATAACCACTTTCAGTAATATTTAGAACACTAGAGAGAATATAACAATGAGGTAAAAGACTTGAACAACACTGAACCAAACAGTCCTAAAAATGAAGCTATACAACAATCCACCCAAGAATAGCAGAGTACACATTCTTCTCAAGTGTATATGGAACATTCTCTGTTAGATCACACGCTGGCAAGAAGAAAAGAAAGTATAGAAATAACATCAAGTGTACTTTTGAGTTAGAAAGCAATAACAAGGAAATATGTTAAAATAAAAATCTTGAAAATTAAATAGTACAACAATGTGTAAAAGAAATTAAAAAGAGAAATTAGAAAACACTTTGAAAACACCACACCTGGTTGAGAAAGCCTATAATCCCAGCCTCTTAAACAGCAGAACTGAAAATTCAACTATAGAGAAAATATATTGGAAATATAAAAATGCAAATGAAGAAGTGTGTTATGAAATGCTTTTCTCTAGACATGACATGGCTGTGTCAAACATGAAGTCACAGCAGCCATGCTTACCTGTGTAAGATCTACAGAAGATCAAAGGAGTTAAAAAACTCCATCTTGTAGGGGAAAGGGAACCCCAATACTCCACCATAGCTGAAGTACTATTGGGAATTGATGATTGTAAGGACAGTCACTTTTCTTTAAGAATATGGCCCCTGGAGGGTTGCTCATGCCTGAGTGGATGACTCCATATCCATGTGCACATGGGCAACTAATCGGAATTAGTGTGTATAAAAAGCTAAGTAAGTAAGTAACTATTAAAAAGAGGACATGATGTTAGGAAGGTTATGCAATTGGAATATAATTGGAAAGGGAATGAGGGGTAGATATAATCAAGTTATATACATGCATAAAATTTGAAGAAGGAAAATAATATAAAATATCTAGACACCCTATACAGTTTAGGTTTTTTTTTTTTTCCACTTTACACAAACTAGTCACCTAGGAAGAGAGAACCTCAATTAAATAGCTGCCTCCATCAGATTGACCTGTAGACCAGTATGTAAAGCATTTTTTGATTAATGATTAATGTGGAAAGGCTGTGGCATTGTGGATAGTGCCACCCCAGGCAGGTAATCTTAGTTGTATAAGGAAACAGGTTAATGGCCTCAAGGGTGAGAGCAAAGGAGAAATGGCTCTGACACTCATCTGCTTTGAGGTGGTGTGGGTATGGGGATGATGTTCTCCCCATCCTCACTCCTTGACACCTTCAAGGGAAAGCAGGCCGCAGGGCCATGAGAGAGGGTGTGCTGGTTCTATCCCTCCCCAGCTGCAGAACATGAGAGAGCAGGCCCTGCACTTCACCTAGGCAGCAAAGTAGAGCTGGCCTCTGAGGGTGAGAGTTAGAGAGAGCCGGCCCTTCTATTAGTCAGTCATTAGGTAGAGTGAGTGTGGGGCTGATGCCCTTCCTCTTCTCCCACCCTACCTGCTGTTGTCTGGCGAGCTAACTCTGCCTCTCACTGGCTGCCTGAACCTCACCTGGGCCACACAGTTGTGATTGCCCTGACATTGAAGGATATGAAGCAAGAAAGTTATCCCAGCCCCTCACTGGCTACAGCACTTGGAAGAGTAAACCCCACAGCTGTGACTGAGCAGTACAGTGGAGCTGGCTCTGGGTGCAGATAAGGTGGCCCTGAAGGTATGAAAGCAGAAAATCTGACCCTGCCTCCTGTTGATTGAGATGGCAGCATTGGGTGGCCTAGCTGGAAGAATGCTGGAGACCTTGCCCTGGTGGTTTATAAGCTGGATAGCCAGCAGGTTGACCAGCTCAGATATGCCCCAGGTGTAGATCTAGGGCTCTGAGTTTCCAGTTCCAAAATCTACAGCATCTGTGAACTGTTAGAGTATGTGAAAGGGCTGATCCTGCTGATCCAAAGCTGCAGGATCTTCATGAAACAGGGCAAAAACAGGATCACTGGGAGATATACTGGGGAAGATTCGATATTGATGGTGAAAAAGAAGCCAGACATCTAAAACCATACCTAAATGACTCATTGGAATGAACATTTGTAAGGATGTATGGACAGAAAGCTAAACAATGGGATACATGGTGACATACTACAACTTGCACAATGAGTAGTTTGCTTTTTTGCTTTGAGGTATTTGTGTATTTGTGTGGACATTTTTGGTTTTAGTTTTAGTTTTTTATTTATTTATTTACTTACAATTTATTCACTTTATATCCTGATTGTAGGCCCCACCTTCATCTCCTCCTGGTCCCATACTCCCCCCTTCCTTAGTCCACTGAAAGGGCAAGTCCTTCTCTCCTACTATCTGACCTTAGCTTATCAAGGCTCATCAGGACTGTCTGGATCCTCTTCCTCTGTGTGCTGGATAGGTCACCCAGCCAGGGGGAAATGATCAAAGAGGAGAAACTGAGTTTATGTAGGAGACAGCCTTACTATGAAACCCACAGGGAGACTGAGTGGCCAAGTGGCTACATATGAGCAGGAGGACTAGGTCCTCTTCTTGCATGATCTTTGGTTGATGCATCAGTCTGTGCAGGTCTTTGTTGGTTTCCTTGTGGAGTTCCTGTCCAATCCTGGTCCTATACCCCCTCTTTGTCCTTAAGACTCCCTGTGCTCTGCCCAAAGTTTGGCTATGAGTCTGCATCTGCTTCGATCCCCTGCTGGGTGGAGTCTTTCAAAGGACATATATGGTAGGATAGCACCCTGTTCCCTCTCTTTGGCTGCTTCTACTGTCTATCCTGTTTGCCTTCTGAATGAGAATTAAGCATTCTCCTCAGGGTTCTCTTTTTTGATTAGCTTCTTTAGGGCTATAGATTTTAGTATGCTTATCCTACATTATATGGGCTATATCCACTTATAAGTGAGTATATACCATGTGTGTCTTTCTCCTTCTGGGATACCTCACTCAGGATGATCTTTTATAGTTCCCAACATTTGCCTGAAAATTTCACTATTTCCTTGCTTTTAATAGCTGACTACTATTCCATTGTGTAAATGTACTGCGATTTCTTTATCTAGTCTTTGGTTGATAGAAATCCAGGTTTATTCCAGATTCTGGCTATTATGAATCAAGCTATTATGTGGTGGGATACAGAATTAACTAAAAAATAATCAATAGCCCTTCTGTATACAGAAGACAAATGGGCTGAGAAAGAAATTAGGGAAACAACATTTTTCACAATAGGCACAAAGGACATAAAATACCTGGCTCTTTTGATCACCTACCTCTGAGGGGGGAGCAGCCTGACCAGGCCACAGAGGAAGACTATGAAAGACAGTCCTGCTGAGACCTGATAGGCTAAGGTCAGTTTGAAGGGGAAGAGGTCCTCCACTATCAGTGGACAGGGGAAGGGGCTTGTTAGGAGAAGATGGAGAAAGAGAGGACATGGGAGGGAGGGAATGAGGGTAGGGCTACAGCTGGGATAAAAAGTGAATAAATTGTAATAAAAAGTATTAAAAAAAAGAAATGTAAACATCATAAGTTCTCTCTCATCCGTGGTTCCTAGCTTCAAACCTTCCAATGTGACTATACAACATGGAGAAACAAGAAAAACTTAAAATAAATGGACCATTTGTGGAGAGGGGTGTTTGGCAGTAGAATGTAAGATACAGATAATATGGAATGAGAAATGAAATAATAAGGAGGGTGTTCCAACTGGGGAAGATGGATGGAAGTCAATACAGAAGGAGAAGAACAAATAATACCATTTTTTGTAACTCCCCAAGTAACCATATTATTTTCAATATAATTAATTTTAGTATGTATCTAAAGGGGGGTGGGGGTTAAGCTACTTGACTGACAGTGTTCCTCACAAGAATCAAAGACTATCAGAAACTCCAGTACCAGGCAAAAGAAACCTCCTTTCAAATAGTTTGAAAGTGTAGTGTATGTTAATACCCAAATAAATCAATATAGATTATTGATGTATCCTTTCATGGTTCTTAGTGGTTGAACTTAAGCCTTTTTTGTATAAGATGCTGTTCACTTAGGACACAGGACTCAGATGATTTGAGCTGGATCTGATTTTAAAGACCTTTCCTGTGGCTTAGTTTCCATAGTTACAAAACAACATAAACTGCCAAGGGAGGTAGTCAGTTAAAGGGTCCTACCTAGCTGCAATACCAATGAGTCACAACAACTACCTGCATGGTAAAATATCCAAAAAGGTGTAAGAAGTGGCACCCATACATCAGTGGTAACCAAAAGATATCATGGCTGGGTATTTGAAATCTACCACCCATCATCAAAAAAGGATCTCTATCTCGCTTTTGCACCCCCCCTCTATTTCTCTTTTTCCCTTTCCTCTTCTTCTCCTTCTCCCCTCTCACTTATTCTAGACTAGGTGTCTCTGTGTATCCTTGGATATTCTGAAACTTGCTTTGTAAAACAAGCTGGCCTCAAACTCAGAGATGTTTCTGCCTGTGCCTCCAGAGTGCTAGCACTAAAGGGCTGTACCACCATAGCCAACTAAAGAAGCCAGTCTTTACAGCAAATGGATATTATCATAAAAAATCACAACTGGACGCAACACAGATCATCAGGTTGTGGGGAGCACAGCTCTAACAAATGGATCTATGATATAGTTCTTGACTCTGGCTCAGGGAACATTGTGGAAACAGGGATGTAAAGATTATAAGAACTAGAATACCAGAAAATCTATTGCCTTTTTTAGGGATGATTGCATAAACAAAGGTGGAACAATGCAAATATTAATGGACATGGTTACATAAGAGAAAAGAATACTTAAATTAATGTCTTCATGATTTAGATGAATAGTTAAGTTACTAATTTGAGAATACTCCAGATTTTTTACATAAGCCATTGTGATATAAACTTTTCACCTTGACTGCTATCATGATCTCATGCATATCAAACTGCTATATTATTATTTTCATTCAGATATAGGAATTCTTAAACTTATTTCAGATTTTTTCCCATATATGCATTTACTTAATAGTGGGTTTTTAAGGTCCCACAAATATGTATACTTTTGTTATTGCATTTGTTGCTGATATTCAGCTTTTACAACTGTCAGATAGAACTTGGATGTGATTTTAATTTTCCTGTATTTGTTGAAGGCTTCTTTGTGTCCTGATCTGTGGTCTATTTTGTTTTGTTTTATTTTGTGTTTTTTTTTTTTGGCATATTTATTTTATTTTATTTATTTTTTAAATAATTTATTTTTAAACTTTATTATTTTTTATTAATTACAGTTTATTCACATTGTATCCCAGGTATAGACCCATCCTTCATCCTCTCCCAATCCCACCCTCCCTCCCTTTTCACCTCCCATGCCCCTCCCCTACTCCACTGAAAAGGAAGGTCCTCCTCCACTTCTATCTGATCTTGGTCTATCAAGTCTCATCAGGACTTGCTGAACTGTCTTCCTCTGTGACTTGGTAAGGCTACCCTACCCTCAGGAGGAGCTGATCAAAGAGCAGGCCACTGAGTTCATTTCAGAGACAGTCCCTGTTCCCCTTAGTAGGGAACCCACTTGGAGACTGAGCTGTCTTGGTCTACATCTATGAAGGGCTTCCAGGTTATACCCATGAATGGACCTTGGTTGGAGTATCAGTGTCAGAAAAGATGCCTGGGCTCAGATATCTTGGGCCTGTTGCTCTCCTTGGGGAGCTCCTGTCTCCTCCAGGTCTTTCTTTCTCCCCCTTCTTTTTTAAGATAACCACCACTATGCCCAAAGTTTGGCTATGAATCTCAACCTTGCTTTTATACCCTGCAGGGTAGAATCTAATTATAGTCCCTCTGTGGTAGGCTTCTGTCCTGTTACCTGTTTTTTCCTTCTTCTGATGTCCATCATGTTTGCCTTTCTGAATGAGAATTGAGCATCTTATCTATGGTCCTCCTTCTTGATTAGCTTCTTCAGGTATACAGATTTTAGTATGATTATCCTATATTTTATATATCATATCCACTTATAAGTGCGTATGTACCAGGGGTGTCTTTCTGCTTCTGGGATACCTCACTCAGGATGATCTTTGCTATATCTTACCAATTGCCTGTAAATTTAATGATTTCCTTGCTTTTAATTGCTGAGTAGTATTCCATTATGTAAATATATCACAATTTCTGTATCTATTCCTCCTTTAAGGGACATCTGGGTTGTTTCCCGATTCTGGCTATTATAAATAAAACTGTTAAAAACATGGTTGAGCAAATGTTCTTTTTGTATACTTGAGCATATTTTGGAGATATGACTAAGAGTGGCACAGCTGGACCTTGAGGTAGCACTATTCCTAACTTTATAAGAATGTGCCAGATATTTTTCCAAAGTATTTGTATAAGTTTACATCTCCACAAGCAATGGAGGAGGGTTCCCCTTTCTCCATGTCCTCTCCACCATGTGTTGTCACTCAAGCATTTGATCTTAGCCATTCTGATGGGTTTGAGCTGAAATCTTAGTATGCTTTTGATTGACATTTCCCTGATGACTAAGGACACTCAACATTTCTTTAAGTGTTTCTGCCATTTTATATTCCTCTATTGAGAATTCTGTTTATCTCTGTACTCCATTTTAAAACTGGATTACTTGATTTGTTGTTTTTTAACTTGTTGAGTTCTTTACGTATTCTGGATTTTATCTGTCTGTTAGATATAGGGTAGGTGAAGATCCTTTCCTAGTTTTTAGGGTGTTGTTTTCTTCTGATAACAGTTTCATTTACTTTACAAAAGCTTTTCATGTTTGTAGCAGCTTTATTTGTAATAGCCAGAAGCTGGAAACAGCCCAGATGCACCTCAACTGAAGAATGGATGCAGAAATTGTGGTACATCTACACAATGGAGTATTACTCTGCAATGAAAAATAAGGAAATCATGAAATTTGCAGGTAAATGGTGGGACCTGGAAAGGATCATCCTGAGTGAGCTGTCCCAGAAGCAGAGAGACATACACAGTATATACTCACTCATATAGACATATAACATAGGATAAACCTACTAAAATTTGTACATCTAAAGAAACTAATCAAGAGAGAGGACCCTGACTGAAACGTTCAATCACCATCCCAGAAGGCAAAAAGGATGGACATCAGAAGAAGAAGAAAATAGGAAACAACCTAGGAATCTGCCACAGAGGGCCTCTGAAAGGCTCTGTCTTGCAGACTATCAAAGCAGATGCTGAGACTTATAGCCAACTGTTGGGCAGAGTGAATGGAATTTTATGTAAGAAGTGGGTAATAATAAGATCTGGAGAGGACAGGAACTCCACAAGGAGAGCAGCAGAACAAGAAAATTTGAAAACAGGGGTCTTCCCAGATACTTATACTCCAACCAAGTACCAGGCATGGAGATAACCTAGAACCCCTGCACAGATGTAGCCCATGGCACTTTAGTGTCTAAGTGGGTTACATAGTGATGGGAAGAGGGACTGCCTCTGACATGAACTGATTGGCCTGCTCTTTGATCACCTCCCCCTGAGCGGGGAGCAGTCTTACCAGGCCACAGAAGATGACAATGCAGCCACTCCTGATGAGATCTGATAGACTTAGATCAGAAGGAGGGAGAGGAGGAGATCCCTATCAGTGGACTTGAGGAGGGGCATTTGTGAAGTAGGGGGAGGGAGGGTGGGACCAGCAGGGGAGGAGAGTGGGGTTTATGGGGAGTATGAAATGAAGAAAGTGTAATTAATCAAATAAAATTTTAAAAAAAGCTTTTCATTTTCATGAGGTCCCATTTATTGATTGTTGATCTTAGAGTCTGTGCTGTTGGTGTTCTCTTTAGGAAGTTCTTTCCTTTGAAAATGAGCTCAAGGCTCTTCCCCGCTTTTTTTTTCTAACTGATTTAGTATGTCTGGTTTTATGTTGAGGTCTTTGATCCACTTGAATTTTAGTTTTATGAAGGGTGATAAATATGGATCTATTTGCATTTTTCTAGAAGTACATATTCAGTTAGACCAGCACCATTTGTTGAAGATGCTGTCTTTTTTTGTTGTGTGGGTTCTTTGTCAAAAATCAAGTATCATTAGGTCTTTGGGATTATATCTGGGTCTCTGTTTGATTCCATTGATCTCCCATTCTGTTTCTATGCCAGTACCATGCAGTTTTTATAACTACTGTTCTGTAGTACAGCTTGAGTTTAGCAATGGATATACCTCCAAATAATCTATTGTTGTACAGCATTGTTTTGGCAAGTCTGATTTTCTTGTTTTTCTATAAAAATTTGAGAATTGTTCTTCCAAGTTCTGTAAAGAATTTAGTTGGTATTTTTATGGGAATTGCATTGAAAATATATCCTTATTGCAAGATGACCATTTTCACTATGTAAATCTTCCCGATCCATGAGCGTGGGAGATCTTTCCACCTTCTGATATCTTCTTCAATTTCTTTCTTCGGAAACTTGTAGTTTTATTTCTTGTTGTTGTTTTGTTTTGTTTTGTTTTGTTTTTTTCATACAGGTCTTTCACTTGCTTGGTTAGAGTCACATAAAGGTATTTTATGTTATTAGTGGCTATTGTGAAGGTTGTAGTTTCCCTAATTCTTTCTTGGCAGTTTTGTTTTTCATTTACAGGAGGGCTACTAAATTTTTGAGTTAGTTTTGTATGAAGCAACCGTGGTGAAAGTGTTTTTCAGTTGAAGGTGTTCTCTGGTTGAATTTATGCTCACTCATGTATAATATCATGTCATCTTCAAATAGTGACTTCTTCTTTTACAATTTTTATCCCCTTGACTTCCTTCAATTGTCTTATTGTTCTAGGTAGGACTAGAGATATGTTGAAGAGATATGGAGATACTGGGAAGCCTTGCCTTGTCCCTGATTGTCTTGGGATCCATTTAAGTTTCTTTCTGTTGGCTATAGGCTTGCTGTATATTGCTTTTACTCTGTTTAGGTAAGGACTCTGTATCCTTGATCTCTCCAAAACTTTAAATATGAATGGCTGTTTGATTTTTTCAAATGTTTTTTTCAGCATCTAAGGAGGTGATTATGTGGGTTTTCTCCTTCAGTTTGTTTATATGGTGGATTACAGTGATGGATTTTCATATATTGAACCACCTCTGCATGTCTGGGTGAAGCGTATGTGTTCTTTGATTCAGTTTACAAGTATTTTATTGAGTATTTTTACATCAATGTTCATAGGAGAAATAGGACTGAAGTTGGTCTTTATGTGGTTTAGATATCAATGAGACTCTGGTCTCACAGAATGAGTATGACAATGTTCCTTCTGTTTCTATTTTGTGGAATATTTTGATGAGAATTGGAATTAGCTCTTATTTGAAGGTCTGGTAGAATTCTGCACTGAAACCATCTGGCCCTGGGCTCTTTTGGGAATGGAGACTTTTGATGACTTCTTCTATTTCCTTGGGGCTTATAGAACTATTTAATCTGTTTAACTGATCTTGATTTAGTTTTGGTAAATAGAATCTATCAAGAAAATTGTCCATTTCATTTACATTTTCCAACTTGGTGGTCTATAGGCTTTTGTAGTAAGAACTAATGATTGTTTGGATTTCCTTGATGTCTCTAGTTATGTTCCTTTTTTTGTTTCTGATTTTGCTAATTTGGATAGTTTCTCTTTGCCTTTTAGTTGGTTTTGGTAAGGGTTTTTCTATATTTATTTTCTCAAAGAACCCGTTCTTGGTTTCCTTGACTCTTTGAATTATTTTCTTTGTTTTTAATTCATTGACTTCAACTGTGAGTTTGATTATTTCCGATCATCTACTCCTCTTTTGTGTGTCTGCTTCTTCCCCCCCATCCACCTAGGGCTTTTACATGTGCCATTCAGTTGCTTATATTAGATGTCTCAAACTTCCTTCTGGAGGCACTTAGTGCTATGAACCTTCCTGCTTTCTTTGTGTCTCATAAGTTTGGGTAAGTTGTGCTTTCATTGTGTTTCTTTTGTGTTTCTTCCCTGACCAAGTTGTCATTGCATAGAGAGTTCTTTAGTTTCTATGTGTATGTAGGCTTTCTGTAATTTCTACTGCTTGTTGAGGCCTAGTTTTAGGCCATGGTGTTCTGATAAAATATAAGGGATTATTTCAATCTTCTTATATCTGTTGAGACTTGCTTTGTGTCTGATTATATGGTCAGTTTGGGAGATGGTTCTGTGGGATGCTGAGAAGAAGGAATACTATTTTGAGTTTAGGTGAAAAGTTCTGTAGACCTCTATTAGGTCCATTTGATTTAGGACCTCTGTAAGTGTCATTATTTATCTAGCTTTTTTCTAGATGATCTGTCCCTTGGTAAGAGTGGAGTGTTGAAGTCTCCCACTATTAAGATTTTGGGAGCTCCTGTCACCTCCAGGTTTTTCATCTCCCCATTTTCATGAGATTCCTTGCACTCTGCAAAAATTTGTCTATGAGTCTTAGAATCTGCTTTGATATCCTACTGGATAGAGTCTTTCAGAGGCCCTTTCTGGTAGACTCCTGTTCTGATCCCTGTTTTCTCCCACTTCCCATGCCTATCCCATTTGCTTTCTGAGTGAGAATTGAGCAACTTCACCAATCCAATATCTGACAGAGGACTAATATACCAAATACATAAAGAACTGAAGAAGGTACAAGGCAACAACTCAAGTAACCCAATTAAAAATGGGGTAAGGAGCTAAATAGAGAATTTGTAACAGAGGAATATGGAAAGGCAGAGAAACACTTAAAGACATGCTCAATTTCCTTAGTCATCAGGGACATTCAAATCAAAACAACAATCAAACAACCTTCTACCCATCAGAGTGTATAAGGTAAAAAAGTCAAGTGACAACACATGCTGTAGAGGATGTGGAGAAAGGGGAACACTCCTCCACTGCTGGTGGGAATGTAAACTTGTACAACCACTTTGGAAACCAATAAGGAGCTTTCTCAGAAAATTAGGAATAGTGCTACCTCAAGATCCAGCTATACCATTCTTAAGCATATATCCAAAAGATGCTCAAGTACACAAGAAGGACATTTGCTCAACCACGTTCCTAGCAGCTTTATTTGTAACATCCGTAATCTGGAAACAACCCAGATGCCCCATAAAGAAGGAATGGATACAGAAATTGTGGTATATTTACACAATGGAATACTACTCAGCAATTAAAAACAAGGAAATCATGAAAATTTCAGGCAAATGGTGGGATCTAGAAAATATAGTCCTGCGTGAGGTAACCCAGAACCAGAAAAACACACATGGTATATACTCATGTATATGTGGATATTAGTCATATAATATCAGTTAAACATGCTAAAATCTATACTCCTAAAGAAGCTAAACAACAAGGACGACCCCAGGGAAGTTGCTCAATCCTCGCTCAGAAAGCAAATGGCTCTTTTGTTTTCTTAACCATAGTTATTCCAACTATGATAAGATAAAATTTCAATCTGTTTTAGTTTTCAATCTCCTGATAGATAAAGATAGTAAAAAGTTTAAAAATATTTCTTAGCCATTTTTAATTCTTCTTCTCAGAACTCACTGTTCACTTTCACTGCCCACTTTATAATTTAGTTGTTTGCTGTATTTATGTTTAGTTTTTTAACTTACTTAAATATTAAAGATACCAATCATCTTCCAGATGGATAAATGGTGAAGATATTTTTCCCATTCTGTAGACTGCCTCATAACTTAAATGATTTTGTTCTTTTTTTGTACAGAAGCTTTTCTATTTTATGGAATAACTTGAACAGTTCCTATATTATTCATCACTGAAAATCTGGCAGAATTTTGTGGTGAATCCATCAGGTCGTGTTTTTGTTGGAAAATTTTACTTGCAATTTCCGTTTCATGGATTTCTATTGAGTTATTTGAATTATTTATTTCATCTTGATTTATCACTAGGAAATTATATGTATCTACAAATTTAACTATTTGTTTTACAACTTTAAATTTAGCAGAATGTAAACTTTAATAAATTAATTAAATTGGGAGGTGGGGCAAGATGGCGGCTCCGGGAGGACTCTCATTCTGACCAGCAGCACAGAAGGATCAGCACAGTGACCAGCAATCAGAACCCTGCCCATAAAACTCAGTGATTGTGTTTCCCAGGTGAGAGGATACCCCACAGTGGGGAATTCAATCAGCTTTTAACTCACCCGGTGAAACCTCAGAAGAGATCCCGGTTCTGCCAGACGCTTGGCTGCCAGCCGCCAGCCCCAGCCCCAGCCCCAGCCCAGAGCCACAAGCCAGTGTCTCTTGTCAAGGTCCCAGACTGAACTGTGCGCACCACACTATCAGAGACTGGAATTTTCAGTCAAGAGATAACCCCATGGTGCAGGAAACAATTGGGACCGACCTTAGGTCACTCAGACATCCCCTGGAAAAGACTCGGGTTCCATGGGTGCCCCAGGAGCCAGCCCCAAACCAGAGCCAGGAACCCAGGCTCCGGCACAGAGCGCTGCCTGCCTGTGTGCCTGATTCGTCGCCTGAGATAGAACTGTGGGCACCAGGGCACCGGCGAATGAGTTTCATTGTCCAGTGCAAAAACACAGGGAGGGAAAAGGCTGGTCTGATCTCAGAGCACTCAGCCGACACCCCCAGCCTGAAAAGGTCTTGGGAAAATTACCCAATTTAGGCAGATGCCCAGGCAACCAAAGGCCAGAAAGGCAGACACAGGCAGTTTCTGCATGCCAGACAGCTGGCGGAGACTGAGCCACCATCACTCAGCTGTGCTCCAGACACAGGCGGTTTTTGCGGCCAGCCAGCTGGTGGAGAATTAGCAGTACACACCAGGGCAAAAAAAGAGACTGGGAGTCCCTGTCTCCAGATAATCCACAGGGAAGGAAGGAAACTGTACTGACTTAAATCACCCAATCCTTCCCTGGAAAAAGTCTAGCAGACCGGTGGGGCCGAGCCTCCATCACTCAGCTGTGCTCCAGACACAGGCACAAACAGTTGCTGTGCGCCAGATGTCCAACTGAGTCACAGCAGCTGATCATTAAATTTACAGCAAGAAACCCAGAAACAGGGCACCTGTCCTCAGGACATCCCTGGGTGAGAGGAGAACACTCTCAACTAACAAAGAACACAGTTACTACTCAGGTCTCTATTCCTGAGGTGAGCAGCAGCAACTCCTGAAAAAACGCCAGCCATTCAGGGACTATATCCAAAAAGCTGAGAAGACATCCTTCAGGAAAAACCAGCTTTCTGCAAAGGGGATTCTCTCCACCACAGGATCCCCAGGAACCACCAGAAAATAACCCCAAACACCTAAGATAGCACAATGGGTAGAGGCCAGCTTAAAAGCTCAAGCAACAAAAGACAGAGCAAAATGGCATCTCCAGAACCCAGTTACCCAGGGGGAGTAGCCCTGGACACCCCACCATAACTGAAATCCAAGATGACCTAACAACTATGTTCAAGAAGATGATAACAGAGGAAACAAATAAGATACTTAAAGACATAGATGAAGATAAACTCAAACAGAATATTGCCATCCATAAAGAAATAGAGGAAGCTGCAACCAAACAGTTTATGGCCTTTAGAAAGGAAATGCTTAAAGCACTGGATGAAATAAAAGAAACAGTGTTGAAGGAACTAAAAGAAAAACAGGAAAGTACAATCAGACAGGTGAAGGAAGTAAACAAAACAACTCAAGACCTGAAGATAGAAATGGAAAAATTAAAGAAAACACAAATGGAGGAAATAATGGAGAGGAAGAATCTAGGGAAGAAAACAGGAACTACAAGAGGTAACCATAACCAACAGACTACAATAGATGGAAGAAAGAATCTCAGGTGTAGAAATACAATGGAAGAAATCGATGTATCTGTCAAAGAAAATGTTAAATCCGAAAAATTCCTGACACAGACCGTCCAAGAAATGCAAGACAATATGAAAAGACAAAACCTAAGAATAATAGGTACAGAGGAAAAAGAAGACTCCCTTCTCCAAGGCCCAGAAAATATTTTCAACAAAATCATTGAAGAAAATTTCCCCAAGTTAAAGGAGAGGCCAATAAGAATACATGAGGCCTACAGAACACCCAACAAATTTGACCAGAAAAGAAAATCCTCCCGCCACATAATAATCAAAACAGTAAGTATACAGAACAAAGAAAAAATACTAAAAGCCGCAAGGGAAAATGGCCAGGTAACATATAATGGCAAACCCATTAGAATCATACCTGACTTTTCAACAGAGACTATGAAAGCCAGAAGGGCCTGGACAGATATCATGCAGACCCTAAGAGAACACAGATGTCAACCCAGGCTACTATACCCTGCAAAGCTATCAGTCCTCATAGACAGAAAAAACAAGATATTCAATGACAAAAACAAATTTCAACAATACCTACACAGAAATCCAGCATTACAGAAGACACTGGAAGGGAAAATAAAACCCCCAAAATTAGCTTCTTTCAAGAAAACACAGGAAATAATTAACCTTATTACAGTAAAACAAAAAGCAACCAAGTAAACAACCTGATGACCACAGCCTACATCAAAATCAAGGGATCTAACAGCCACTGGTCATTAATCTCTCTCAACATCAATGGACTCAACTCTCCAATAAAAAAACACAGATTAACAGAATGGATATGTAAACAAAACCCAGCAATCTGTTGCGTACAAGAAACACACCTAAGACACAAAGATAGACATTACCTGAGGGTAAAGGGTTGGAAGATGACTTTCCAAGCAAATGGACCCAAGAAGCAAGAAGGAGTAGCCATTCTAATACCTGATAAAATAGACTTTCAACCAAAATTAATAAAAAAAATGGGAGAGGACACTTCATACTCATCAAAGGAAAATTCCAGCAGGAAGACATCACAATCCTGAACATCTATGCCCAAAATACAAGAGCACCCACATTTGTTAAAGAAAAATTGATAAAATTTAAACCACATATAGATCCCCACACATTAATAGAGGGAGACTTCAACACCCCACTCTCAACAAACTACAGGTCAACAAAACAGAAATTAAACAAAGAAACAATGTCTCTGACAGAGGTCATGAATCAAATGGACCTAACATTTACAGAACTTTACACCCAAACACAAAAGAATTTACCTTCTTCTCAGCACCTCATGGAACCTTCTCCAAAATAGACCATATAGTTGGTTACAAAGCAAGCCTCAGCACATACAAGAAGACTGAAATAATCCCTTGTATCTTGTCTGATCACCATGGAATAAAGCTGGACCTCAACAATAACAGAAATAGAAAAAGCCTACACACACATGGAAACTGAGCAACTTTTTACTAAATGACAGCTGGGTCAGGGAAGAAATAAAGAAAGAAATTAAAGTCTTTCTAGAAATCAATGAAAATGAAGACACAACATACCCAAACTTGTGGGACACAATGAAAGCAGTGCTAAGAGGGAAGTTCATAGCACTAAGTGTCTTTAAGAAGAAATTCGAGACAGCTCATTCAAGCAACTTAATGGCTCACTTAAAAACCCTAGAAAAAGAAGAAGCAGACACACCATGAAGGAGTAGATGGCTGGAAATAATCAAACTCAGAACTGAAATCAATCAATTAGAAACAAATAAATCAATTCAAAGAATCAATGAAACCAAGAGCTGGTTCTATGAGAAAATCAACAAGATCGACAAACCCTTAGCCAAGCTAACTAAAAGGCAGAGAGACACCATCCAAATCAACAAAATCAGAAATGAAAAGGGGGACATAACTACAGACACTGAGAAAATCCAAACAATCATTAGGACTTACTTCAAAAGTCTATATGCCACAAAATTTGAAAATCTAAATAAAATGTTCAATTTTCTTGATTGATTTGACTTATCAAAGCTGAATCAGGACCAGGTAAATCAACTAAATAGTCCTATATCCTCCAAAGAAATAGAAGCAGTCATCAAAAGTCTCCCATCCAAAAAAAGCCCAGGACCAGATGGCTTCAGTTCAAAATTCTACCAGACTTCAAAGAAGAGCTAACACCAATTCTCTTCAAACTATTCCACAACATAGAAACAGAAGGAACATTACCAAACTCATTCTATGAAGCCACAGTCACCGTGGTCACTAAACCTCACAAAGACTCAACAAAGAAAGAGAATTTCAGGCCAATCTCCCCTATGAACATTGATGAAAACATACTTAACAAAATACTTGCAAACCGAATCCAAGAACACATCAAATATATTATCCACTATGACCAAGCAGGCTTCATCCCAGTTATGCAGGGGTGGTTCAATATACGGAAATCCATCAATGTGATCCACCATATTAACAAACTGAAAGAAAATAACCACATGATAATCTCCCTAGATGCTGAAAAAGCATTTGACAAAATACACCATCCATTCATGTTTAAAGTATTGGACAGATCAGGGTACAAGGCACATATCTAAACATAGTAAAGGCGATATACAGCAAGCCTATAGCCAACATCAAACTGAACGGAAAGAAACTTAAAGCAATCCCACTGAAATCAGGGACAAGACAAGGCTGCCCACTCTCTCCATATCTCTTCAACATAGTGCTGGAAGTCCTTGCTAGAGAAATAAGACAGTTGAAGGTGATCAAGGGGATACAGATTGGAAAAGAAGAAGTCAAATTATCACTATTTGCAGATGATATGATAGTATACATGGGTGACCCCAAAAACTCTACCAGGGGAACTCCTACAGCTGATAAACACCTTCAGCAAAGTGGCCCGATACAAAATTTACTCAAAAAAATCAGCAGCACTCCTGTATACAAAAGACAAAAAGGCTGAGAAAGAAATTAGGGAAACAACACCCTTCACAATAGGCACAAATGACATAAGGTACCTCGGAGTAACCCTAACCAAGGAAGTCAAAGACTTGTATGAAAAAAAATTCAAGTCTCTGAAGAAAGAATTAGAAGAAGATATGAGAAGATGGAAAGATCTCTCATGCTCATGGCTTGGCAGGATTAACATAGTAAAAATGGTCATCTTACAAAAAGCAATCTGCAGATTTACTGCAATTCCCATCAAATTGCCAAAACAATTCTTTACAAACCTGGAAAGAACAATTCTCAACCTGTATGGAATAACAAGAAATCCAGAATAGCTAAAACAATTCTCTACAATAAAAGATCTTCTGGAGGTATCTCCATCCCTGATCTCAAGCTGTACTATAGAGCAACAGGTATAAAAACTGTATGGTACTGGCATAGAAACAGAATGGTGGATCAATGGAACCTAACAAAAGACCCAGAAATAAACCCACACACTTATGGACACCTGATCTTTGACAAAGATGCCAAAACCATACAATGGAAAAAAGATAGCATCTTCAACAAATGGTGCTGGTCCAACTGGATGTCTACATGTAGAAAAATGAAAATAGATCCATACTTATCACCCTGCACAAAAATGAAGTCCAAGTGGATCAAAGACCTCCACATAAAACCAGACACATTAAATCGGCTAGAAAAAAAAGTGGGGAATACTCTAGAACTCATTGTTACAAGAGAGAACTTCCTGAACAGAACACCAAAACACAGGCTCTAAGAGCAACAATCAATAAATGGGACTTCCAGAAGATGAAAAGCTTCTGTAAAGCAAAGGATTCTGTCATCAAAACAAAGCTACTGCCTACAGATTGGGAAAGGGTCTTCACCAACCCTTTATCTGACAGAGGATTCATATCCAGTATATATAAAGAACTAAAGAAGCTGAAAAGCAGCAAACCAAGTAATCCACTTAAAAATGGGGAACAGAGATAAACAGAGAACTCTGTAGAGGAATATCAAATGGCAGAGAAGCATTTAAAGAAATGCTCAAAGTCATTAGTCAGTAGGGAAATGCAAATCAAAACAACCCTGAGATTTCACCTTACACCCATGAGAATGGCCAAGATCAAAAACTGAAGTGACAACACATGCTGGAGAGGTTGTGGAGAAAGGGGAACCCTTCTCCACTGCTGATGGGAATGTAAACTTGCACAGCCACTCTGGAAATCAATCTGGCGCTTTCTCAGACAACTAAGAATAGTGCTTCCTCAAGATCCAGCCATACCGCTCCTAGGCATATATCCACAAGAGGCTCAAGTACGCAAAAAGGACATTTGCTTAACCATGTTTGTAGCAGCTTTATTTGTAATAGCCAGAAGCTGGAAACAGCCCAGATGCCCCTCAACTGAAGAATAAATGCAGAAATTGTGGTACATCTATACAATGGAGTATTACTCAGCAATGAAAAATCAGGAAATCATGAAATTTGCAGGTAAATGGTGGGATCTGGAAAGGATCATGCTGAGTGAGTTGTCCCAGAAGCAGAAAGACACACACAGTATATACTCACTCATATAGACATAATATAGTATACACCTACTAAAAACTGTACATCTAAAGAACCTAAACAAGAGAAAGGACCCTGACTAAAATACTCAATCCCCATCCTGAAAGGCAAAGAGGATGGACATAAGAAGAAGAAAACAGGAAACAACCTAGGAACCTACTACAGAGGGCCTCTGAAAGCCAGAAAAAGAAAACAGGAAACAACCTAGGAACCTGCCACAGAGGGCCTCTGAAAACCTCTGCCCTGCATACTGTCAAAGCAGATGCTGAGCCTGATGGCCAACTGCTGGGCAGAGTGAATGGAATTTTTTGTAAGAAGTGGGAAATAGCAAGGGCTGGATAGGAAAGGAACTCCACAAGGAGAGCAACAGAACAAGAAAATTTGAACACAGGGAACTTCCCAGAGACTCATACTCCAACCAAGGACTATTCATGGAGATAACCTAGAACCCCTGCACAGATGTAGCCCATGGCAGTTTAGTGTCCAAGTGGGTTACATAGTGATGGGAAGAGGGACTGCCTCTGACATAAACTGATTGGCCTGCTCTTTGATCACCTCCTCCTGAAGGGGGAGCAGTCTTACCAGGCCACAGAAGAAGATAATGCGGCCATTCCTGATGTGATCTGATAGACTAAGATCAGAAGGAAGGAAAGGAGGACCTCCCCTATCAGTGGACTTGGGGAGGAGCATGCATGCAGAAAGCAGAGGAAGGGTAGGATCGGGAGGGAAGGAGGGAGGGGCTTATGGGGGGATACAAAATGAATAAAGTGTAATTAATAATAATAATAAATGTTAAAAATTTATTTATTTGTTTTACATCCTGATCTGGACTCCTCTTTCTTCCCTCTCAACTCCCCTCAGACTATCCACTTCCCTTTCTCCTCAGAGGAGAGGAGGTCTTCCATAGGTATTAACCCATGTTCACATATCAAGTTGTAGTAGGACTAGGTACATCTTCTTCTATTGAGGCTAGACCAGGTAGCACAGTTAGGAGAAAGGGATCCAGAGGTAGGCAACTGAGTCAGAGACAGCTTTTGCTCTTGCTTCTGGGAGCTTCACATTAAGACCAAGATACACATACATTATATCTGTGCATATTCCTAAGGCCAACCTATGCATGCTGTCCAGATGGGAGTCTAGTCTCCACAAGCTCCCCCTGGGCCCTAGTCAGCTGATTCTATACATTCTCCTGCAGTTACGTGACCTGTCCTGCTCCTCCAATTCCTCCCCAACCTCCCTCTCCCATAAGACTCTGACCCATATCTAATGTTTGGATGTGGGTCTCTCCATTTTTTTCCATCAGCTTCTTGGTGAAGCCTCTCAGATGACAGTTATGCTAGAGCCCTATTTGCAAGTAAAGCAGAATATCATTAATAATGTGAAAGGTGGCCTCTCTCTCATGGCATGGATCTCAAGAAATGCCAGACAAGGGAAGGTGATACCTTCTGAAGTTCTTTTGTTGTACAGAGTGTTTTTAATTAATTAACTTAATCATTAATGAATTAATTTATATTATTCATTACATTTAAATAACTTTTTATCCCAGCTGTATCCCACTCCCTCATTCCCTCACAATCCCACCCTCCTTCCCTCATCTCCTCCCTGCCCCTTTCCAAGTCCACTGATAGGGGATGACTTCCTCCCCTTTCATCTGACCCTGTTTTATCAGGTATCTTCAGGACTGGCTGCAATGTCCTCCTCTGTGGCCTAGCAGGGCTTCTCTTCCATTGGGAAGTGGGAAGGTCAAAGAGTCCATCATTGAGTTCATGTCAGAAATAGTCCCTGTTCTCCTTACTAGGGAACAGACTTGGATACTGAGCTACCATGGGCTACATCTGAGCAGAAGTTCTAAGTTATATCCATATATCGTCCTTGGTTGGAGAAACAGTCTCATAAAAGACCTCTGTACGCATATATATTTAGTCCTCGTGGAGCTCCAGTCCTCGCCAGGTCATAGTAACTCCCCCTTCTTTCATAAGATTCACTGCACTCTGCACTTTCTCAGACAATCAGGAATAGTGCTTCCTCAAGATCCAGCTATACCACTCCTAGACTATATCCAAAATTTGCTCAAGTACACAACAAGGACATTTGTTCAACCATGTTTGTAACAGCTTTATTTGTAATATCCAGAACCTGGAAACAACCCAGATGTCCATCAATGGAAGAATGGATATAGAAATTGGGGTACTTTTACACAATGGAATTCTACTCAGCAATTAAAAATGAGGAAATCATGAAATTTGCATGTCAAGGGTAGGAACTAGAAAAGTTCATTCTGATTGAGGTATCTCAAAAGGCTAAAGACACACATGGTCTATACTCACTTATTTAGAACTATAAGTTATGGTAAACATAATGAAATCTATACACCTAAAGAAGATAAACAAGAAAGAGGACCTGGGGTAAGATGATCAGTCCTCACTTAGAAAGACAAATGGGATGGGCATTGGATGTAGGAGAAAACAAGTAACAGGACAGGAGCCCACCACAGAGTACCTGAAAAATTCTACCTATCACTATATCAAAGCAGATACTGAGATTCATAACCAAACTTTCATTGAAGTTTTGAGGTCACTCATGTATACTATCATATCATCTGCAAATAGTAATACTTTGACTTCCTTCCCGATTTGTATCCTCTTGATCTTCTTTATTTATCTTATTGCTCTAGCTAGGACTTCAAGTACTATATTGAAGAGATATGGAGAGAGTGGGCAGCCTTGCCTTGTCCCTGATTTCAGTGGGATTGATTTAAGTTTCTTTCCATTGAGTTTGATGTTGGCTATAGGCTTGCTGTATATTGCCTTTACTGTGTTTAGATATGTGCCTTGTATCCCTGATCTCTCCAAGACTGTAAACATGAATGGGTGTTAGATTTTGTCAAATGTTTTTCTGGCATCTAAAGAGATGATCATGTGGTTTTTCTCCTTCAGTTTGTTTATATGGTGGATTACATTGATGGATGTCCATATGTGGATTCACACTTGCATGCCTGGACTGAAGCCTACTTGGTCACGGTGGATAATATCTTTGATGCATTCTTGGATTCGGTTTGCAAGTATTTTACTGAGTATTTTTCATCAATGTTCATAAGAAAGATAGGTCCAAAATTCACATTTTTGTTGGGTCTTTGTGTGGTTTAAGTATCAAGGTGACTGTGGCTTCATAGAATGAGTCTGGTAATGTTCCTTCTGTTTCTATTTTGTGGAATAGTTTGAAGAGAATTGGAGTTAGCACTTCTTTGAAGGTCTGGTAAAATTCTGTGCTGAAACCATCTGGCCCTGGACTTTTTTTGGAAAAGAGACTGTTGATGACTGCTTCTATTTCCACTGGGGATATAGGACTATTCAGTCTTTTTACCTGATCTTGACTTAATTTGGTAGATGGAATCAAGAAAATTTTCCATTTCTTTTAGAGTTTCAAATTCTGTGGCATATAGGTTTTTGTAGTATGACCTAATGATTGTTTGGATTTCCTCAGAGTCTGTAGTTATGTCTCCCTTTTCATTTCTGATTTTGCTGATTTGGATAGTTTCTTTCTGCCTTTTAGTTAGTTTGGCTAAAGGTTTGTCAATCTTGTTGATTTTCTCAAAGAACCAGCTCTTGGTTTCATTGATTCTTTGAATTGTTTTATTTGCTTCTCATTGATTGATTTCAGCCCTGATTTTGATTATTTCCAGTCGTCTGTTCCTCTTGGGTGTATTTGCTTCTTTTCTTTTTTTTTTCCTAGGGCTTTCAGTTGGGCAATTAGGTTGCTTGTATGAAATGTCAGAAATTTCTTCTTGTAGGTACTTAGTACTATAAATTTTCTTCTGAGCACTGCTTTCATTGTGTCCCATAAATTAGGGTATTTTGTACCTTCATTTTCATTGAATTCTAGGAAGTCTTTAATTTCTTTCTTTATTTCTTCCTTAACCCAGCTGTCATTGAGCAGTAAGTTGTTCAGTTTCCCTGTGTGTGTAGGCTTTTTGCTAATTCCATTGTTGTTGAGGTCCCGCTTTCATCCATGGTGGTCAGATAGAATACAGGGGATTATTTCAATCCTCTTGTATCTGTTGAGGCTTGCTTTGTAACCAACCATATGGTCTATTTTGGAGAAGGTTCCATGAGGTGCTGAAAAGAAGGTATACTCTTTTGAGTTTGTGTGAAAAGTTCTGTAGACATCTGTTAGGTCCATTTGAGTTACAACCTCTGTAAGTGCCTTTATTTCCATGTTTTGCTTCTGTCTAAATGATCTATCCCTTGGTGAAAGTGGGGTGTTAATATGTGATTTAAGTTTTAATAATGTTTCATTTATGAATGTAGGCACTGTTGTATTTGGGGAATTGATGTTCAGAATTGTGATGTCCTCTTGGTGGATTTTTCCTTTGATGAGAATGTAGTGCCCCTCATCATCATTTTAGATTAATTTTGGGTAAAAGTCTATTTTATTAAGTATTAGGATAGCTACCTCAGCTTGTTTTCTGGGTCCATTGCTGGAAAAACATTTTCCAGCCCTTTACTGTGAGGTAGTATTTATCTTTGTTGCAGAGGTGTGTTTCTTGGATGCATCAGAATGTTGGATCCTGTTTCAGCAACCATTCTGTTAGTTTGTGACTTTTTATTTGAGATTTGAGTCCATTGATGTTGATAGATAATAGTGAGCAATAAATGGTAGTTCCTTTTATTGTGGAGTTAGTGGTCTTACTGTGATTCATTGCTTATTTTCTTTTAATTTTTTTGTTGGGATATTATCTGTCTGTTTTGTTTTCTTGGGTATAGTTGTTTTCATTGGATTGCAGTTTTCCTTCTAGTATCTTCTGTATGGCTGGTTTGCTCTGTAGATATTACATAAATTTAGTTTTGTCATGGAATGTTCTGTTTTCTCCATCTATGTTGATTGAAAGCATTGTAGGGTATAGTAGTCTGTCTTGGCATCTGTGGTCTCTTAAAGTCTGCATGACACCTGCCCAGGCCCTTCTGGCTTTTATAGTTTCTGATGAGAATTTGGTGTGATTCTGATAGGTCTACCTTTATATGTTACTTGGCCTTTTTCCCTTGCTGTTCTTAATATATTTTCTTTGTTCTGTAGATTTAGTGTTTTGACTATGATGTGACATGACATGTTTCTTTTCTGGTCTAGTCTATTTGGTGTTCTGTAGGCCTCTTGTATATTTATGGACATCTCTTTCTTTAAGTTGGGAAAATTTTCTTCTGTGATTTTCTTGAAAATATTTTCTGTACCTTGGAGCCTGCTATCTTCTTTTTCATTAATTCCTATTGTTCTTAGATTTTGACTTTTCATGGTATTCTTGATTTTTTGGATATTTTGTGTTTGAGACTTTTCTGATTTTACTTTTTCTTTGAGAGAAGTATCAATTTCTGCCAGTGTATCTTCAGCACCAGATTCTCTCTTCCATCTCTTGTATTGTGTTGGTGATGCTTACCTTTTTGGTTCTTTCTCTTTTCTCTAAGTTCTCCAGCTCCAGAGTTTTCTCAGTTTGTGTTTTATTTATTGATTCTAATTCTGTTTTCATGCTTTCACCATTTCCTTCATCTGTTTGAATGTAGATTCCTGTCTCTCTATGTTGGTCTCTATTTTTTTTGTTCCTTTCCTTTCTATATGCCACTAATTGTATCTTTACTTGTGCCTCTATTTGTTTGGCTATATTTGCCTCTGTTGCTTTGAGAATTTTGTTCATTTGCTCTTTCTTTTCCTCCACTAGGTTGGCCAAAACTTTGATAGATTTGCTCATTTCCTCTTTAACTGTCTGTATTTGGATGGCTATTGCTCTGAGAGGTTTGTTTGTTTCCTCTTTATGTGCCTCAAATAATTGGGTAAGTATAGCTTTAAAGTTATTTTCCTGTGTTTCTGATGAATTGGAGTATTCATCAATTTTGGGTGTTGCTGGTGAAGCCATGATGTCCTGATTTATGTTGGATGTGTTCTTTTGCCCACCCCTGGCCATTGCCTTATCTGTAACCTTCCCTGTTTGTTCCTGGATTCTGCAGCTCAGACTGGTACCGTCTCTCTCCAGTTTCTGGAGACTTCTTCAGGAAGCTGAGAGAAATCCCATGGCCTCAGTGTGTGTGTTGGTGCTTCAGCTGTACTTGTGGGAGAAAAGTCCTCGGCACAGAAGGGCAAATGCATAGGGGGTATGTTTCAAAATGTGCGTCAAAGTGTGCCTGGAGGGACAGAGTGACAGAGAGTGTTGAACCCTTGAGTGTGTGGGAGGAGCTCTGCCTTGTAGGCTTCTAATGGGTTACTTGTGCATCTGCTGTAGATGTAGCAGGTGCTGGTGATAGTCTTGGTGCAATTTCCTTATGCAAATTCCCTGAATTCCTCAGTGGTCTACAGGCCCCTGGTATTCGGCTCTGTCTGAGCTCCTGGCGTTATCTGCCTTCAGTCCACTGTTGGACCCACAGAGCAGGGGCTTTGATGTCCCAAGAGTCCCTCTGTTTCTCACAGTGTGTATGTGGGTGGGAGAGGCCTGATGCCTGTCCGCTAGTTTAGAAGGACCCTGGATTTGGGGCTCTGCAGACACTCAGGGGTGCACTCACTCTCAAGCAGGTCACATTGGCAAGGATAAGGGTATCTAGGCTCTCTACTATCTGGTTTGGACTTGCTTAGTCATATGCAGGAGGACTGACATGCTCAGCCAGCTCAGTGCTGCTGCAGCTGCCAGATTAGGAAGTCTAGCTGCAGCTGGAGAATGGGATGCCTATCCAGATGCCTTCTGGGAAGTCCTGGAGGCCCTCCACTGTGTTCTTCAGACCTGGGAGGACCGGTGCCTGTGTGCCTAGCTTGATTGGCGGGTCTGCTGGACTTTGGTGGCTATACAGCCTATTATCTGTCACCGAGGGTTTGGGTGGGCCGTACAGCCAGTGGCTGGGAGACCATGTAGAGTTGGTATGGCTGCTTGCAGACTTGAGACACTGGGAGGATGGTGCCGCTGATCTGGGACTCCCGGGCAGGTATAGCTGGCAGTTGGGGCTGAAGGGCTAAGAGCCCTGCCTCTGGACGACAGTCCCCAGGCAGCGAGCTCTGAGCTGAGAATCTTGGAGAGCTGGCTGTGCCAAGGAGGAGGAAAGTCCAAAAAAGGGGAGTGCCAGGATATCAAAGGATCCTTTCTCTCCTTCCCCAAACAAGTCTGCAGTTGACCTGAGACCAAAGTTCTCACCTTGTGTGATGTTCCCTCTCGTTTAGAAAGCCTCACTGTCGTTTCCCTGGCTTCAGTCGTCCTTCCACTCACCAACTCCTGTGCTTCAGCACCTCTGCAACTCAGAAACTGTGCGTGCTCATTGCCATCCTGGATCCCTCTATGTACAGAAGTGTTTTAACTATTCTGATTTTTTTCTATATGAAATTGAGAATTGTTAATTCAGGTTCTGTAAAGAATTGTGTTGGTTTTTTGATGGGAATTGCATTGAATCTGTCAATTGCATTTGTTAAGATGGATATTTTTACTATGTTAATCCTACTTATCTATGAGCATGGGAGAACATTTTTGTCTTTTGATATTTCCTTCTTTCTTTCTTCTAAGGCTTGAAGTTCTTTCAATTGTTTAGTTAGAGTTACACCAAAATATGTTATATTATTTGTGGCAATCATTTCCCTAATTTCTTTCTCAGCCTATTTGTTGTTTGTAGGTAGAAGGACTTTTTTTTTTCTTTTCTGTGTATGTTGTTATGTTCCCCTTCTCATTCCTGATTTTATTAATTTGGATAATGTCTCTCTAAGTTTAATAAGTCTGGCTTAGGGTTTTTCTATCTTGTTGATGTTTTCGAAGAACCAGCTCTTGATTTTTTTTTGACGTTTTGTATGGTTCTCTTTATTTCTAATTTATGGATATCAGCCCTGAGTTTGATTGTTTCCTGCCATCTATTCCTCTTGGTTGTGTTTGCTTCTTTTTGTTCTAGAGCTTTCAAGTGTACTGTTAAGTTTCTAATATAATATCTCTTGAATATCTTTATGAACTCTCTTAGTGCTGTTATTTACTTTAGTGTTATTAAATGCTTCTACCTGCCTTCCAACACCACAACACTGGGTAGAGGGTAAACAAGGTTAGTGGAGACAGGAGACGGAATTCTTTCTGCTACTTCTGGCTGGGTAGGGTTGCAGGATTCTTTTTTTGAGGGAGGAGGAAATACCAATATCAGGAGTTTAGAAATCTAGAAGTCACAGTAACCAATAAATCAGCAAATATCAAATGCAGCAGCAGGAGGAACCAGCAGCAAGCAGTCCTCCTCCAAGCAGTCATGCCTTCTTCCCCTGGGCTGCCAAACTTACACCCTTCAAAGTCCTCAGAATTCAACTTACAAAGATGATTTTCCACACAAGACACTTAAAGGGTGAGGATAAACTAAAATCTCCAAAGGAATTTTTAACAAAAACATGTTTACCTATAATAAACAAAAGCATCCACAAGTGCTATGATTTTTCCTCTTAGCCTTGCCCTCATTATACTTCATAAGTTTGCTCATGTTGTTGCAGGCATTCTGGCAAGGGACAATTGAGGCTCCCTTCTTTTTGTTTTGCTGGTGTGAGTAATTTATTTCCTGTGTTTTCTTTGCTTTAGTTAACCTTGCTGGGTTAGCTTTCCCTCCTACTGTCTTTGATAGGGCCACTTTTTTTCCCCATAGATATTATATATATATATATATATATATATATATATATATATATATATATATAATGAAATTGAAATGTCCTGTTTTCATCATCAATGGTGATTAAAAGTTTTGTTGAGTATGGAAAGGTGGGCTGACATCTGCCCAGGACCTTCTAGCTGTTAGAGTCTCTGTTGATAAGTTGGATATAATTCTGATAGGTTTGACTTTCTATGTAACTTGGCCTTTTTCCCTTGTAGCTTTTAATATTCTTTTGTTATTGCTGTTGTTCTGCACACTTACTGTTTTGATAATTGTATGGTGGGAGAATTTTCTTTTATGGTCCAATCTATTTGGTGTTCTGTATCCTTCTTTTATGTTTACGTTGGGAAATTTTTCTTCTATGATTTTGTTGAAAATATTTTCTGGTCCTTGGAATTGGTGGTCTTCTCCATATTCTATTCTTATTATTTTTAGACTTGGTCTTTTCATAGTGTCCCAGATTTCTTGGGTGTTTTGTATCAGAAACTTTTTAAGATTTAACATTTCCTTTGACTGGAAATTGATTTCTTCAATCTTATATTCTAAGTCTGAGTTCACTCTTATATTTCTTGTATTCTGTTGGTGGTTCATTTGTCTGTAGTTCCTGCTCTCTTCTCTGGGTTTTCCATCTCCAGGATTGCCTCAGATTGTGCTTTCTTTTTTGTTTCTGTTTCCATTTTTAGGTCTTAAACAGCTTTATTCATTTCTTCAACTGTTTAATTTTATTTTCCTGTATTTCTTTAAGGAATTTATACATTTCTTTTTTAAATACCTTTATCATCTCAAGATGGGTTTTAAGGTTATCTTCTTCTGATTCAGCTGTGTTATGATATCCAGGGATTGTTTTAGTAGGATTTCTGGGCTTTGATGGTGTCATATTGTTCTGGCTCTTGTTGATTGTGATTTCATGCTTGTGGTTAGAAATCTGTTTGTCCCTGATGTTGACATGCATGATTCCAGGAATGTGAGCAGAGCTGTGGGCTAGAAAATGGATCACAGGGAAGCAGGTGCATGCAGTTTACCACACTGAGTGTGCTTTAGGTGGACATGGCAGGCAGAGCATTGATGGCATGAGGTCTCCTTGGTTTGTTCTTGGTGACAGCAGGGATCCTGGAATGCAGGCAGAACTCTGATCCAAAATGGAGCTCAGGGAACATGTTCCAGCTCACCAATAAAATACAAAATTTTAATACATGTCCTCATGATTCTATGAATTCTTCAGGGTTTGTTGTAATGTGTCTCCTTTCAGTCTAATGATATTTGGTTTCCTCTGTTTTTCATTATTTTATTTATTTATTAATTATTATTAATATAATTTATTACAATTATTCAATTTATATAGTGGCTGTGGACGGCTCCCTTAACTCCTTCCAATCCCACCCTCCTTCTCTTTTCTTTCTCTATTCCCCTCCCTTAGTCCACTTATAGGGAAGTCCCTCCTCCCCTTCTATTTGACCATAGCCTATCAGGTCTCATCAGGACTAGTTGCATTGTCTTCCTCTGTGGCCTGGTAAGGCTGTACCCACCAGGGGGAGGTGATCAGAGAGAATGCCACTGAGTCAGAGACAGCTCTACTCCCCTAACTAGAGAACCCACTTGGAGCCTGAGTCTATGTGCTATATCTGAGCAGGAGTTTTAGATCCTCTTCTTCTATGGTCTTGGTTGGGATTTCAGTATCTTCAGGGCCCCCAGGGTTCAGGTTTTTATTCTTTTATTTTTTATTTTGGCTCTGTTGATATCTTTGGGAACTCCTGCCCCCTCCAGGTCTTTCTATGTCCACCTATTTTCATAAAATACCAGGCATCCTGCACAAAATTTAACTATAAGTTTCAGCCTCAGCTTCATCTGTAAAGTCTTTAAGAAGCCCTCTGTGGTAAGCTACTGTCCTGTTTCCTGGCTTCTCCTTCCATGTCTATTACATTTGCCCTTGTGAATGAGGATTAAACAACTTCTGTAGTATCTTCTTGTTGTTTAGCATTTTAGGAGTATAAATTTTACTAATTCTATCCTATATTATATGTCTAATAACCACTTATGAGTAAGTATATACCAGGCATGTCTTTCTGTTTCTGGGGTACCTCACTAAAAATGATATTTCTTGTTCCCACCATTTGCCTGCAACTTTCATGATTTCCTTGCTTTTAATTGCTGAGTAGTATTCTATTGTGTAAATGTACCACAATTTCTGTATCCATTCCTCCACTGAGGGACATCTAGGTTGTTTCCTGATTCAGGCTACTAAAACAGAGCTGCTACGAACAAAATTGAGCAATTGTCCTTGTACAAGTGAACATATTTTGGATATATAACAGTAGTGGTATAGCTGGATCTTGAGGAAGCACTCTATGCTTAGCTTTCTGAGAAAGCTTTAGATTGATTTCCATAGTGGTTGTACAGTTTTACATTCTTACCAGCAGTGGGGGAAGGTTCCCCTTTCTCTACATTCTATCCAGCATGTGTTGTCATTTGAGTTTTTATCTTAGTCATATTGACTGGAGTAAGGTGAAGTCTCAGTGTTCTTGCGATTTGCATCTCCCTGATGACTAAGGACATTGAATATTTGTTTAAATGTTTCTCTGCAATTCGATATTCTTCTATTGAGAATTCTCTGTTTATCACTGAACACTTTTATTTAATTGGGTTACTTGTTGTGTTGGTGTTTATCTTCTTAAGTTCTTTATATATTCTGGATATTAGCCCACTATCAGATATAGGATTGATCCTTTCCCAATCTGTAGGCTGTTGTTTTGTTCAGCTGACAGTGTCCTTTGCTATACAGAAGGTTTTCAGTTCCTTGAAGTCCCATTTATTGATTATTGATCTTAGAACCTGTGCTGTTTAAGTTCTGTTTAGGAAGTTCTCTTCTGTGCCAATGGGGTCAAGGCTCTTCCCCACTTTTTCTTCTAACAGGTTTCTTGTGTCTGGTTTTATGTTGACGTCTTTGATCCTCTTAGAATTTAGGTTTGTGCAGATGGATAATTATGGATCTATTTTCATTTCTCTACATGTAGACATTAGTTAGACCAGCACCATTTATTGAAGATGCTGTCATTGTATGGTTATGGTTTCTTCTTCAAAAATTAGGTGTCCATAGGTATGTGGGATTATTTTTGTGTCTTTTATTCAATTCCATTGATCCACCATTCTGTTTCTATGTCAGTACCATGCAGTTTTTATTACTATTGCTCTGTAGCACAGCTTGAGATCAGGTAAGAAGATACTTCCAGATGATCTGTTATTGTACAGGATTATTTTACCAATTCTGGACTTTTTTTGTTTTTCCATATGAAATTGAGAATTGTTCTTTCACATTCTGTAAAACATTGTGATGGTATTTTGATGGGCATTGCGTTGAAGCTGTATATTTCTTTTGTTAGGATGGGCATTTTCTCCGTTAATTGTAGTGATCCATGAGCGTGGGATATCTTTCAATCTTCTGCTATCTTCTTCCATTTCTTTCTTCAGAGACTTCAAGTTTTTTTTTTTATACATGTCTCTCACTTGCTTGGTTAGAGTCACACCGAGGTACTTTATGTTATTTGTGGCCGTTGTAAAGAGTGTTGTTTTCTTAATTTCTTTCTCAGCGCTTTTGTCTTTGGTATACAGGAAGGCTACTGATTTTTTTTAAGTTAATTCTGTATCTAGAATCTTTGCTGAAGGAGTTTATCAGCTGGAGGAGTTCTCTGGTGGAATTTTTGGGGTCATGTGTACTATCATATCATCTGTGAACAGCAATACTTTGACTTCTTCCTTTCCAATGAATATTCACTTGATCTCCTGTGGTATTCTTGTTGCTGTAGGTAGGACTTCAAATACTATGTTAAAGAGATATGTAGAGTGAGCAGCCTTGCCTTGTCCCTGATTTCAGTGGGATTGATTTAAGTTTCTCTCTATTCAGTTCGATGTTGGCTATAGGCTTGCTGTATATTGTCTTTACTATGTTTAGGTACGTGCCCTGTATCCCTGATCTCTCCAAAATTTTAAACATGAATGGGTCTTGGATTTTGCCAAATGCTTTTCTGGCATCTGAGGAGATGATCACATGTTTTTGTTTTGTTTTTTTTTTCCATCTGCTTGTTTATGTTGCTGATTATATTGAAGGATTTCCGTATGCTGAAACACACGTGCATGCCTAGGATGAAGCCTGCTTGGTCATTGTGCATATCTTTTATGTGTTCTGGGATTCGGTTACGAGTATTTTATTGAGTATTTTTATGTGAATATTCAGAAGACAGATAGGTTAAGTTCCCATTTTCTGTGGGATCTTTGTGTGGTGTAGGTATCAAGGTTACTTTGGCCTCATAGAATAAGTTTGTTAATGTTCCTTCTGTTTATATTTAGTGGAATAATTTGAAGTGTATTGGTATCAGCTCTTCTTTGAAGGTCTGGTAGAATTCTGCCCTGAAACCATCAGGCCCTGGGCATATTTTGGCAGGGAGACTTTTGATGACTACTTCTATTTCCTTGAGGAATATAGGACTACTTAATCTATTTACCTGATCTTGGTTTAGCTTTGGTATATGGAATCTATCAAGACAATTAATTGTCCATTTCATTTGGCTTTTCAAATTTTGTGGTGTATAGGCTTTTGTAATAAGCCCTAATGATTCTTTGAATTTTCTCAATATCTGTTCCTTTGACACCCTTTTGTTTCTTGATTTTGCTGGTTTGGATAGTTTCTCTCTGCTGTTTAGTTTGGCTAAGGTTTTGTCTATCTTGTTGATTTTCTCAAACAACCAGCTCTTGGTTTCATGGATTCTTTGAATTGTTTTATTCATTTCTAATTGATTGATTTCAGCCCTGAGTTTGATTATTTCAAACTGTTTAGTCCTCTTGGATGTGTCTGCTTCTTTTTTTCCTATGGCTTTTGGGTTTGGCATTAAGTTGCTTGTAAGAGATGTCTCAAACATGTTTCTGAAGGCACTTAGTACTACGAAATTTCCTCTTAGCCCTGCTTTCATTGTGTACCATAAATTTGGGTAAGTTGTGCATTCATTTTCATTCGATTTTAGGCAGTCTCTAATTTCTTTTTTTTTTAATACTTCACTGATCAAGCTGTCTTTGAGTAGAGACATGCATATGTAGGATTTTTGTGATTTCTGTTGTTGTTGAAATTTAGTTTAAAGCCATGGTGGCCTGATAAGATACAAGAAATCATTTTAATCTTCTTGAATTTGTTGATGCTTGCTTTGTATTTGACTATATGGTCAGTTTTGCAGAAGGTTCTTTGGGGTGCTAAAAAGGTATACTCTTTTGAGTTTGGGTGAAAGGTTCTGTAGACATCTATTTGGTCCATTTGATTTAAGACATCTGTAAGTGTCATTATTTCCTTATTCAGCTTCTGTCTAGATAATCTGTCCCTTTGTGAGAGTGGAGTGTTGTAGTCTCCCACTATTAAAGAGGTGGGATTGATGTGTGATTTGAGTTTTAATAATGTTTCATTTACAAGTGCATGTATTCTTGTATTTGGGGTATAGATATTCAGGATTGTGGTGTCCTTGTAGTCTTTTTTTCTTTGATGAGACTGAAATGTCCCTCCTTATCTTTGTTGATTAATTTTGGTTAAAAGTCTATTATATCAGATATTAGGATAGCTACTCCAGTTTGTTTTCTTGGTCTGTTTGCTTGAAAAAATCTTTTTCTACCCCTTTACTCTGAGCTAGTGTCTCTCTTTGATGCAGAGGTGTGTTTCAAGGATCCAGTAGAATGTTGGATCCAGTTTCTGCAACCATTCTGTTAGTCTGTGTCTTTTTATTGGAAGGTTGAGTCCTTTGTTGTTGATAGATAATAATGACCAATAAATGTTAGTTTCTTTCATTGTGGAGATAATGTGTTTCTATGCTTGCTTTCTATGGATATTTTTGTTGTTGTTGTTCTTGAGAGGTTATCTATGTCCTGTGTTTTCTTGGCTGCAGTTGATTTTATTTGATTGGGGTTTGCATTCTAGTATCTTCTGTAGGGATGGGTTGATCTGTAGGTATTAAGTTTAGTTTTGTCATGGAATATTTTGTTTTCTCCATCTATATTGACTGAAAGTTTTGCTGGGTACAGTAGTCTAGTTTGACATCTGTGGTCTTTTAGAGTCTGCATGACATCTGTCTAGGGCATTCTGGTTTTCCTAGATTCTGTTGAGAATTCTGGTGTGATTCTGATAGGTCTAACTTTATATCTTACTTGTTCTTTTTCCCTTGCTGCTTTTAATGTTTTTTCTTTGTTCTGTAGATTTTGTGTTTTGACTATTATGTGAAGTGAGGAGTTTCTTTTGTGGTCCAGTATATTTGGTGTTTTGTAGGCCTCTTGTATGTTTATGGACTCTCTTTTTTTAAGGTGGGGAAATTTTCAATTATGATTTTCTTGAAAATATTTTGGACCTTGTACCCTGGACTCTTCTTTTTCATCTATTCCTATTATTCTTAGATTTCTCTTTTCATGGTGTCCTTGATTTCTTGTATGTTTTCTTTGTAACTTTTCTAATTATATCTTTTCTTTGAGAGATGTGTCTATTTCTGCAATTGTATCCTCAGCACCTGAGATTCTCTCTTCCATGTCTTATATTCTGTTGGTGATGGTTTGTTTTGGTTCCTGATCTTTTCTCTAAGTTCTCAAGCTCCAGGGTTTTCTCTGTTTGTGTTTTCTTTGATTCTAATTCTGTTTTCATGTCTTGTTTCATTTCCTTCATCTGTTTGAATGTGGATTCTTGTCTTTCCTTGATGGTATCTATTTTTATTTTTTGTTTCCTCTTTTTGTGCCTCTATTTCTGTTGCTATATTTGCCTGTGTTACTTTGAGAGTTTTGCTCTTTTTCTCTTTATGTTCCTCTTGTAACTAGATAAGCATAGATTTAAAATCATATTCCTGTCTTCTGATGAATAAAAATATCTACTGCTTGAGGTTGCTGGTGAAGCAATGATGTCCTGATTTTTCTTGGATGTTTTCTTATGCTGGCCTCTAACCATCTGATGGTCAGTAGCCTTTGCTGTTAGTTTCTGGGGCCTGTACTGCAGACTGGGCCTGCCTTTCTCTTGAGTCTGGAGTATTCTTCAGGACGATGAGAGAGGTGCACAAGATTTAAAGTGGTTGGTGTTTTAGATGCAGCTAAGGGATGAAAGTCACAGGCATAAGTGCACAAGCTCGGGAGTATGTATGGAAGTATGCCTGCCTAGAAAAGTGAAGTGTAAGGGAGGAGTCCATTTACAGGTGCCGTGCATGTGTACAGGTGTCCTGAATGGCTCAGAGGTCCAAAGGCCTGAAGCATTATTTTGTTCTAAGTGTTCAGATCTGTCTAGGCTGCACCACCTTGGCTCCAGGAATTGTTTGCTGGACTTCACTGGGAGACCCACAGAAAAGGGGCTTCAAAGTTGAGAACACAGTCTCTGGGATACCTATGTTGCCCACATTGGGGGTGTGGGTGAGAGGGATCAGATCTCTGGCTGCTATCATAGAGGGACCTGATCTGAGGCTCCATGTGCACTCTCTCCCTGAAGCACTCACTTGTAGGCATGTGTGGAAATTTCGGAGTACCTGTTAATACAGTTTCAGGTGTGTGGAAATCACAGAGTGCCTGCGAACTCACTAGCAATGTGGTACCACTCACTGTGGTAATCTCAGAGGACTCACTGTTTCCTACTCTCAGATGTGGGTCCCCTGTTTGGCTGTTAGAGTAAGGGTTCCCCGCCCCCTGTTCCTGGGGTTATGTACTCCCTGATGCTGCTGGCTGCCGTAGCCACTGCAGCTGGAGCCAGGAAAGATGCAGCTGAAAGCTCAGGGTGTTGATAGTTCACCACTCTCAGACACCAGAGACCTCCAAGGGGGTCTTGGATCCAATCTGTCCCAGCTCACTGTTTGTCCTCTTTAGCTTGGGAATCCTCAAAGTCGGTGCTGTGGCTTCAATTGCCCCCATCTGCCCCTGCCCTGCCACTCACCAGTTTTGGAGTTTTGAATTCTCTGCCCCTCAGATATGTTGTGCACTGGTTGCCAAGATCTTGGAAGTCCTTCTCTGTTATTTTATTGGTTAGACTGACTACTGATTTAAGAATTTTCTTTCTTCTTATTTACAGAACCACTTTTTTTTCTATTGTATTCATTTCTGTATTGATTGCCTTGGAGTTAAGTTTGTTCTTACAGTTTTTAATGCCTTAACATTCATCACCAGGTTGCTTGTTTGAGATCTCTCTAATGTTATAATTTAGGCACTTAGAACTATAATCTTCCTTCTTCATTGATTCCCATCAATGTAAATATGTTGACTTTATTATCCTTTCACTTTAGGAACTATTATATTTCCTCTTGATTTCTGGAATGACCCATTTGTCATTTAATAGTCTCTTGATTAATTTTCATTAGTTTACATATTTTTAGTAATTTATATTATTGTTTAATATTTGTTTTACCCATTTTTTTCAGATAGAATACAGGATGTAATTTCAGTTTTTCTTTATTTGGTTCTGCCCATGTGTAGTTAGTTATGATTTGTTATTTTTTCCCTTTAATTCCTGTTGTCTGCTCTTTCAGTGGGTGTATATGCAGTGTTCAGGATAGACTAGGTTGTCATACAGTTGTGTTGATATTTTGTCCTGGTACCAATATCTGTTTCCAGTTTGCTTCTGTGGGCTGGGCATTGTCTGCAGCAACAGTCACTATCCTGTATATAGCCCACTTTGACACTAGAGTACCAAGTTGCTGCAAAACAGATCCTTAAAATGTAGCAGCTACTTAAGCTTCTTTTGGATATATGCCATATATCAGGGCACCGGGGCTCTCTGAGAGACTGTTTCTCCAACCAAAGACCATGTATGGATATAACCTAGAACCTTCGCTCGGATGTAACCCATGGTAGCTCAGTAACCAAATGGATTTCCCTAGTAAGGGAACTATTTCTGACATGAACTCAATGACTGGCTCCTTTACCCCCCCCCCCCAGGAGGAACAGTCTTGCTTGGCCACAGAGGAGGACATGGCAGCCAGTCCTGAAGAGGCTTGATAAGCTAGGGTCAGATGGAAGGGGAGGAGGACCTCCCCTAGCAGTGGCCTTGGAAAGGGGCAGGGAGGAGATGAAGGAGGGAGAGCGGAGTTGGGAGGGAATCAGGGAGGAGGCTATGGCTGGGATACAAAGCAAATAACCTGTGATTAATATAAAAAATAAAAATTAATAAAAAATTAATGTACAATGGTTATGTAAAATATCAATTTAGGAGAAATATGGGAAAGAGTATGTACAACTCTTGTGGAGGAAAGGTAATATGTATACTTATGAGTGAGTATGAATGTAAGAGAAAAAAAAGAAGTGGTAAGCAATGATGGTGTGATAAATATTGGGGTTTAGATGAGAAGAAGTGGAGGGCAGAGAGATATACATAGGACAAGGAATAATTAAAACCAAGAAACAAATGCAGTAGATCTGTGATGGTATGGGTTAACAATAAACTAAAAAGAATATGGAAAGATATGTGTCCCATTATAGTAAACCAGGTCATCCACTAAGCTTTGGAATATGTAACGGTAAGAGGAATGTTTATTGAAAAAGCGAAAGGAAGGAGAAAGTTTTTTTTTTTCTTTTTTTTAAATAGGAGACAGAATAAAACAACAAAAGGTACAAACAGTAGGGGACAGTGTTGACCTACTACAGTACCTTCTTGTTCTATATAAAAAAAAAGAGTGAGAAGAGGCAGATGGATATATAAAATAATGAAGTCAATGGGAGTGAAAAAATAACTATCGAGGGAAATGAGAACTTAGGTGAAAATATAAGGAAGTGAGATCACTGGTCTAAAAGTTAATTTGCCTCCCCACCCCTCTTTTTTTTGAGTAAGCTATTGCTTCATTTCATTGGTCTTGGTCTAGTGTGTACTCTCTGAGGTAATAAAAAAGTACCCTTCTTATACTGAGCTCTCCTAGCTTCTGCTGTGTATGGAATTTCTTGACTCTGTTCCCTGGACTGTGGACAGCTGAATCAAACTCTACTCAGCCACAATTGTTATGTTAACATGGAATCTGTAGCAGTTTATTGTTGTGTGTTGCCAAAATGATGTTAAAATTTGGGCTTAGCTACCTATGTTTTACCTTTCCCTGTTTGGTCACTGACGGTGGTCATGGCAGCAGTTGTTGGAGAGCTTTCTGTGGAATAGCTTCCAACATTACTTTTGTAAATTTCCTGGTAGAGAGTCTTAGCCAAGTTTGTCTGGGATACAATGCCACTGTAGCAGTGGTTGCTGCTTTCATTGTTGTTCCAGTTACAAGTCCAGTCACATGGCAGAAAAAGGTTGCAGGGTTTATGGTAGAACAGTTCTATTGGACTGTTGATCAGATCAATTCCAGTACTACAAAAGTAACAGATGGAGAGATTAAATATTAGTGTTTTTTTTAAATAACCAATCTGTAATAAACCAGTTGCTTTTATCTGATTTCTACTCTTCCATCTTACCCAGAAGCAATTGTCATTATAGTTATATCTAATCAAACAGACTTCAAACTAACAATAACAATAATAAAGTCATTTCATACTGATTCAAAGAGCAATGTATTATGAGGCCATTATAATTCTAAACATGTTCACACTGAGAACACAAATTCATAAAACAAACACTAATAGATTTGAAGTTATAGATTAGTTCCAATATAATAAGATGACTTGAATAGTCCATCCTCAGCAATCAGTGTGTTATGCAAAAAAAAAAAAGACTGCAGAAACACTGGTTTTACAAAATACTATAGATCAAATGAACTTAATATTTACAAAACATACTACCTAAATATTATAGAATATACATTCTTTTCTGCCATTCATAAAACTTACACTATAACTGATCACGTATAAATGATATAAGAAATATCGAATAACTGAAATAACTTCATGTCTTATATCTGACCACAAGAGAGGAAAATAGAAATCAACAAGAGAAGACACAGAAAGTGACAAACTCATGAATACTAAACCACACATTACTGAGTAATTATCAGGCTGTTGAAGAAATAAAGGGGGAAAAAAACTTAGAAAATTGCAAGAATCAAATTAAAATTAAAAAAAATAAGAAAACCAAAAGGAAACAATAAATTCAGTCCTAAGAGAAAAATATTATAGCTCTTTGTGTCTGTATTACACTTTTAAATTTTGTTTTTATTTTATTGAGAACAGACACAGTTTATCCTCCCTCTACTCTTTCCAGTTCCTCCTCATCTCCCTTCCCTTCTGGATCCACTCTATCTGTCTCTCATTAGAAAAGAAAGCCATAGTGGTGCACTGCTTTAATCCCCAGCACTCAGGAGGCAGGCAGATCACTGTGAGTTTGAGGCCAAACTGGTTTACAAAGTGAGTCCACGACAGCCGGAGCTACACAGAGATAAGAACAAAACATGGGAAAATAAAATATTAAAGCAAAAACAAAACAACACGGCACAACACACAGACACACACACACACACACACACACATCACATTGAGGTAACAGAAAAAAAATGAGCCTAAAGAACAGTCACAAGAATCAGAGACACACTTATTCACACACACAGGGGTCCCATAAAAATACTAAGCTGAAAGCTATAATATATATGCAGAACACCTGGTGTGGACCCATGGAGATCCTGTGCTTGCTGTAGAAGTCTGTGAATTCATATGAGCTTTGCTTAGTTAATTCAGAGTCTTGTCCTTCTGGTGTCCTTCATCTATCATCTCCTCTGGCTCATGTACTCTTTCTGCTTCCTCTTCTGCAGGGTTCACTCAGCTTTAAGGGGAGAGATTTGATGCAGACATCCTATTTAACGCTGTATGTTCCAAGGACTCTCTCTGTAGTGTTTGGCTGTATCTATTACTCTGCATCTGTTCCTGTCTGCTGCAGGAAGACACTTTTCTGATGATGATTGAATAAGGCACTGACTATGACTGTAGCAGTATACCATGATAAGAGTCATTTCTATAGCTATGTTTCTCTCTCTCTCTCTCTCTCTCTCTCTCTCTTTCTAGGTCAGAAGTGTTTGGTTTTATGATAGGTCTCTGGGTCTCTGGTTCTTGGTCACCCAGGCAGTGTTGGATATGAGTTCCATGTTGTGGAGTGGTCTTTAAGTCAAATCAGACATTTTCTGGTTACTCCTACAAGTTCTGTTTCCATACCATCTCTCAAATGCCCCTCCATTCTAGGTGTCTCTCCCCACATTGCCTACATTTACCCTACCTTCACTTACACTTCTCATCTGATTCTACACTTCCCATCTCCTCCCACCCCCAGTCCACCTGTAATATCTATTCTATTTTTCCATCCCAGGAATATCTATGTGTCCTCTCTAGCTCCTTCCTTTGTACATAACCTCTCTTGGTCTATGAATTATAGCTTGCTTATTTTCTACTTAAAAGCTAATATTGATATATAAGTGAATGCATATAATATTTACCTTTTGGGTCTGGGTTATTTCACTCAGAATTATTTATTTATTTATTTATTATTTTCAATGCAGTTTATTCAGGAACCTTGAACAATCTTCTGACCCTGGGGAAAGCCAGCCCACAGCTTAAATAGCCTCTGGGTAGCCAACCCCAGTGTGCCACGTGGGCAATGCAGATAGGTCCACATACATGGAAGCAAGCCAGATCCTCAGCCTTAGCCAAATGTGGAGTTGTTCGTGACAGAGAGCACTCACCATCGGGAAGGTGGAAGGCGGGAACCAGCTCCATCTTTAAGGCGCGGCATTCCGCAGCTCTCTACAGTTCCCCCTTTTTGTTTTAGACGCATCAGGCAAGAGTAGAGTAATATCAGAGAATATTTTTTTTTTGTATTCCATCTACTCACTTGATTTTTTTAAATTTATATTGACCTGGTATTTATTATGATATCATTTTAAACACCTGATTAATACTCCATTGTGTAAGTTTACTACATTTTCTTTATCTTTTCTTCTGTTGAGGAGCATCTAGGTTGTTTCCAGTTTCTGGCTATTATGAATAGAACAACAATCCTTTATTCAAGAGTTGTAGAGCTGGATCCTGAGATAGATCAATTCCCAATCCTCAGATGAAATGTTATATTGATTTCCACAGTGCTTGTACAAATTTTCACTCCCACTAGCAATGGAGAATTGTTCCTCTTATTCCACATCTTTGCCAGCATGAACTGTCACTGTGTTTTTTTTTTTTTATCTTAGCCATTCTGAAATGTGTAAAATGGAATATCAGAGTCATTTAGATTTGCATTTCCCTGATGACTAAGGACATTGAACATTTCGTTAAGTGCTTCTTTTTTTAAAAATTCTTTGTTAATTACACTTTATTCACTTTGTATCCCCCCTGTGGTTCCCTCCCTCCTCCAGTCCTAATCCCTCCCTTCCTCCACCCTCTGCATGCATGCCCCTCCCCAAGTCCACTGATAGGGGAAGTCTTCTTTTCTTTCCTTCTGATCCTAGTCAATTAGGTCTCATCAGGAGTGGCTGAATTGTCTTCTTCTATGTCCTGGTAATGCTGCTTCCCCCTCAGGAGGAGGTAATTAAAGAGCAAGCCAATCAGTTCATGTCAGAGACGGTCCCTGTTCCTATTACAATGGAACTGACTTGGATACTGCACTGTCATGGGCTACATCTGTGCAGGGGTCTTAGGTTATCCCCATGCATAGACCTTGGTTGGAGTAACAGTTAAGTGCTTCTTGAACCATTAGAGATCCTTCTGTTGAGGATTCTCTGTTTAGCTCTCTATGCCATTTTTAATTGGATTATTTGGTTTGTTGGCGTCTAGTTTCTTGGTTGTTTATTTTTTATATTAGCCACCTCTTGGATGTAGGGTTACTGAAGATCTTTTCTCATTTTGTAGGCTACCATTTTGTCCTATTTACAGTGTCCTTTGCCTTGCAGAAACTTCTCAGTTTTATGAGGTTTCATTTGTTAATTGTTGATCTTAGCATCTCCCATATTGGTGTTGTTTTCACAAAGTCTTCTCTTGTGCCTATGCATTCAAGGGTATCCCTCACTTCATCTTCATTTAGGTTCTGTGTATCTGTTTTTATGTTGTGGTCTTTGATTCATTCGGAGTTGAGTTTTGTGCATAGTAACAATTCTGAATCTATTTGCATTCTTTTACATGCAGATATAAGGGTTGACCAGCCCGTTTCTTGAAATGTTATTTTTTTCTCAGTGTATACTTCTTGCTTTGTTATAAAAAAAATCAGGTGCCTATACTTGTATAGATTTATCTTGGTGTCTTCAATAAGATTCCAGTGATCCACCTCTCTGTTTTGTGCCAGTACCATGCAGGTTACTATACCTTTGTAGTATAACTTGAAATCAGGAATGGAGAGAATGACCTCCAGCAGTTCTTTTATAGTTCAGGATTGGTTTAGATATGCTAAGGGTTTTTTGTTGTTGTTGTTGTTGTTGTTGTTATTTTGTTTTTCTATATGAAGGTGAAGACTGTCCTTTAAAGATCTTTGAAGAAGTGCACTGGAAAATCCTACCAATCCATAAGCATGGGAGATCCTTCCCTCTTCTGATATCTTCTTCATACTCTTTCTTCAAAGACTTGAAGTTTTATTATACAAGTCTTTTGCTTGCTTTGTTATAGTTACCTCAAGACATTTTATATTATTTAAGGCTATTGCAAAATGTGTCAATTCCCCTATATTTTTCTCAGCCTGTTTATCATTTCAATATAGAAAGGTTACTGATTTTGTGAGTTAAATCTGTATTCATCTACTTTGCTAAAAGTGTTTATCAGCTAAGAATTTACTAGTGGAATTTTAGAGCCATAGTGTGTGTGTGTGTGTGTGTGTGTGTGTGTGTGTGTGTGTAATATAATATTATCTTCAAATAAAGACATTTTGAATTATTCCTTTCCATTCTTTATCACCTTGATTTCTTTTAATTGCATTATTTCTCAAGCTAAGACTTCAATTATTATATTGAATAGATATGAAGAGAGTCGGTAGCCTTGTCTTGTTCCCGTTTTTAGTGAAATTGCTTTGAATTTTTCTCCATTTCAGTTGATGTTGTCTGTTATATTACTGTAAACTGCCATTATTATATTTATGTATGCCCCTTTATTTCCTTCATATCTTCAGGACTTTTATCATAAAGAGTTTGTCAAAAGGCCTTATTTGCATCTAATGAGATAATCATGTGGATATTATATTTTAGTCAGTTTATGTGTGAATTATTTCCATTGCTTTATGTATGCTGACTCATCCTTGCATCACTGGGATGAAGCCTTTTTGATCATGGTGAATGATCTTTATTAAGTGTTTTTGATTCGGTTTGTTAAATATTTTATTGAGTATGTTTGTATCAATGTTCATAAGAAAATTTGTAATTCTTTTTCTTTGTTGGGTTTTTATGAGGTTTCTAATTCACTGGGGGCCAGGGATACAGGTCTGTTTAAATTGATAATCTGATCTTGCCTTAACTTTGGCAAGTGATACCTAATGAGAAAATTATTCATGTCTTTTAGATTTTACAAATTGGTTGAGTATGGGTTATTAATGTATCACTTTTTGAGTCTCTGAATTTCCTAGATGTCTGTTGTTATTTCTACTTTTCTTTTCTAACTTCGTTTGTTTAGATAGTCTTTTCCTGCATTTTAGCTAGTTTGGATAAGTATCTGTCTGTCTTGTTAACTTTCTCAAAGAACTAGCTGTTTTGTTTCATTGAATTTTTTTTTGTATTGTTCTCTTTCCTTCTTCTTTATTGATTGCATTACTGTGTTTGATTATTTCTTGTCATCTAGTCCTTTTAGGTGTGATTAATTCCTTTTTCCAGAGCTTTCAGGTGTGTTAATATGAGGTCTTTCCAGTATTTTTTAATGTAGGCACTTACTGCTATTATCTTGTCTCTTAGAACTTCTTTCACTGTCTCCATTAAGTTTGTTTATTCTGTGTATTCATTTTCATTGAATTCTAGAAAGTTTTTAATTTTTTCATTATTTCTATCTTGACATAATAGTCATTTCGGAGAGAGTTGTTCAGCTTTCATGAGTTTGTAGGCTTTTGGTGTCCATGGGGCTCTGATAGGATGCAGGGGGTTATTACAATTTTCTTGTATCTCTTGACACTGACTTATGGACCAAGTATGTGGTGAATTTTAGAGAAAGTTCCATTACATTCTGTGAAGATTGTTTATTCTTTCATGTCTGGTTGAAATGTTCTGTAGACCTGTTAGGCAAATATGATTTATAACATCTTTTAGCTCCAATATTTTTGTGTAGGTTCTGTCTAGAGGACCTTTGTATTGGTGAGAGTGGGATACTGACATTTCCTACTATCAGTGTGTGAGGGTTGATGTGGGATTTATACTTTAGTAATGTTTCTTTTATAAATATGCATGCACTTGTGTTTGGGGCATGGATATTAAGAATTGAAGTGTCATCTTGGTGAATTTTTTCTCTGATGAGTATGGAGGATCTTTCTCCATCTCGTTTTATTAGTTCTGGTTTGAAGTCTATTGTGATAGACATTAAATGGCTTTGCTAGCTTGTGTCGTAGGTCCATTTGTATGGAATTTCTTTTTCAAAACCTTTACCCTGAGGTAACGGCTATTCTTGATGTTGAGGTGAGTTTCTTGGATGCAGCAGAAGGATGGATCCTATCTTCACTTCCATTCTGTTAGTCTGTGTCTTTTGAATTATTGGGAAATTCAAACCCCTTATATTAAGAGATATCTGTAATCAATAATGGTTGATTCCTGTTATTTTTATCTTGGTTTTATTTTTAAATTTTTACTTTTTAAATTTTATTTTTATATTAAATACAATTTATTCACTTTGTATCTAAGCTGTAGCCCCCTTCTTCATTCCTTTCCAATCCCACACGCCCTTCTTCTTCTCCTCCCAGGTCCATCTCTAAGTCAACTGATAGGGGAGGTCCTCTTCCCCTTCCATCAGGTACTAGTCTATCAGATCTTATCAGGACTTGCTGCATTGTCTTCCTCTGTGGCCTGGCAAAGCTGCTTCCCCCTCAGTGGGAGGTGATCAAAGAGTCAGCAACTGAGTTCATGTCAAAGACAGCCCCCACTATCCTCACTAGGGAACCTACATGGACACCAAGCTGCCATGGGCTAAATCTGAGCATGCTTTCTAGGTCATATCCATGAATGGTCCTTGGTTGGAGTATCAATCACAGAAAAGACCCCTGAGCCAGATCTTTTGGTTCTGTTGCTCTCCCTGTGGAGTTCCTGTACCCTCTAGGTCCTACTATCTCCCCTTTCTTTCATTAGATTGCCTGTCCTGTGCCTAAAGTTTGGCTAAGAGTCTCAGTATCTGCTTTGATACACTGCAGGGGAGAGGCTTTCAGAGGCCCTCTGTGGTAGGCTATTGTCCAGTGTCCTGTTTTCCCCCTCTTCCAATGTACATCCCATTTGTCTTTCTGAGTGAGGATTGATCATCCTACCCAGGGTCCTCCTTCTTGCCCAGCTTCTTTAGGTGCACAGATTTTAGTATATTTATTCTATATTATGTATCTAATAACCACTTATAAGTGAGTATATACCACTTGGGTCTTTCTGCTTCTGGAATACCTCACTCAGGATGATATTTTCTAGATCCCACCATTGGCATGCAAATTTCATGATTTTCTTGTTTTTAATTGCTGAGTAGTATTCCATTGTGTAAATGTACCACAATTTCTGTATTCATTCCTCTGTTGAGGGCCATCTGGGTTGTTTCCAGCTTCTGACTATTACAAATACCAGCTGCTGTGAACATGGTTGTGCAAATGTCCTTGTTGTGTACTTGAGCCTCTTTTGGATATATGCCTAGGAGTGGTATGGCTGGATCTTGAGGAAGCATTATTCCTAATTGTCTGAGACAGTGCCAGATTGATTTCCAGAGTGGTTGTACAAGTTTACATTCCCACCAGCAGTGGAGGAGGGTTCCTCTTTCTCCATATCCTCTCCATTATGTATTGTCAGTTCAGTTTTTTATCTTAGCCATTCTGATGGGTGTAAGGTGAAATCTCAGGGTCGTTTTGATTTGCATTTCCCTAATGACTAAGGACTTTGAGCATTTCTTTAAGTGTTTCTCTCCAATTCGGTACTCCTCAATTGAGAATTCTCTGTTTAGCTCTGTACCTCATTTTTAATTGGATTGCTTGATTTGTTGCTTTTTAAATTCTTGAGTTCTTTATGTATTCTGGATATTAGCCTTCTGTCAGATTTAGGATTGGTGAAGATCCTTTCCCAGTCTGTAGCCTCTTGTTTTGTTCTGATGACAGTGTCCTTTGTTTTACAGGAGCTTTTCAGTTTCATGAGGTCCCATTTACTGATTGTTGATCTTAGAGCCTGTGCTCTTTGTGTTCTGTTCAGGAAGTTGTCATCTGTGCCAATGAGTTCTAGGCTCTTCCCAGCCTTTACTTGTAAACAATTTAGTGTGTCTGATTTTTATATTGAAGGCTTTGATCTACTTTTACTTTACTTTTGTACAGGATGATAAATATGGATCTATCTTCATTTTTCTGCATGTGGACATCCAGTTGGACCAGCACCATTTGTTGAGGATGCTGTCTTTTTTCCATTGAATGGTTATGGCTTCTTTGTCAAAAATCAATTATCAATAGGTGTATGAGTTTACTTCCGGGTCCTCTATTCAGTTCCATTGATCTAACATCCTGTATCTATGCCAGTACCATGCAGGTTTTATTACTATTGCTCTGTATTACTGCTTGAGATCAGGGATGGTGATATCTCCAGGAACATTTTGGCAATTCTGAATTTTTTGCTTCTCCATATGAAGATGAGAATTTTTCTTTTAAGGTCTGTAAAAAATTGTGTTGGTATTGTGATAGGAATTGAGTTCAATCTGTAGATTGCTTTTGACAGGATGGACATTTTCACTATATTAATCCTACCAATCCATGAGCACAGGAGATCTTTCCATCTTCTGATATCTTCTTCAATTTTTCTCTTCAGAGACTAGAAGTTTTGTTTTGTTTTGTTTTGTTTTTCAAACAGGTCTTTCACTTGCATGGTTAGAGTCACTTTATGTTTTTAGTGGATATTTGTGAAGGGTGTAGTTTTCCTAATTTCTTTCCTGGCTCTTTCATCTTTGCTATACAAGAGGGCTACTGATTTTTGGGGGCTTAATTTTGTATCCAGCCACCTTCCTGAAGGTGTTTATCAGCTAAAGAACTTCTCTGGTTCAATTTTTATAGTTTCTCATGTATACTATCATATCATCTTCAATTAGTGATATTTTGACTTCTTTCTTTTCTATTTGTATTTTCTTGATCTCCTTTAGTTTTCTTATTGTTCTAGCTAGGACTTAACGAACTACTTTTACTATTTCAAGAGATATGGAGAGAGTGGGCAACCTTGTCTTGTCCTTGATTTCAGTGGGATTGATTTACGTGTCTCTCCGTTTAATTTGATGTTGGCTATAGGCTTGTTGCATATTGTCTTTACTCTGTTCATATATGTGCCTTGTATTCCTGATCTCTCCACGACTTCAAACATGAATGGGTGATTTTATCAAATGTTTTTTTTTGGCATTTAAGGAGGTGATCATGTGGTTTTTCTCCAGTTTGTTTATAAGATGAATTACATTGATGGATTTCTGTATAATGAATCACTTTTGCATGACTGGGATGAAACCTACTTGGTCATGATGGATGATATCTTTTATGTGTTCTTTTGATTTAGTTTGTAAATATTTTATTGAGTATTTTTGCATCAATGGTCATAAGGGAGATAGGTCCAAAGTTCCCTTTTTTGTTGGGTCTTTGTATGGTTTAGGTATCAAGGGGACAGTGGCTTCACAAAATGTGTTTGCTAAGGTTCTTTCTGTTTTTCTTTTGTGGAATAGTTAGAAGAGTATTGGAGTTAGCCCTTTTTTGAAAGTCTGGCAGAATTCTGCACTGAAACCATTTGGCCCTGGGCTTTTGTTGGAATGGAGACTTTTGATGACTACTTCTATTTCCTTGGCGGATATAGGACTATTCAATCTTTCTACCTGATCTTTAATTTTGGTAAGTGGAATCTATCAAGAAAATTGTTCATTTTATTTAGATTTTCAAATTTGTGGCACATAGCTTTTGTAGTAAGACCTAATGATTGTTTGGATTTCCTCACTGTCTGTTGTTTTGTCCCCCTTTTCTTTTCTAATTTTGCTGATTTGGATAGTTTCCTCCCTGCCTTTTAGTTAGTTTGGCTCAGGGTTTGTCTATCTTGTTGATTTTCTCAAAGAACCAGCTCTTGGTTTCTTTGATTCTTTGAATTGTTTTATTTCTTTCTAATTTATTGATTTCAGTCCTGAGTTTGATTATTTCCAGCAGTCTACTCCTCTTGGATGTTTCTACTTCTTCTTTTTTCTAGGGCTTTCAGGTGAGCCATTAACTTGCTTGTATGAGATTACTGTTATTTTGGTGGTGGAGTCATGTGTGGTGTGGTATGTTGTGGTGTATGTGTGTGTGTGTGTGTGTGTGTGTGTGTGTGTGTGTTTGAAAGAGAGAGCGAGAAAGAGAATTTATTTTCTGTATTTTAATGGGTATAGCTAACCTCCTTAGCTTGGAGTTTTCCTTCTATCCCTTTCTATAGGACTTTATTTGCATATTAAATATTATTTAAACTTGGCTTTATCATGCTTCTTCTTATGTCTCTCCAGAGCCATTTTTCCCATCTCATCCTCAGCTCTGTAGAAGAATAACTGTTGTGGTCTCCCTTTTCTCTCTAACTCCATCTTCAACAGATCACAAAGATAGTCTCCTCCAACTTTTCATATCCCAACTTACCCCAGTATCTCAATATCCAACAACAATAGGCACTCACTGTGAATACATCAGCTGAGCTGAAACAAGGAACATGTTAGCTGCCTGTCAACTAAGGAAACGCGTTAGCTGACTGAAGAATTTCTCCACTCCCTCTTCTTCTACAAACCCAATCCCCAAGTTTCATGCTCATCCATGAAACAAAAGATGTTCTGCAGCCTTCCTTTCTGCACTGTCTTCATCTTGTATAGATTCCAGAGACCATCCTCTCTTAAAATTCTTCCCCAAATTTGTTGCTTTATCCCAGCTGCCAACTCCATCATGCCCTTTCTGCTAATCCACAAACCATTCCTGGGAGAGAAGCAGATAGACTATCTGAACATCTTCCATTTTCTTTTTGTTCCTCTAGATCCAACCCTCAGTCTCATCACCAGTGCCTCAGGAGACTCTCTGAAGTGACCTCTGTTCACTCTCTCTTTTTCTATTCTAATTAGATACAATTGGAAGATCCTGATTGAACACTCTGTTTTCCTTCCATACACTCTTAGCCTATCCCTATTCCTAAGTGATAGTTTCCAATACACAGAAACACATTTTACTTCGATACGTTAGTGGCCATAACCTTTAAGGTTGAAGAAAATTTCCTATCAGGCATCACACTGCCATAACATTTCCCCCAAATCCAGACATGAAACAGAAACCAAGGGACAAAACATGCACTCAACAATGACAAATTCAGATATCAGCTCGTAGACCTATAATCATTCTAACCCCAGCTGATGTTAGCATAAACACACATGTGCGCGCGTGCACACACACACACACACTCACACACACACACACACACACACACACACACACACACACTGACAGCCAGAGCAATATTTTTCACTAGAGTTCATCTATCTTATCACTAGGCCTGATATAACTGAAGCACAAGAAAATAAATAACCTTAAAACCACCTGTATGAAGAGGACAGAGATCCTTAAAGAGAAAATATATAAATTCCTTCAAGAAAATTGGGAAAACACAAACAGTTGGAAGAAATGAATAAAACTATTCAAGACCTGAAAATGGAAATATATTCAATAAATAAAACACAAAGTGAGGAAATTCTGGAATTGAAAAATTAAGTAATTAGATCAAGAACTACAGAATTAAGCTTGACCAATACAATACAAGAGATTGAAGAGAGAATCACCAAAATTAAAGATACAATAAAAGAAATGGTTACATTAGTCAAAGAAAATATTAAATATAAAGAAATCCTGATGCCAAAGCTTCCAGGAAATATTGGACACTATGAAAATATAAAATGTAAAAATAACAGGAATCTAGGTAGATGACTAAAAGGCCTAAAATATATTTGCAACAAAATCAAAGAAGAAAAATTTCCTAACCTAAAGAAAGAGAGGAAATATCCATACTATGAAATAGATTGAACCAGAAAGAAAGATCCCTATGTATATGACAATCAAAACACTAAACATACAGAACAACAACAACAAAAAGAATATTAAAATATACATGGGAAAAAGACCTGTAAAAAAGTATCATGTAAAAGCAAACTTATTAGTATAAACCTGACTTCTCAGTAGAGACTCTAAATGTTGGAAGGGTTTGGACAGATGTGCTGCAAACTCTAAAATAACACAGATGCCAGCATAGACAACTATACATAGGGAAACTTTCAATCACAATAGATGTAAAAAAAAAAAAACATATATCAAATAAATAATTTAATGTTACATCTCATGGCCTTGGGGAAAAAGTTAACAAGTCAAGCAAAAACTAACAAATGGAAAGTCAAGACATGACAAAATCAATGAAATAGAAAATATACAATTGAGTGCAGCCTGTAATCCCACCAATTGGAGAAGCAGAGGCAGGCAGATTCCTGTGAGTTCCAGGCCACCTTAGTCTACAAAGTGAGTCCAGGACAGCCTAGGCTACAGAGAGAAACCCTGTTTTAAAAAAAAAAAAACAAAACAAAGGAAGAAAAAAATAAAAAAACAAACAAAGAAAAGAAAATAAACAATTGAAATGAAGAGTTTGGTGTTTAAAACAATAAATTAGATTTACAAATCTTTACCTAAATTAAAGAAAGAGAGAAATGAAAAAAACAAAAAAACACAAAACATATTAGCCCCATCCTAGGATGCCAAAGCAGCATTTGGCTTAATGAGATCTATGTCTGCTCCCAATCTTCCTGGCCCATCTGGGACACAGACAGTGAACTGAGCAGAGGGGAACTGGACACAGGCTCCAAACCCCATTGTTAGCCAAAGAGGTCTGGGAGGCACCAGAACATTCAGCTTGAAGCTCTTTCTGCCTTCTCCAAATCTGCCAGCTCACCTAGGAAACAGACAGCTAACCTAGTAGAGAGACCACCAGCCCTGCTGATACCAGAGACAACCACATGGCTAGAGGCCAGAATAAAACACAAGCAAGAAAACCCGAGGTCATATGACACCACCAGAAACCAACTATTCTACTATTATTCAAGACCCAGAAACATACCTGAATCAAAAGAAAAAGATTTTAAATATGAGGTTATGAAAATGATAGGAACATTAAAGGAAGAAAATAAACCTCTCAAAGAAAAACAAGAAAGTACAATCAAATGAGTAAAATAATTCAATAAATTCCTTAAGAAAATACAGAAAAATATAATCAAACAGAAGAAGGAAATGAATAAAACTGTTCAGGACCTAAAAATGGAAATACTAGCAAAAAGAAAACACAATATTAGGCAATCCTGGATATAGAAAACCTAGGGAAGAGAACAGGAACTACAGACATAGTCTCTGTCATAGAAGAAATTAGTACAGCAGTCAATGAAAATGCTTAATCTAAAAAATTCCTGAAACAGAACATCCAAGAAATCTGGGACAATGTGAAAAGATCAAACCTAAGAATAACAGGACTAGAAGGAGAAGGCTCCCAGCTCCAAGGCCCCAAAAATATTTTCCACAAAATCATAGAGGAAAACTTCCCCAAACTAAAAAAAGAGATACCTATAAACAAAAAGCTTACAGAAACACAAAATAGATTGGAGCAGAAATGAAAATCATCCTGCTACAAAATAATTAAAACATTAAGTGTACGGAACAAAGAGAGACTATTAAAAGCTACAAAGGAAAAAGGTCAAGTCACATACAAATGCAAAACTATTAGAATTACACCTGATTTATCATGAGAAATGTTAAAAGCAAGGAGGGCCTGGACAGTTATCACAGACACTAAGAGACCACAGATGTTAGTCCTGACTACTATATCCAACAAAATTTTAATCATCATAGAGGGAGAAAACAAGATATTCCACAACAAAAACAAATTTAAACAGTACCTATCAACAAATCCTGCCCTATTGAACACACTAGAAGGATAACTCCAACCCAAGGTGGCCAACTACACCCAGCAAAACAAAACAAAACGAAACAAAATAATTCCACAAAACCAAAGGAATGGAAGCATACACACATACTCTACCACCACCAACATCAAAATAACAGAAAGTAACAAGCACTGGTCATTAATATCTCTCAACATCAATGGCCTCAATTCCTCAATAAAAAGACACAGGTTAACAGAATGGATGTGAAAACAGGACCCACACTTCAGCAGCAAAAAGAAACACACCTCAGCAATAAAGAAAAACATTACCTCAGAGTAACGGGCTGGAAAAGGGTTTTCCAAGTAAACAAACCCAAGAAACAAGAGGGAGTAGCTATTCTAGTAATCTAATAAAGTACACTTTCAATCAAAGTTAATCAAAAGAGTTGGGGTAGGACACTTCATACTTATCAAAGGAAAAAACAAAACAAAACACTAAGACAACATCTCAGTTCTGAATATCAATGCCCCAAATGCAAGGAAAACCACATTCATAAAAGAAGCATTAATAAAGCTTAAATCACAATTAAACCCAACACATTAATAGGAGATTTCAATACCCTACTTCCTCCAGTGGACAGATCATCAATACAGAAACTAAACTGGAAACTAAAGAAACTAACAGACATCATGTATTATAAAGACCTAACAGATGTCTACAGAACATTTCACCCAAACACAAAGGAATATACCTTCTTCTCAGCACCCGACAGAACCTTCTCCAAAACTGACCATATACTTTGTCACAAAACAAGCCTCAACAGACACAAGAAAATTGTAATAACCCCTTGTATCTTATGAGACAAGGCTGCCAACTCTCTCCATATGTCTTCACTATAGTACTTGAAGTTCTAGCTTTGAGCAATAATACAACTAAAGAAGATCAAGTGAATACAAATTTGTAGATGATATGATAGTATGTGTAAGTGATCTCAAAATTTCCACCAGAGAACTACTACAACTGAAAAACAGCCTTATAAAAGTGGCTGAATACAAGAGTAATTAAAAAAAAAAAAAGAAACATCAGTAGCCCTCTTGCATACAAGGGCAAATTGGCTAAGAGTGAAATTAGGAAAACTACACACTTCACAATAATCACAAATAATATAAAGTATCTTAGTATAACTCTATCACAGCTTTATAACAAGAACTTCAAGTCCCTAAAGAAAGAAATTGAAGAAGATATCAGAAGATGGAAAGATGTCCTATGCTTGTGGAGAGTTAACATAGTAAAATGGTCATCTTACCAAAAGCAATCTACAGATTCAGTGCTGTTTCCATCAAAACACCAACACAGTTCTGTGAAGACTTGAAAGAACAATTCTAAACTTCATATGGGAAAACAACAACAACAACAAAAAACAAGTATAGCTAAAAACAATCATATAAAATAAAAGAACTTCTGGAGGTATGTTTATCCCTGATCTCAAGCTATACTACAAAGCAATAATAATAAAAACTACATGGTGCTGGCATAGAAATTGACTGCTGATCAATGGAACCAAATAGAAGATCCAGAAATAAACCCAGACATCTATGCACACTTGATTTTTGACAAAGATGCAAGAACCATACAGTGGAAAAATAGAAAGCATCATCAACAAATGGTGCTGGTCTAACTGGATGTCTACATGCAGAAAAATGCAAATAGATCTATATTTATCACCTTGCAAAAAACTCAAGTTCAAGTGGATAAAAAAACCTCAATATAACACCAGATACACTCAATATATTAAAAGAAAAAGTGGGAAAGAGCCTCAAACTAATTGGCACAGATAACACTTCCTTAACAGAACAACAACTGCTCAACTGCTTAGGCTCTAAGATCAACAGTTAATAAATGGGACCTCTTGAAACTGAAAAACTTCTGTAAGGCAAAGGACATTGTCAATGGCATGAAAAAACAGTCTACAGATTGGGAAAAGATCTTCACCAATCCTGCATTTGACAAAAGACTAATAGCCAAAATATAACGAACTCAAGAAATCAAACACCAATATACAAAATAACCTAATTTAAAAATGGGACAAAGAACTAAGAATAATGCTCAACAGAGAAATCTCGGAAGCACTTAAAGAAATGCTCAACTTTCATAGCCATCAGTGAAATGTACATCAAAGTGACTCTGAGTTTCCATCTTACACTGGTCAAAATGGCTAAGATAAAAATCTCAAGTGACAACCATGCTGGTGATGATGTGGAGAAAGGGAAACCCTCCTCCATTGCTGGTGGGAGTGCAAACTTGTTCATTTACATAGAAATCAATCTGGTGCTTTCTCTGAAATTTGGGACTAGCTCTTCCTCAAGACCCAGATACACCACTCCTGGGTATATACTCAAAATTGCTCCACCATATAACAAAGACCCTTACTCAGTTATGTTCATAGAAGCTTTATTCATAATAGCCAGAGTCCGAAAACAACCTAGATGTCCCTCAACTGAAGAAAAAATAAAGAAACTGTGACACGTTTACATAATGGAATAATACTCAGCTATTAAAAACAAAGAAATCATGAAATTTGAAGGTAACTATAAAGGAACTAGAAAAGAACTTCCCGAATGAGTAACCTTGACCCAGAAAGATGCACATGGTACGTTCTCACTTATAAGCAGATTTTTAGCATGTAGTAAAGGATAAACTACAAGGCACAGACCCAAACTTTTTTGGGTCTGTAACAAGAAAATAGTTTTATTTAGTTTCTTCAGCCACCTTCTCCTTTCATAACCTTAATTTATTTAATTTCAAAACAGAGTTTATTTCCCTAAACACTCACATGGGTAACTATTTGACACATTAAAGTGCCTAATCACATTCACAGCATATTGGTCTGTGGCAGTTATTTTTCTGCTGGTAGGACAAAACAAATGTCATTACCAAGGCAACTATTTTCTCTAATCTTGTGTATTTACACAGACTCAGGAGGAACAGAAGTGATGGGGCCCTAGAGTACACAATTTCAAGTAGTACAAGACTTTGATAAAATTACATAATGCTCCTACACCTTGGTTTCCTCCTTTATTAATGATGCTAAACAGAGTACTTACCTTACGAACTAATGCTGAGGATGACCTAAAACTTATGTGGACTGGACATAATAACAGTTTAATGGTATAATTGTTGTTTTATAATTGTTAGTATTCTTTCAGTCACCAGGCTTTGACATGCCTATCAGTCCTGACCTCTTTTTTTTTTTTTTTTTTGTTTTTGTTTTACCTTTCTCCTCACAGTTGCCTAAATGTAAAGTTTTGTCTTATATTTGTTATGCATTAATCATATCATATGGTTCTATCTATAACACTATAATATTTTAAAAATATTTTATTATTGCACATCATTAGACGTGATTTTCATTGCAGTTACTCTTCTAAATTACCTTTTTTTTCCTCTTCACAACTAAATCTTTATTGATATAATCCATTAGGGAAAAAGGTAACCAGCTAACAAAACATGCATCATTTCACTAGATGACCACTGAAGTTTAAATGTGAATAGTTAAACAAGAAATTTAAATACACATTTAGATGTAAAAGTGTATAAAATGAAATCCAAAATTTGGCTTGGTGTTTTTCTGCTCACTCAAGAAATCAGTTGATATGTACTGTATAGTTAGTTATCTCATTTTATTTCCAATCAAATGTGATCAGTGTCTTAGTGTTCTGTAGGAGTTACTGCAATCTTTATACAATTTTTTAACAATTATTATCATGTATTATAATTTTTATCCCGGTTGTGGCCCCCTCCCTTGCCTCCTCCTAGTCACTCCCTCCCTATTCTTCCCATATCCCCCTCCCCTAGACCACTGAGAGGGGAGGTCCTCCTCCCCTTCTATCTGACCCTAACCTTTCAGGTTTCATCAGGAATGGCTGCATTGTCTTCCTCTGTGGCCTGACAAGGTTGTGCGGACCAAGGGGAGGTGATCAGAGAATCTGTCACTGAGTTCATGCCAGAGAAAGCCCCTGCTCCCATTGTTAGGGATCCCACTTGAATACTGAGCCTATGGGCTACATTTGAGCAGGGGATTGAGGTCTCCATGCATTGTCCGTGGTTGAGGTATCAGTCTCTGAAGGGCTACCAGGACTCAGTATTTTTGTCTCTGTTGACATCCTTTTGGAGCTCCTGTCAAGTGTAGGTCTTTCTATCTCCCCCTACTTTCATGAAATTCCATGCCCTCTGCCAAAAGTTTGGCTATGTGTCCCAGCCTCTGCTTCGTGACTTCCATCAGTAGAATCCTTTAGAGGACCTCTGTGGTAGGCTCCTCTTCTTGTCCCTGTCTTCACCTTCTCCCAATGTCTATCACGCTTGTCCTTCTGAATGAGAATTGAACATCTTTTCTAGGGTAATACTTGTTTAGCTTCTTCAGGAGTACAATTTTTAGTATGTTTATATTATATGGCTAATATCCACTTATAAGTGAGCATTACCATGTGTGTCTTTCTGCTTCTGGGTTACCTCACTCAAGATAATCTTTTCTAGTCCCCACCATTTGCCTGCAAATTTCATGATTTCCTCGTTTTTAATAGCTGAGTAGTATTCTATTACATAAATTTGCCACATTTTTTTTGTATCCGTTCCTCTGTTGAGGGATATCTAGGTTGTTTCCAGCTTCTGGCTATTACGAATACAGCTGCTACAAACATGGTTGAGCAAATGTCCATGTTGTACAGTTGAGCATAATTTGGATATATGCCTAGGAGTAGTATAGCTGGATCTTGAGATAACACTATTCCTAATTGTCTGAGAAAGGGTCAGATTGGTTTCCAAAGTGGTTGTACAAGTTTACATTCCCACCAGCAATGGAGGAGGGTTCCCCTTTCTCCACATCCTCTGTTGTCACTTGAGGTTTTTTAATTAATTATTTTTTTAAATAAATTACAGTTTATTCACTTTGATCCCCTCTGTAGCTCTCTGCTTCATCTGCTCCTGCTTCATGGCTCAGAAGTTAAGAACATTGCTTGCTCTTCCAGAGGTCCGGAGTCCAATTCCCAGCAACCACAAGGTGGTTTACAAACGTCTTTAATGGGATCTGGTGCCATCTTCTGGCCTTCGGGTGTACATGCAGGCAGAACATAGACAAACTAAAAAATAAAAGTCACTTGAGGTTTTTATTTGTTTATTATTTTTTTATTTTTATTTTTATTATTAGTTACATTTTATTAATTCTGTATCCCAGCTGTATCCCATTCCCCCATTCCCTCCCAATCCCACCCTTCCTCCCTCATGTCCTCCCTCCCCTTTTCCAAGTCCACTGATTGGGGAGGACCTCCTCCCTTTCATCTGACTCCGTTTTATTAGGTATCTTCAGGACTGGCTGCAATATCCTCCTCTGTGGCCTAGCGGGAGTGCTCCCCCCTCGGTGTGGGGGGAGGGGAAGTCAAAGAGCCTTCCATTGAGTTCCTGTCAGAAATAGTCCCTGTTCCACTTACTATAGGAAACCAATTGGTTACTGAGCTACCACTGGCTATATCTGAGCAGAAGTTCTAGGTTATATCCATACATGGTCCTTGGTGGAGTGTCAGTCTCAGAAAAGACCTCTGTGCCCAGATATATTTGGTCCTTGTGGAGTTCCTATCCTTTCCACATCATACTAACTCCCCCTTCTTTCATATGTTTCCCTGCACTCTGCCCAAGGTTTGGTTATGAGTCTTAGTATCTGCTTTGCTACACTGCTAAGTAGAGTTTTTCAGAGACCCTCTGCGGTAGGCTCCTGTCCTGTTACTTGTTTGCTCCTACATCCAATGCACATCCTATTTGTCTTCCTAAGTGAGGATTGATCATCTTACCCTGTCTTCTTTCTTGTTTATCTTCTTTAGGTGTATAGATTTCATTATGTTTATCATATCTTATAGGTCTATATAAGTGAGTATATGCTATGTGTGTCTTTCTCCTTCTGGGATACTTCACTCAGGATGATCTTTTCTAGATCCCACCATTTGCCTGCAAATTTCATGATTTCCTTGTTTTTAATTGCTGAGTAGTATTCCATTGTGTAAAAATACCACCATTTCTGTATCCATTCCTCCGTTGATGGACATCTGGGTTGTTTCCAGGTTCTGGCTATTAAGAATAAAGCTTCTATGAACATGTTTGAGCAAATGTCCTTGTTGTGTACTTGAGCATATTTTGGATAAATGTCTAGGAGTGGTATAGCTGGATCTTGAGGAAGCACTATTCCTAATTGTCTGAGAAAGTGCCAGATTGACTTCCAAAGTGGTTGTACCAGTTTACATTCCCACCAGCAATGGAGGAGGGATCCTCTTTCTCCACATCCTTTCCAGCATGCATTGTTACTTGAGTTTTTTATCTCAGCCATTCTGATGGGTGTAAAATGAAATCTCAGGATCTTTTTAATTTGCATCTCCCTGATGGCTAAGGATGTTGAACATTCCTTTAAGTTTTTCACTACCATTTGATATTCCTCTATTGAGAATGCTCTGTTTAGCTCTGTACATCATTTTTTTAAAATTAGAATATTTGTTTGGTTGGTGTTTAACTTCTTAGGTTCTTTATATGTTCTGGATATTAGCCCTCTCTCAGATATAGTGTTCATGAAGATTCTTTCCCAATCTGTAGGCTGACTTTTTTTTTTTCTGATGACAGTGTCCTTAGCTTTACTGAAGCTTTTTAGTTTCATGAGGTCCAATTTATTGATTGTTGGTCTTAGAGCCTATGTTGTTGGTTTTCTGTTCAGGAAGTTGTCTCCTGTGCCATTGTAATCAAGGCTCTTCCTCACTTTTTCTTCTAACAGATTTAGTGAGTCTGGCTTTATGTTGAGGTATTTGATCCACTTGGACTTTAATTTTGTGCAAGGTTGTAAATGTGGATCTATTTGCATTTTTCTACATGTTGACGTCCAGTTAGACCAGCAACATTTGATGAAGATGCTGTCTTTTTTTCCATTGAATGGTTTTGGCTTCTTTGTCAATAATCAAGTATACATAGATGTGTGGGTTTATTTCTGGATCTTCTATTCAATTCCTTTGATCCTCCAACCTGTTTCCCTGCCAGTACCATGAAATTTTTATTACTATTGTTCTATATTACAGCTAAGGATCAGGGATGAAGACACCTCCAGAAGATCTGTACAGGATTGTTTTAGCAATTCTGGGTTATGTTTTTCCATATAAAATTGAGAATTGTTCTTTCAGGTTCTGTAAAGAATTGTGTTGGTATTTTGAAGAGAATTGCATTGAATCTGTAGATTGCTTTGGGAGGATGGCAATTTTCACTATGTTAATCTTACCAATCCATGAGAATGGGAGATCTTTCTATCATCTGATATCTTCTTCAATATTTTTTTTTCCTCAGAGACTTGAATTTTTTTTCATACAGGTCTTCACATGCATGGTTAGAGTAACACCAAGTTACTTTATGTAATTTGTGGCTGTTTAAAATGGTGTTGCTTTCCTAATTTCTTTCTCAGCAATTTTGTCTTTTGTATGCAGGAGGGCTACTAATATTTTTTTGAGTTAATTTTGTATCCAGCCACTTTTGTCAGCTGCAGGAGTTCTCTGGGAGAAACTCTATATACTATCATATCATCTGTGAACAGTGATACTTTGACTCCTTCCTTTCCCATTTGTATCCTCTTGATCTCCTTTAGTTAGCTTATTGCTCTAGCTAGGACTTTAAGTAGTATGTTGAAGAGATACTGAGACAGTATCCAGCCTTGCCTTGTCCCCGATTTCAGTGGGACTGATTTAAAATTTTCTCAGTGTTTATTTTGATGTTGGGTATAGGCCTGCTGTATATAACTTTTGCTATGTTTGGGTGTGTGCCTTGTATCCCTGATCTCTTCAAAACTTTAAATATGAATGGATTTTGGATTTATCAATGCTTTTTCGGCATCTAAGGAGATAATCATGTGTTTTGTTTTATTTTTCCTTCTGCTTGTCTATGTGGTGGATTACAGTGATGGATTTCTGTAACTGAATTACTACTGTATGCCTGGGATGAAGCCTACTTGGTCATGGTTGATGTTATCTTTTATGTGTTCTTGGATTCAGTTTGTGAGTATTTTATTGAGTATTTTTCTGTCAGTGTTCATAGGAGAGATACATTTGAATTTCACCTTTTTTGTTGGGTCTTTATGTGGTTTAGGTGTCAAGGTTATTATGGCCTCATAGAATGAGTTTGGTAATATTCCTTCTGTTTGTATTTTGTAGAATCGTTTGAAGAGTTTTGGTGTTTGCTCTTTTTTCAAGGTCTGGTGTAATTAATTCTACTCAGGAACCATCAAACCCTGGACTTTTTTTTTTTTTTTTTTTGACACAGACATTTGATGACTGCTTCTATTTCCTTGGGGGATATTGGACTGTTTAATCTATTTACCTGATCTCGGTTTAGCTTTGGTATATGGAGTCTATCAAGAAAATTGTACATTTAATTTAGCTTTTCAAATCTTATGGTATATAAGCTTTTGAAGTAAGACCTAATGATTCCTTGATTTTTTCAGTGTTTGTCATTATGTCCCTGGTTTTGCTGACTTGGATAGTTTCTTTCTGTCTTTTAGGTAGTTTGGCTAAGGGTTTGTTGATTTTGTCAAAAAATAGCTCTTGGTTTCATTGATTTTTTTAATTGTTTTATTTGTTTCTAATTTATTGATTTCAGCCCTGAGTTTGATTATTTCCAACCATTTACTCCTCTTGAGTGTCTCTGCTTCTTTTTTTCTAGGACTTTCAGATGTGCTGTTAATTTGCTTGTATGAGATTTCTCAACCTTCTTTCTGAAGGCACTTAATGCTATGGACTTTCCTCTTAGCACTGCTTTTATTGTATGTGTGTGTTTGTGCGTGTGTGTGTGTGTGTGTGTTTATTGTGGAGTTGGTAGTGATAATGTGTTTGTTTGCTTATTTTCTTTTGAATTTTTGTTGTGAGTTTATCTATGTCATGTATTTTTCTTGGCTGTAGTTAATTTTGTTAGTTTGAAGTTTTCCTTCTTGTATCTTCTGTAACGCTGGGTTGCTGTGTAGACACTGTTTAATTTTAGTTTCTTCATGGAATATTTTGTTTTCTCCATCTATGTTGATTGAAAGTTTTGCTGGGTATAGTAGTCTTGTTTGACATCTGTGTTCTTTTCAATTCTGCATGACATTTTCCCAGACCCTTCTGTTTCTCATAGTCCCTGTTGAGAGGTCTGTTGTGATTCTGATAGGTCTACCTTTATATTTCACTTGTCCTTTTTCCCCCTTGCTGCCTCAAATATTTTTTTTTTCTTTTTCTGTAGATTTAGTGATTTGACTATTATGTGATGTGAGGAGTTTCTTTTCAGGTCCAGTCTATTGTTCTGTCAGCCTCTTGCATGTTTAAGGACATCTCTTTCTTTAAGATGAGAAATTTTTCTTGAAAATATTTTCTGCACTCTGCTTAAGTTTGGTTATGAGTCTCAGCATCTGCTTTAATACATTGCTAGGTAGAGTCTTTCAGGGGCCCTCTATGGTAGGCTCCTGTCCTGTTTCTTGTTTTCTCCTATTTCCAATGTCTATCCCATTTGTCTTTCTAAGTGAGGATTGATCATCTCACCCCGGGTCCTCCTTCTTGTTTAGCTTTTTTAGGTGTACAGTTTTAGTATGTTTATCCTATCTTTTAGCTCTAGTATCCACTTATAAGTGAATATATACCATTTGTGTCTTTCTGTTTCTGGTATACCTCACTCAGGATGATCTTTTCTTGACCCCACCATTTGCCTGCAAATTTCATGATTTCCTTGTTTTTAATTGCTGAGTAGTATTCCATTGTGTAAATGTACCACAGACCTGGAGAAGACAGGAGCTCCACAAGGACCAAATATATGTGGGCACAGGGGTCTTTTCTGAGCCTGATTCTCCAGCTAAGGACCATGTGTGGATATAACCTAGAACCCCTGCTCAGACATAGCTCATGGCAGCTCAGTATCCAACTGTGCTCTCTAGTAAGGGGAACAGGAACTGTTTCTGACATGAACTCAGTGGCTGGCTCTTTGACATTCTCCCCCCTGAGGGAGGAGCAGACTTGCTAGGCCACAGAGGATGACATTGCAGCCAGTCCTGATGAGATAATTGATAAGTTGGGGTCAGATGGAGGGGGAGGAGGACCTCCCTTATCAGTGGACTTAGAGAGTAGCAGGGAGGTGATGAGGGAGGGAGGGTGAGATTGGGAGGGAATGAGGAAGGGGGTTACAGCTAGGATACAAAGCAAATAAACTGTAATTAATATAAAAAATAAAAATTTAATTAAAAAAAGAAAATATTTTCTGTACTTTGGAGCCTATAATTTTTTTTTTTTTTTTTTTTTTTTTTTGTCTATTCCTGTTATACTTAGATTTTTGTCTTTTCATTGCATCCTTGATTTCTTGGATTTTTTGTGTTTGGGACTTTTCCAATTTTATTTTTGCTTTGAGAGATGAATCAATTTCTGCAATTGTATCTTCGGCACCTGTGATTCTCTCTTCCATCTCTTGTATTCTGTTGGTGATGCTTATGTTTGTGATTCCTGATCTTTTTTCTCCAGCTCCAGGTTTTTTCTGTTTGTATTTTCTTTATTGTTTCTAATTCGTTTTCATGTCTTGCCACATTTCCTTCATTTGTTTGAATCTGGATTCATGTCTTTCCATGATGGCATCTTTTTTTGTTTGTTTGTTTCCTCTTCATGTGCTTCTATTTCTGTGGTTATATTTGCTTGCATTTCTTTGGGAATTTTGTTCCTTTCCTCATTATGTGCCTGTAATAACTCTTTAAGCATAGCTTTAAAATCATTTTCTGTGCTTCCAATGAATTAAAAATCAATTTATTTTTTAGGTTGCTTATGAAGCCATGATGTCCCAATTTTTGTTGGATATGTTTGTAAGCCTGCCTCTAGCCCTCTTCTGGTTAATAGTCTTTGCTGTTTGTTCCTGTACTCTCTATTGAAGACTGGGTCTGTTGTCTCTGGAGTCTAGAGAATTCTTTAGGAATATGAGGGAGGTCCTTTGGTTTGAGAGTGTGTTTCAGATGTAGCTAAAGGAGGAAGGACTCAGGAGCAAGTGCACAAGCACAGGCATGTGAGTGGAGGTGTGCCCGTCTGGAAGGGTGAAGCATAAGGGAAAAGTACAAACACAGGTTGTGGTGTAGGTGCTATTTGCTGTTTACAGGTGCAATGTGTATGTGTAGGTGCCCTGAATGGCTCAGTGGCTCACAGGCCTGTATCAGTATTGTGATCCAAGTGCTCTGATATTTCTGAGCTGCACCATCTTGTTTCCACAGATTGCCTGGCTGGACTCCACTGGGAGAGCCACAAAACAAGGGCTTCAATGCTGAGAATGCTGTCCCAAAGATACCTATGTTGCCCACTGAGTAATTGTGGGCGGGAGGGGTCCAATGTCTGGCTGTTACGGTAGAGGGACCCTGATCTGTAAGTACACTCTTGCAGAAGCACACACTAGCAGGCATATGTGGAAAAACCAGAGTGCCAGTGCACACTCACTAGCAGTTGTGTGTGCAGAAGCCCTGTGAACTCACTCACAGGCTTTTGTGGGAATTGCAGAAAGCCTGTGCACACTTGCTTGTGGGTGGTTGTGCAAATCTCTGAGAGCCTGAGAATTCAGACTCAGTTGTATGAGGGAATCTCAGAAAGTTCAGTTTTCTATTCTCATATTTGGGTCTTCTGTTTGGCCATTAGAGTAAGGAGGTGCCCTGTATGTACCTGGGGTTTTGCACTCTCTGCTGAGGAGCAAGGGAAGGTGCACCTGAAAGTGCAAGGGTGGCAGATGTAGCCCATGGTAGTTCAGTATCCAAGTGGATTCCCTAGTAAGGGAACAGGGACTATCTTTGAACTGAACTCAGTGGCTGGCTCTTTGATCACCTCCCCCTTGAGCGGGGAGGAGCTTTACCAAGCCACAGAGGAAACTATGCAGCCAGTCCAATGAGACCTGATAAGCTAGGGTCAAAGAGAAGAGAAGGAGGACCTCCCCTATCAGTGCACTAAGGGAGGGCCATAGGAGGAGAAGAAGGAGTTAGGGTGTGATTGGGAAAAGATGAGGGAGGGTGACATAGACAGGAAACAGAGTGAATAAATTGTAATAAATGATAATAATACTAAAAAAAAACTAAAAATAGATGAAGCAGAAATTGAGGGAATACCTAACCAATGACCATCCCAACATGAGACCTATCGTATGAGAGAGCTAATCCCTGACATTATTAATGATATTCTGCTATACTTGCAGACAGGAAACTGGCATAATTGTCCTCTAAGAGGTTTTACCCAGCAGCTGATGGAAACAGACACGGAGACCTACAGCCAAACATTAGGTGGAGCTCCAGGATCCTTTTGGAAGAGAGGGATGAAAGATTAAAGAAACCAGAGAGTTTAAGGACACCACAAGAAAACCTATAGGATCAACTAATCTGTGTCCAAAGGGACTCACAGCGACTGAACCACCAATCAGAGAGCATCCATGGGATAGTTCACATATGTAGCAGGTGTACAGCTTGGTCCTCAAGTAGTACCTCTAACAACAGGAGCAGGGACTTTTTCTGACTCTGTTGTCTGCCTTTGGATTTTTTCCAATTGTCTAGCACCAATAGGAGACAATGTGCCTAGTCCTATTGCATCTTGATATGCCAAGGTGGGTTGATATACTTGAGAGGTCTCCCTCTTTCTGAGAAGAGGAATGGGGCATAGGGGAAGAAGAGTTAAGAGGACTGGGAGGAGAGGAGGAAGGGGAAGCTCTGATTGGGATGTAAAGTAAATACATAAATTAATGAAAAAAATTCAGTGATTATTTTATTTTCTTAATTAGAAATTAATTTGGTGAAAGTAACTTACTAGTTTCTGGACAACTTTCTCAGGATTTGAAAAGAAATGTCTCTTTAAATTGTTAGTCATCAATAAAGTTAACCATGACTGAATACTACCAACAAAGAAGCTTTATACAACAGTTACATTGACCCTGATGTTTAAAAAGATAACTTTTGTATTCCTAAGTATTTCATATTTTATTGAGCATTTATTTTGTAACACATATTAATAATCATGTGACATTTTCAACAGAAACAATTGTGCTCATTCTTACCAAAGTATTAGTGAACATATAGTAAGACACAATGCATGCTTTTATCTATCCTTGTGTTCTTCCTAATAAGGAAGATACCTAACTGTAAGGTTTAAAAAGATAAAGTACATATAAGTGACTAGAAAGTTACACTGTACAAGTCTTGCAGCATCCAAATAGTTTCAATTGTGGTCACCCATTATAGAATTAATTAGTATATGTGTGAAAATTTTATATAAGTCTCAGTAAGTACTTTGCAACTATAACGAACATTATCTCCTATTCAGAAAAGCCCATTGAAAAGCAAGGTAGCAAAGAGAATTTTATTATACGATAACCTTGAGTTTATTTTATTCATTTTTTTCAAGTAAATCATTTGCAAACATTAGTACTTTAACTCTTATGGGTAACAGATTACTTTTGACACATCAGTGGGTTGCAACACAGGGTTTGATATTCTGAATAAAGTCCAAGGTCTTTTGGCTGGCCATCAGAAGAAACTCCATTCTGGTACGTCTCTTTTGTAAGCATATTTACAATGCTCTACCCAAATGGATTTCTTCACTGCTCCCTAGTTACACCAATCTTCATTGGATTTTTTTCATACATAAAATTAGATATTGAAGACAGAATTCAGCCTCAGGTAGGCAATCAGGTTTCATAGTCCAAATATTTTTCTTACCACTGCTATTTAAATAGCAAGAGAAATAATGTATGAACTTTATAAAAGACATCTCTTTTGTGTACAGTTGTTCTAAATGAAAATTTATTTGCAGCGAGAATACCAGGTGTATGTTGAACCAGTAGCTTATCATGGTAATACAGAAAAAAATGTTGACTCCAATTAAAAATAAATATATTACAGTTTAGCGATGTTATATTGAGCATTGTACACAATGTGTGTTTATATTAGACACCATGTCAAAGCAAACAAAAAGACTACTGGAGATAAGAAAGCAAACTGTACCCTGTAATATGGATGATCTAAGTATCTATCAGTTGTGAGAATATAGTTCACTGTTCATTACTTCACAAATGATTATACAATGTTTTCTAAAGTAGCCAGTCCTTTAAGTCTGAACGTAAAAAGCTCTACAACTGCGTAATAAATTATAAATTTGAAGCAATAAGTTATAACTGTTTTCAGTAAGAAATATTTTCTCTTTTACATTTCTACTCAAATGACATTGAAGTGAATGTATGAACATTTTTTTCTCTCTCTGTAGTATGAGGATATACCTGGTGAAATAGGATAGTAAGGTACCAAAATATCATAATGTATGTAAAACTTCTGTTATTATGTTGATCATTGATTGCTGTCCCCAGGCATGTGAGCTTTCAAGCCAATGCATCCTTTCACTTACATAATAAATTCATAGCATGAATAAATATAAAAAGGATTATAATTCTTATTGAAATGTATAGATTTTGCCAGTAACTTTTAGAAGAAAAAAAAATAACAGCTATAGACTAGTAAACAGCAATGTATTTTGTGATTTCTCTCCTGTAATTTATAAGTCATCCTTGCTTATTCCCTGTAATTAATTCCTTACACCAAACAGAAAACGTAATCTAGCATGATATACCTGCTGTCTCAAACTCACTCTTCACTTTGAAACTTAGCTGTTTGTCACCAGGTTTTTACAACATCATTGTAATTGATATTTTTACAATTTGTTCCACACTTTCACTGTTACTAATGGTGATTTTCCAAAGTGTAAATTGAATCATGTCCCTTTCTGGCTTAAAATTCTTCAGTGATCCCTTATCATGGTTATGGTACAATAAAACACACGATTTTTTAATGAGGCTTTTCGCCCAGTTCCAGCTTATCCGTCCATTCCACTTCAGTATTATTTCTGACTACATCTTTCACACAAATTATGCTTCAATAAAATTGATGCACTTGAAATTCATTCATGCATTCATGCATTCATTCATTCATATTCTCTCTCTCTCTTCTTTTTGATCCCCCCATTTCTTACTCACTTTTTACTGTTCCAATAGCTTCTCTTTCTTGCTGTTTCCTTATCATGCTAGAAGCATTTTCAACTGAGGATCTTTGAACTTTCTATGACCTTTGGTTGAATTGTTTCTTCTCCACAGCTCTGTCCAAATGTCATCGGAATTCTCTTTATAATATTATTCAATTATCTTTAAACCTATATCTTTTCTCTTACTTTTATTTATATAGTTATACTCACCTGAAATATACGTGTCTTAGAATATTTGTTTTCCAATCCAATTCTTTGTTTACTGAGGCATAAGTAATACCAGTCCTCCACGTAACAAAAATGCAAATACTTGATAAATAGGAATTGAATACATAAATCAACAGTATTTTGTTTCAAAAACCTAAGTGAGAACATTTTGGGTTCAGTTCCAAAACATTCAACTGCAGGCAACGAATGACTGCTGGGAGAAAGAGAACTAGCATTTCCTATGGGTTTGTCTCCTTATTAGTTGTCCAATGAAAAATGATAAGCCTTGAAACCATACGTAAAACACCAGCAAAAATGACTCCTCAGTTTTTATTAAATTGTGCATGTATACATACACACATATATGTAACAATAATAAATAAAACGAGCCTCACCTTGAAAATGGTAAGAACTTGGGAGGAGCGTGATAAAAGATAGTTGGGTAGCTGGCAGGAACTAGTGGGAGGAAAGAGAGAGAGAGAGAGAGAGAGAGAGAGAGAGAGAGAGAGAGAGAGAGAGAGAAAGTGATGTAGTTCTATTTCAGTTAAAATAAATCTATATCCTGTAGGTGTACTTAAAAAAAAAAAACTCTTTTATTTACACTTCTTATATCTCTTTCTCCCTTCTCCACTCCAATCCCTTCAACCCAACACCTAATAGGAGAGAAAAATAATCTTAGTGGGAAGAAGGGGCATAGTTTTTCTTAGCTACGTCTGGCTGGTTAGGGTGATCGGGTTCCTTGGGAGAAAGTGCAATCTTCATTTCAGGATATCTCCAACTTCTTTTCATCCAACTGTATCAATAGCAACCAGAAGCAGCAGTCAGGAAGCACCAGCAGCCTTCTTCTTTCTTGGAGCCCCCTTCCTCTCCGAGTTCAGGCCTTTATTCCCTCTCAGAGTCCTCAGAATTAAACTATCTGTAGAAGCAAAGGGCTTCTCTCAGAGCGCGCATCAAGCAAATAGTTTGTTGCTGTGGAGAATCTGAATCAGTCCCATATCCAACACCTGGGATTACAACAAAAACATGTTTACATCCACAACAATAACATCTGCATCACAAATATTCCTAAGTAAGTTCTGAGAAGCCTTTTTTGTTTGCTTGTTTGTTTCAGAAAACAGTTGGTTTAGGCAGCTTTCTTCTAGGCTTCTCTGGTACCATATACTTGCATACATTTTCTAATGAAATTTGATTAGGTGGGTTTTTTTTTTTGCCTTTGATGATGACTTTGGCTAGATCATGGTAGTCATCAAATGATAATGTTTAATATTCATTTTGATGGTTGTAAAATCATTTCAGATGATACTGTTTAATATTCATTCTGACAGTTGTAAAGTCATTTTAAAATTTATTATAAGAATATATTTTAAGACAATGTTATCAAAAGCTATTTCTTGGTACATAGTACAAATTGTAGTTAATAAAATGAAAATAAACTGAATTTAATGTTTACAATTGAAATGAGAACCTAAGAAAAGTATATAAAGGACAAAACAAATAAAGAAACATGACACATGCAGAATTGAGAATGAGTCTGAAATTGTCATGAGGAATGATTTACCAGGAATATTGGAAAATTGGACATAATGTAAAGTAAATATATGGCAATAACAACCATAAGATGATAATGTTCTTAAAGGTACAGTTCATCTGGAGTTGTTAAAGGGAAAACTAATTGAAAATGGTCATAAAGCTTTTTGAAAATTGGTCACCAAACATCTAAGGATTTTGAATAGATTTAGTGGTGACACTTATTAAAATATGGGATATTTTCCTGAGGAAGACAATGGAGAAGCAAGAGAACAAATTGTATGGGCATCAGAACTGTAATTTATTGTCATTCTAAGCTTAGAAGAAAAACTTTACTAGAAAAGATGAGTAACAGTGTTTATGCTCTGCATATGTTATGATTGATTTTTTTATTTTGAAAATAACCATTTTACCTTCCGTTTACTTCTGCTCTCCTTCCTTAACTCCCTATATACCCCTCTCTCCTTCCTGGTCTTCTTCCTCTTCCTTTGTAAAAGTCTCTTACATTTTGTTATTTCTATTTTACAAATAAATAAAAACTCAAGTTGTAGTCTTCACACAAATGGTACAACCCATACTGAAGCTCAGATATATTTGCTAAAAATTTATTTTGGCTGCATCATTTCCCTGGGAACAAGTATAAGTGTACCTCTCTTATAAAAACACAAAAATATTCTGTCTCAACCTATTCTATCCCGATTTAAGAGTTTTGGGGTGACATAATTGAAGGGAAAATATTGCCTTGTGTTTATATGAAAAAGTAGAAAAGGTCACTGGGATTTGAAGTGAAGTACTGTAAAGAGTTCTGGCTATGTCTTCAAACCTCTCCACTGCTCATAATGTGCTATGACTAGTATAAGGAGTGAGAGGACGCTCTAGAACAATGCCCTAAGGAAAACACAAAATAAATATATCTCTAGATAATTTTTGATTGTTTGCACTGCTACTAAGGTAAGCCAAATACTAAATGAGTGATGAGGTCTTCTTTAAAGGAAAAATATAAACTAGAACCCATAAAAAGTTATGACTTTTTAAAGGCATACTTTTAACTTGGAATGAACAAGAAAATAAGTAACGCTGAATCTTCCTCTGTCTTGGGAACACTGAGGTCTGGGTTCTTATATAAGTATCTTACTGAATAGATTTGAGGCATTGTTCCGTTTGTAAAACTGTCTGACAACCTTAAAATGGGGTGATAAAATGGCATATTGTGCATGATCTCCAATATCTAGTTCAAACGCTTTCTCTTTCTGTACTGTAATTCCTTTCAACAAAGTTTGTGTGGCCATAGTATAGTGCTCACTAAGCTCCCTGTAATGAATGAGGGGTTTGCATCTACACTGGAGAACATGAGTACATTTTTGCAGAAAGATAGACAGGTAAGAATAACCACCGAATAATGTTCATTGAGAGATAGCTTGAAACAAACAAACCAGAAATATTTGGTTAGACTGACCAAAGACTGCTGGGACAATTCATAGCAAATGTAGGCATTCATTAGACATTCTAAAAAAAGGTAGAGAAAACTGTATGACCATGAGTTTGCTTCCGTCATTTTCAAACACTCTACTATTATTTGGGGAAGCTGAAACTTTCTGTAGCCAAACAATTCTTGGCTCTCTATAGTACTCTTCCATTTCCTAAGGCTATGACCTCACCCAGCTTGCTGATTTGCTTCTGTTTCATCAAGCCTTGCTGGTGCCAAGTGAAGGGATATTTCAGAAGTTATCAACCTGCATCGCCATTTTGGACTTCCCTCTCCCCCCTAGGAAGTAAGCTCAAGGAATTAAGGAGCTGCATGCTGAAACAAGCTAATCACTGAATATGGTGATGAGTAGGGGGCCTTTGATCAGCTCCCCTTTACCAGATTGTGATTTTGGTTTTGTGTGTGTGTGTGCGTTTAAATTTTATTTATTTACTTACCCATGTGTCTGTGCTGAACAGACATGGTTAGCTATCTAAAGGTCACTAGGATGGAACTATTTGGCCAGTGCCCAATGTTTTATCTTTGCCAGGGACACACTGTTCTACTGTACCTTACCACTGTCAAAAACATCCAATAAAGCCTGTTTTACTTTCTTTCCTGTCTCACTTTGCCCTTACATTTTTTTCTGATTCGCACTCTTTTTGTTTCACCAGTTTAATTGTAATCAGTCTTAATTTTTCTTTCTTTTAGTCTTTATTGCTTCTGCTCTTTTCTCATGCTGCTTTTACCTAGCCTTGGCCAATTTCCTGAAACAGATCAGAAGCAACTCACAAATGGCCTGTGGAAAAACTCTTGGTCTGGTTGTCAGGGCATAAAGCATGTAGGAAGGAGAACAGAGCTTGCAGGTGATTAGGACTGTTTGTGGATACAATTATACAGTGGGTGAGGGAAAGCATGAGGTAAAGAGTTCTCATACATGTTAATGATTTAGAAGTCAAAGGACTAAGAAAGTAGAAATATGCCAAGTGGAACATAAGCATTCTTTGAGCTTTGAAATAGTAGCACAGTTATCTGAAAAACTGTTGTACTCTTCCAACAAGATTCCTATGGTGAGAGAGTTGTTTGCTAAAGACAGGTCAGTGCTATATTCTCAGAGTTCTTCACTTAATTTTGGGCTCTGTTTAGGAAAAACATCAAAGTCATATGAAAAATAATCTAAAGAAATGTGGAACAGAATTTAAACTCTGGCCTAGAACAGAGGAAGGCAAAAACAAAGGAAAATGTGAAAAATGGCAGGAATCATATAGATTTCTGCCTTTAAACATTAAAAGTCTGCTATGTGGGATAAAACAGTGAAGATTCACTATGATTGTTAGGTCTATATTTGGGATTTTTGAGGCATAATTTGAGCATAAGACAATAGATAATGAGGAAAAATTAAGCCAGGAACAAACCTTCGGTGACTTCTCTCTTCAAAGAGGAAGAAAAAAAATGTGAAACCATGTGAAGTTAACTTACCTAATAAATCTTCTATTGTTCAACGAAGCCTACTGTCAAGAATCTATTGCAAAACATACAAAGACAGTCTCCTATGGGAGCTAGCATTCTAAGGTTTCTTTCTTTTTTAACCGCAGAGATAAATAAACCAACAGCTACAATTGTTGAGTGGTCTTATTATCAAGAGGTCTACTTCCAAATAAAGAAAAGAAAGGATTCGAATCTACCTGCAATCTAACTTGACCCATCCAGATTTTCAAGAGTATTTCCTTCATAACTAGAACTACTCACTGGAGAAATGGCACAAGAACCTGCTCATATATTACTTTCTTTGGATATTGTGATATTTAATTTTTATCAACTTGTCATAGGCTCAAGTCATCTGATAGTAGGGAACCATAATTGAAATAATGCCTCCATAAGATTGGGCTGTGGACTCCATGATGGTGGTGACCAGTGCACACTGTTTCTGAAGGGCAGAGGCTCTGAAATTCCAAATCTGGTGAGTTCATGGGCAGCTGAAACCAGAGCATTGACTTGGAGGCTTTCCAGGCTAGACAGGACAACAGGTGAGCTGTGACAGATTGGATCTAGGACTCTCATGGACTACTCTGGGGTGTGAGAGTGGCAAACAATCAACCCCCTGAAATTTTCCACTGTACCTTACATCTTCCTGCACTCTGGCAACTACAACAGTGTCAGGGAGTGCATAACACCAGGTAAGGGGCCTCCTGACTCTAACGGCCAAACAGGGGACCCATATCTAAGAGTAGAAAACTGTGGGCCCTCTGAGCTTACTAAATATGCATGCAAATGAGTTCTCAGGCTCTCTGTGCTTTCCACACACACATGGTAGTGAGTGCATATGTGAAAAATTGCATACAGAGCCCCAGATCTAGGGTGCCTATACACTAGCTACCAGACATCAGATCCCTCTCAACCACATGCTCACTGTGGGTAACATAGGGATCCCTGGGAGAGCATTCTCAACATTGAAGCCCTTGTTCTGTGGGTCTCCCAGTGGAGTCCAGCCAAACAATTCCTGAAAAAAATTCCTGAAGCCAAGGTGGTACAGCTCAGAGAGAACTGAGCTTTTGGAGCATAATACTGAGAGAGGTCTGTGGATTACTGCACCATTCAGGGTTCCTACACACACACAGTGTGCCTGCGAACCGTACCTGCACCACAACTTGCACTTATGATCCTTCCTAACCTCCACCCTTTCAGACAGGCTCACTTCCAAGTACACGCTTGCACTTGCGCTCATGCACCTGTGACTTTCCTCCCTGAAACACCAACACCCACTCTCAAACTCTTGGACCGCTTTCACCTTCCTGAAGAATACTCCAGACATCAGAGACAGACAGACCCAGTCTGCTTTACAGGCTCGAGGAAGAAACAGCATAGGCTACTGACCATCAGATGGCTAGACGCCAGCATAAGAACATATCCAACAAAAATCAGTACAGCATGTTTTACCAGCAACCCCAAAAATCAATGGATATTTTAATTCATCAGAAACACAGGGAAATGATTTTGAATCTATGCCTTTACAGTTATTAGAGGCACATATAAAAGGAACAAACAAATCTCTCAGAGAAATAAAGGCAAATTCAGCCAAACAAATAGAGACACATAAAGGGGAAATGAATAAAAAGAAAGAAAGATCATCATAGAAAGACAGGAATCCACATTCAAACAGATGAAGGAAATGGGGCAAAACATGAAAACAGAACTAGAATCAATAAAGAAAACACAAACAGAGAAAACCCTGGAGCTGGAGAACTTAGAGAAGAGATCAGGAACCACAAAGTTAACAATTACCAACAGAATACAAGAGATGGAAGAGAGAACCAAAGGTGCAGAAGATAATTACAGAAATTGATAACCCCTTAAAGCAAAAATAAAATCAGAAAAGTTCCAAACACAAAACATCCAAGAAAACAAGGGTACCAAGAAAAGACGAAATCTAAGAATAATAGGAATGAAAAAAAAAAAAAAAAGAAGCTTCTAGGCTCCAAGGTACAGAAAATATTTTCAAGAATATCATAAAACAAAATTTTCCCAACTTAAAGAAAGAGATGTCATTAAACTTACAAAAGGGTTATAGAATACCAAATAGACTAAACCAGAAAAGAAACTCCTCACGTTACATCATAGTTCAAACAATGAATCTACAGAACAAAGAAAAAAATATTAAAAGTAGTAAGGGAAAAAGGCCAAGTAACATACAAAGATCAACCTATCAGAATCACACCAGATATCTCAAAAGAAATTATGAAAGCCAGAAGGGGCTAGGCAAATGTCATGCAGAATTGGAGAGAACACATATGTCAAACAAGACTACCATACCCAGCAAAACATTCAAATAACATAGATGGAGAAAACAAATTTTCCATTGCAAAACTAAACAAACAATAGCTACACAGCAACCCAGCCCTACAGAAGATATTAGAAGGAAACTGCTAATCTAAAAAAAAAAAAAAAAAAAAAAAATCAAGTACACCCAAGAAAACACAGGACATAGATAACTTTACAACAACAACAACAAAAAAAAAAATCAGAAGAAAACAACCATATAAATAAATATAAATAAATGAAACATAAATGAAACATAATTATAGCTCAAACCACACATCGATCCCAACACTTTAATAGTGGGAGACTTCAACATTTCTCTGTTACCAAGGGACAGATCATTTAGACAGAAGCTAAATAGGAAAATATTGACATAGAGGTCCTATCTCAAATGGACCTAATAGATGTCTACAGAATTTTTCAGCAAAACCCAAAAGAATATACTTTCTTCTCAGCAACTCATGGAACTCATTTAGTTAGACACAATGCAAGCGTCAACATATAAAAGAAGATTGAACTGATCACTTGTATCTTATCAGACGACTATGGTCTAAACCTAGACCTCAACAATCACAGAAATAACAAAAAGCATACACATGCATGGAAACCAAAGAACTATCTATTCAACAATAGCTGGATCAGGAAAAAAATTAGAGACTTCTTAAAATTCAATGAAAATGAAGGCACAACTTACCCAAATTTATGAGACACAATGAAAGTGGTGCTAAGAGAAAGTTCATAGCATTAAGTGTCTTCAAAAAGAATTTTGGGGCATCTCATACAAGTAAAATAACAGCATACCTGAAAGACCTAGAAGAAAAAGAAGCAGATATACCCAAGAGGAGTTGACAGTTGGAAATAATTAAACTCAGGGCTGAAATCAATAAATTAGAAAAAAAATAAGATAATTCAAAGAATCAATGAAAATAAGAGATGGTTCTTTGAGAAAATCAACAAGATAGAAAAACCCTTAGCCAAAATAACTAAAAGGCAGAAAGAAACTATCCAAATTATCAAAATCAGAAATGAAAAGAAAGCCATAACAATAGATGCTGAGGAAATTCAAACAATCATTAGGTCTTATTAAAAAACCTATTCACCAGAGAATTTGAATATGGAAAGCAAATGTACAATTTTCTTGAAAGATTCCATATACCAAAGCTAAACTAAGATCAGGTAAATAGATTAAATAGTCCTATATCCCCCAATGAAATAGAAGCAGTCATCAAAAGTCTCCCTGCTAAAAAAAATTCCAGGGCCTGTGAGTTTCAGTTCAGAATTCTACCAGACCTTCAAAGAACAGCTAACACCAATACTCTTCAAACTTTTCCACAAAATAGAAATAGAAGGAACATTACCAAACTTATTCTATGAAGTCGCAGTAATCTTGATACACAACCACATGAAGATACAACATAAAGAGAACTTCAGACCTATATCTTTGAGGAACATTGATGCAAAAATACTCAATAAAATACTCACAAACCAAATGCAAGAATATATAAAAGATACCATGCACAATGACCAAATAGGTTTCATCTCAGGCATGCAGGTGTGGTTCAATATACAGAAAGCCATAAATATATTCCACCACATAAACAAACAGAAGGAAAAAAAATCATCGCCTAAGATGCTGAAAAAGCGTTTTACAAAATCCAACACTCATTGATGTTTAAAGATTGGAGAGATCAGGGATACAAGGCAAATACCTAAATATAGTAAAGGCAATATGCAACAAGCCTATAGATAACATCAAAGTAAATGTTTAAGATTTAAACTAAATCGTAAATCAATCCCACTGAAATCAGGGACAAGATAGGACTGCCCACACTCTTTGTATATCTTCAATATAGTACTTTGAAAATCCTGGCTAGAGAGATAAGAAAACTAAAGGAGAACAAGGGGATATAAATCAGAAAGAAAGAATTCAAAGGATCACTATTTGCAGAAGGTATGATTGTATACATTCTAATAGAGAACTCTTTCAGCTGATCAACACCTTCAGCCACGTGGCTGGATACAAAATTAACTAACAAAAATCAATAGCCCTCCTGTATATAAAAGATAAAAGGGATGAGAAAGAAATTACAAAAACTACACCCTGTACAATAATCACAAATAAAATAAAGCACTTTGGTGTGACCCTAAACAAGCAAGTCAAAGATATGTATATATAAACTTCAAGTATCTGAAGAAAGAAATTGAATAAGATATCAGAAGATGGAAAGATCTCTAATACTCATAGATCAGTATGATTAACATAGTGAAAATGCCCATCCTGCCAAAAGCAATCTACAGAATCAATGGAATTCCTATCAAAATAACAAAACAAAATAGAACTTGAAAGAAGAATTCTTAGTTTTATATGGAAAAAAGCAGAATTGCTAAAACAGTCCTGTACAATAACAGATCTTTTGAAGGTGTCTTCATCCCTGATCTCAAGCTGTACTATAGAGCAAAAGTAATCAGAACTGCATGATACCAGCATAGAAACAATCTGGTGGCTCAGTGGAATCAAATAGAAGACACAGAAATAACCCACACAACTGCGGATACTTGATTTTTTACAAAGAAGCCAAAACCGTATAATGGAAAATGACAGCATCTTCAACAAATGGTGCTGGTCTAACTGGTTGTCTACATGCAGAAAAAAAAATGAAAATAGATCCATATTTATCACCCTGCACAAAACTAAAGTCTAAGTGGATCAAAGACATCATCATAAAACCAGACACAATAAACCTGTTAGGAGAAAACGTGAGGAAGAGCCTAGAACTCATTGACACAAGAGACAACTTCCTGAACAGAACACCAATAGCACAGGTTCTAAGATCATCAATAAATGTGACCTCATTAAACTGAAAATCTTCTGTAAAGCAAAGGACACTGTCATCAGAACAAAACGACAGCTTACAGACTGGGAAAGAATCTTCACCAACCCTATATCTGACAGAAGGCTAATATGCAGAATATATAAAGAACTTAAGAAGTTGAACACCAACAAACCACATAATCCATTTAAAAAATGGGGTTCAGAGGTAAACATAGAATTCTCAATAGAGGAATACCGAGTGGCAGAGAAAACCTAAAGAACTGCTCAACACCTTTTGTCATCAGGAAAAGACAAATCAAAACAACCCTGAGATTTCACCTCACACCCATCAGAATGGTTAAAATAAAAAACTCAAGTGACAGCACATGCTGGGTAGGATGTAAAACAAGGTGAATCCTCCTCCATTGCTGGACGGAAGACAATGCAGCCAGTCCTGATGAGACCTGATAGGCCCCTAGGAGTGGAGTACCCATATATTCAAATATGCTCAATTATACAACAAGGACATTTGCTCAACCATGTTTGTCACAGCTTTATTTATTACAGCCAGAATCTGGAAACAACCCAGTTGCCCCTCAGTTTAGGAATAGATACAGAAATTATTGTACATTTACCCCATGGAATACTACTAAGCAATTCAAAACAAGGAAATCATGAAATTTTCAGAAAATGGTGGGAACTAGAAAAGATCATCCTAAGTGAGATATCCCAGAAGAAAGACACACATGGCATATACTCACTTATACATATAATATAGGATAAACATACTAAAATCTGTACACATATGAAACTAATCAAGAAGGGGGTCCCTGGGTATGATGATCAATCCTCATGAAGAAAGGCAAACGTGAAGGTCATAATTGTCAGGAAATAATGAACATTTTATTGTAATTCAGTTTTTATTCCTTAAATTTTGTTGATTAAAATGAAACTGTATTTTGAAAAAAAAGGAACTAATCTTAAAAGCATAGACTGTAAAATTGAAAATAAACCAATTAGATTGACTTAAATAAAATGCTTCTTTATAGCAAAGGTAATGCAAACAGAAAATAAAAGAAAAAAGAAAAAAAAACAATCAAGCTGTAGGCAAACTTCTGCAGATTTTGCTTAATTAATGATTGATGTAGAAGGGATATGACCCACTGTGGGTGGGGTCATCTCTTGGCTGGTGGTTCTGATTTTAATGAAAAAGCAAGCTGACTAAGCCATAGAAAGCAATCTACTAAGCAGCATTCCTTCATGGATTCTGCATCAGCAGCTACCTCCTGGTTCCTTCTCTGTTATAGTTCCTGTCCTAAATTCACCCAGTGATGAATGATAATGTGAAAAAGTAAGCCAAATAAACATTTTCCACCCCCATATTGCTTTGCTTATGGTATTTCATCAAAGCAATAGAAACCACAGCAAACACAGAAATATCTCTAGCCATAATCAAGAAAATCAGCAAGTTGGGGAATGGGCACTAAAGCAAAAAAGTCAAAAAACTGTATTTCAGTCCAACAGTTTATACTTTTACAAAATTTCATCCTGGCACTAGATTTTAGAGAGACTACACTGATGTCTGAATTAATTCTAATTGATCTCTAAGACTATGAGCATGACATTTTGAGATATTCTAATATATATCTGTAAGTGAAGTTAGCTGCAGGGTAAGAAATGTGCATGAGGATAGAAAAACTTAAAGATTTTTTTGATGCTCATTGTTCAATAAATAAGATATAACAGTATTATGCAACAAACACACACACACATATTATGTATTGGTGATTTAGAATTATCCAAAGACAAAAGATGCAATAAACAATAGTAATACTATCTTTGGGAATATATAATCTAGAAGATACTACAAACAGGATGATGAGTAGCACCAGAATATAGTCTGATCATTAAATGGTATTATAGCAGGAAAAATGTAAGATTAATCAGATGATGGTATCTAAAAAGACTCTAATAGTATGCTCAAGCTCATAATTATTATTTTTTGGAGAAAGAATGAAAACACCCCCATGCTGGGTATAAGAAAATAAACTGTAAACTCATAGAAAATAAAATAAACTCATAGAATAAATGAGTTTAGAAAGAAGATAATAAAAAGATAACTTTTTAATACCTTCAGGATAATTCTATGAAAGACAGGTTTCTTCTGCATTTAATGGTCAAGAAGTAGATATATGGTCACTCAAAACATCAAATTATCTGAGGACATAATAAGTTACCAAACAAAAGTTATGAAGTAGCAGTTATAAATATCAGGTAGTGATGCTTCTTGCTTGACAGGTTGTGTAAGTTTGGTGACCTTCCTTGTAAGGCTGGAAAAAGTTCAACAACTATTAAGTAAAATTTGTATCCCCCCAAAACCAGTACAGTTTCTTCAAGAGCACAGAAGAAACAGAAGGAACATTACTGAACTCATTCTATGAAGCCATAGTCACCTTGACACCTAAACAACAAAAAGACCCAAGGGAAAAAAAAAAGAGAGAGAACTTCAGACCTATCTCTCTTATGAACATTGATGCAAAAATACTCAGTAAAATACTAGCAAACCGAATCCAAGAACACATAAAATATATTATCCACCATGACCAAGTAGGCTTCATCCCAGGCATGCAAGGATGGTTCAACATACGGAAATACATCAATGTAATCCACCATATAAACAAACTGAGGAGAAAAACCACATGATCATCTCCTTAGTTGCCGAAAAAGCATTTGACAAAATCCAACACCCATTCATGTTTAAACTCTTGTAGAGATCAGGGATACAAGGCACATACCTAAACATAGTAAAGGCAATATACAGCAAGCCTATAGCCAACATCAAACTCAATGGAGAGAAACTCAAACCAATCACACTGAAATCTGGGACAAGAAAAGGCTGCCCACTCTCTCCATATCTCTTCAACATAGTACTTGCAGTCCTAGTTAGAGCAATAAGACAATTAAGGACATCAAGGGCATACAAATTGGAATGGAAGAGGTCAAAGTTTCACTATTCACAGATGATATGATAGTTTACATGAGCGAACCCAAAAATTCAACCACAGAACTACATCAGATGATAAACACCTTCAGCAAAGTGACTGTATACAAAATTAACTCAAAAATCAGTAGCCCTCCTGTATACCAAAGACAAAAGAGCTGAGAAAGAAATTAGGGAAACAACACCTTTCAAAATAGCCACTAATAACATAAAGTACCTTGGAATGACTCTAACTAAGCAAGTGAAAGACCTGTTTGAAAAAAAATGCAAGTCTCTAAAGAAAGAAATTGAAGAAGATATCAGAACATGGAAAGATCTCCCATGTTCATAGATAGGTCGAATTAACATTGTGAAAACGGGCATCCTGCCAAAAGCAATCTGCAGATTCAATGCAATTCCCATCAAAATGCCAACACAATTCTTCATAGACCTTGAGAGAAAAATTATTAACTTTATATGGAGAAACAAAAAACCCAGAATATCCAAAATGATCCTGTACAACAACAGATCATCTGGAGGAATCTCCATCCCTGATCTCAAGCTATACTACAGAGCAATAGTAATAAAAAAGGCATGGCATTGGCATAGAAATAGAATAGTGGATCAATGGAACCAAATAGTAGACCCAAAAATAAACCCACATACCTATGGATATTTGATTTTTTTAAAAAGAAACCAAAACCATTCAATGAAAAAAAAAAGACAGCATCTTCAACAAATGGTGCTGGTCCAACTGGATGTCTACATGCAGAAAAACGAAAATAGATCCATACTTGTCACCTTGCACAAAACCAAAGTCCAAGTGGATCAAAGATCTCAACATAAAATCAGATAAACTAAATTGGTTAGAAGAAAAAGTGGGTAAGACATTGGAACTCATTGGCACAGTAGACAACTTCCTGAACAGAACACCAACAGCACATGCTCTAAGAACACCAGACTGGGAAAGGATTTTCACCAACCCTATATCTGAGAGAGGGCTGATATCCAGAATATATAAAGAGCTAAAGTAGTTAAAAAGCAGCAAATCAAGCAATCAGATTAAAAATGGGGTACAGAGCTAATCGGATAATTCTCAGTAGAGGAATACAGAATGGCAGAGAAACAATTAAAGATATGATCAACGCCCTAAGCCATCAGACAGATGCAAATCAAAATGACATTGAGATTTCACCTGACACCCACCAGAATGGCTAAGATCAAAATCTCAAGTGACAACATATGCTGGAGAGGTTGTGGAGAATGAGGAACCCTCCTCCATTGCTGGTGGGAATGCAAACTTGTACAACCACTTTGGAAATCAATTTGGTGCATTCTCAGATGATTAGAAATAGTGCTTCCTCAAAATCCAGCAATACCACTCCTAAGCACATATCCAAAAGATGCTCAAGTATACAGCAAGGACATTTGCTCAACCATGTTTGTAGCAGCTTTATATGTAATAGCCAGAACCTGGAAACAACCCAAATGTCCCTCAGTTGAGGAATGGATACAGAAATTGTGATACATCTACACAATGGAATACTACTCAGCAATTAAAAAAGAGGAAATCATGAAATTTGCAGGCAAATGGTGGGACCTAGAAACGATCATCCTGAGTGCGGTATCCCCAAAACAAAAAGACACACATGGTACATACTCACTTATATAGACCTATAAGATAGGATAAACATACTGAAATCTATACAGCTAAATAAGATAAACAAGAAAGAGGACCCAGGGTACAATGATCAATCCTCACTTAGAAAGACAAAAGGGATGGACATTGGATGTAGGAGCAAACAAGTAACAGGACAGGAGCCTACCACAGAGGGCCTCTACCTAGCAGTGTATCAAAGCAGATATTAAGACTCATAACCAAACCTTCAGCAGAGTGCAGGAAATCAAAATAAAAAGAGGGGGAGTTAATATGACCTGGAGAGGACAGGAGTTCCACATGGACAAAATATATGTGGGCACAGGGGTCTTTTGTGAGACTGTTTCTCCAAACAAAGACCATGTATGGATGCAACCTAGAACCTCTGTTCAGATATATCCCTTGGTAGCTCAGTATCCAAGTGGGTACCCTAATAAGGGGAACAGGGACTGTTTCTGACATGAACTCAATGGTGGGTTCTTTGAAGTTAAGGCCCTATTGATGAAGACAGCTCTTATTTATGTCATTGAATATGGAGAAATTGAGCTGTTGTACAACTAGAAGTTTCTCCACTACCGTTTGTTATTCAGGGTGATTAAAGGTACTTTGCATGATACAGAAAGATAAAAGTAATCATCAGTATCATCCAGCTAGCTATGAACCCTGAAACATGGAATTCTGACCTCTGTGCAATATACACCAGCATAATAATTGCACAACTTATATGAGTAACAAATAAGTTTCTGATTTAATTTACACCCACAACATGAACTGTAGCCCACACCTGACACTGCTAAAGTGGCTAAGTACATGAGTTTATATAGGCTGTGGAACTGGGGAAAACGCCTATTATTTTACTACAAGAGCATAGCAATGACATGGTCCCTAATGACATAGATCAATGCATCACTCAGCCCTTATCAAACAAGCATTTTCACACAGTAGATTGTAATTCATACAAAACCACAATGGGACAATGTGTGCAGAGAATGAGAGGATTTGAAGCCCTTTGCCCTGAATGGGATATCTTCATCAAACCTCTCCCAGAAAGGCTCAGTGACCTACGCATAAGAGGAGGTGGAAAGATTATAACAGCCAGAAGTTGTGGGTGACTAAAAGAAAACTGTCTTCCAAATACAGCAGGGCTTATACACATATGAACTCACAGAGTCTGTGACAACAAATACTTGATCTTCAAACCGTTCAAAATCCCAGCACTAAGCAGGAAATGTAGACAAGTCCCATCCCTTACCAAGAAGTTATTTGTAATTGATACCTACTGGGAAAGAGAAATTCAGTTTTCTTTGGAGTGCCAATGGGTATATCAACCACACACTAGGATAAGCCTCATGCCCAGAAGTAAATAGCACAAGAAAAAATAGAATCCCTGTTTGTGGTGTCTGTGTGTGTGTATTTGTGTTTGTGTGTGTATGTGCACTTTTTACTTTCTTTTGGCAATTTTTGACTAACTAGTTTTTTTGTTATGTTTTAGTTGTATGTTTTGTTTCTTTCATAGTCTTCATCATCATCATTATCATTATTGTTGTTATTATTATTTTACAGATGGACTATGAAGTATATGGGTAGTGAATTAGGATACTAGGAAAGATCAGAGAAGAGGTAAGGTCAGGAAAAGAATATGATCAAATTGTAATATATGAAAAAAATATTATTATGCTTATAATTTTTATCATATTATGTACTTGAATTTAGAAGGTAGATCATAACTGTAATGCATCTGAGTTAAATAACAGTAATCTTCTAAAAACTCAATTGCTATATAACTAGTAGGTACTATGTTAATTAGCACGTGTCTAAAATCAATGAGAATCCATAAAAACTAAATAAACTCACTTGAAAAAGAATGGCATTCCCCTGGAACCTCATGAAACTGAAAAGCTTCTGTAAAGCAAAGGACACTGTCATCAGAACAAAATGTCAGCCTACAAATTGGGAAAGGATCTTCACCTACCCTATGTCTGACAGAAGGCTAGTATACAGAATATATATATATAAAACTTAAGAAGTTAAACAGCAACAAACCAATTAATCCAATTAAAAGCGGGATACAGAGCTAAACAGAATTCTCACTAGAGGGATATCGAATGCCAGAGAAATGCTTAAGTAATGTTCAACATCATTAGTTATTAAGGAAATACAAATCAAAACAACCCCGAGATTTCACCTGACACCCATTGAAATGGCTAAGATCAAAATCTCAAGTGACAACACATGCTGGAGAGGATATGGAGAAAGGGAAACCCTTCTCCATTGCTGGTGGGAATGTAAAATTGTAAAACCACGTTGGAAAACAATCTGGTGTTTTCTCAGAAAATTGGGAATAATGCTACCTCAAGATCCACTTATACCACTTCTAGGCATATATCCAAAGATGCTCAAGCATACAACAAGGACATTTGCACAACCATGTTCGCAGCAGCTTTATTTATAATAGACAGAACCTGGAAAGAACCCAAATGTCCCTCAACTGAGGAATAGATACAGAAACTGTGGTACATTTACACAATGGAATACTACTCAGCAATTAAAAACAAGGAAATCATGAAATTTTCAGGCAAATGGGAACTAGAAAAGATCACCTTGAGTGAGGTAACCCAGAACCAGAAAGATACACGTGGTATATACTTATTCATAAGTAGATATAAGCCATATAATATAAGATAAACATACTAAAATCTATACTACTAAAAAAGCTAAGCAACAAGGAATACCCCAGGGAAGATGCTCAATCCATATTCAGAAGGACAAATGGGGTAGACGTTGGAAACAGGAGAAGACGAGGAAGAGGACAGTAGCTTACCACAGTTGGCCTCTGAAAGACTCTATTGATTGAGGTTTCAAAGCATAGACTGAGACTCATAGCCAAACCTTGGGCGGAGTACAGGTAATCTTATAAAAGAAGGAGGAGATAGAAAGACCTGTAGCGGACAGGAACTCCAAAAAGTGACCAACATAGCACATAATACTGAGCCCTGGGGACCTTGCAGACACTGATACCCCAACCAAGGACCTAAAACCCAGTCTCAGATGTAGCCCATAGGCACAGTCTCCAAGTGGGTTCCCTAATGAGGGGAACAGGGGTTTTCTCTGGTATGAATTCAGTGACAGGTTTTGTGATCACCTCCCCCCTGGTGAGTGCAGGCTTGCCAGGCCACAGAAGGAGACAATGCAACAAGTACTGATGAGACCTGATAGTCTAGGGTCACATAGAAGGGGAGGAAGACCTCACCTAATAGTGGACGACCGGAAGGGCATAGGGGGATAAAAGACATCATTTAGTAACATTTATTTCCTTTCATTAAAAATAGATTCTTTTGTCATCCAATATATCCTGATTACAGTCTCCCCTCCCTGTTCTCCTCCTTTTTCCTCCCCACTTCTCTTCACATGCAGATCTACTCCCCTTCTATCTTGCAATAGGAAAGAACAGTTTTCTAAGAGGTAACAACAAAACATAACAAAAAATATAGTAAAATAAAACAAAAATCATCATATCAAAGTTGGACAAGGCAAACCGACTGAAGAAACAGAATCCCAAGAGAAGACAAAATAATCAGAGATCCACTCATTTGTACGCTCACAAGTTTCATAAAAGCACTAAACTGAAAACTATAATATTCATACAGAGGACTTGGTGTTTATCCATTTAGGCCCTGTGCTTGCTGCATTAGTCTCTGTGAGTTTCTATGAGCTTTGATCAGTTGACTTAGGTTTTAGTCTTCTTGTGTTCTTCATCTACACTGGCACCCACATTTCTTCTGTTTCTTCTTCCTCTTCCATGGGTTTCTCTGAGCTCTGAGAGAGAGAGAGAGGATTTGATGGACACATTGCATTTAGAGCTGTGTGTTCCAAGTTCTATCCTTCTGCATAGGGACAAGTTGCAGATCTCTCTATTTGGTCCTATCTGCCACAGAATAGAGAAAGAAGTTAGAGAAACAACACCCTTCACAATAGCCATAAATGACAGAAAATAACTTGGTGCTACTCTAACCAAGGAAGTCAAAGACTTGTATGAAAAAAATTTCCAGTCTCTGAAGAAAGAAATAAAAGAAGATACCAGAAGATGGAAAGATCTCCCATGCTCATGGCTTAACAGTATTAACATAGTAAAAATGGCTATCTTACCCAAAGCAATATACACATTCAATGCAATTCCCATCAAATTATTAACACAGTTCTTTACCGACCGTGAAAGAAAAATTCTCAATTAAATATGGAATAACAAGAAATGCAGAATCACTAAAACAATTCTCTACAACAAAGGAACTTCTGGAGGTATCTCCGTCTCTGATGTCAAGCTGTACTATAGAGCAACAGTAGTAAAACCTTCATGGTACTGGCATAGAAACAGAAGGGTGAATCAATGGAATCAAATAGAAATAAACCCACACATTATAGACACCTGATTTTGACAAAGAAGCCATAACCATACAATGGAAAAAAGATAGCATCTTCAACAAATGGTGCTTGTCTAATTGGTTGTCTACATGTAGAAAATGCAAATAGATCCATACTTATCACCTTGCACAAAAGTAAAGTCCAGGTGGATAAAAGACTTCAATATAAAAGCAGACACTAAACCTGTTAGAAGAAAAAGTGGGGAAGAGCCTTGAACTCTGGCATGGGAGACAACTTCCTGAAGAGAACACTAACAGCACAAGCTCTAAGATCAACAATCAATAAATGGGACCTTATAAAACTGAAAAGTGTCTGTACAACAAAGGACACTGTTGTCAGAACAAAATGACTGCCCACACACTGGGAAAGGATCTTCACCAACCCTGTATCTGACAGATGACTAATATCCAGAATATACAAAGAACTCAAGAAGTTAAACAGCAACAAATCAAGTAACCCAATTAAATAATGGGGTATAGAGCTAAACAGAGAATTCTCTGTAGAGGAATATCAAATGGCAGAGAAACACTTAAAGGAATGCTGAATATCCTTAGTGATCATGGAAATGCAAATCAAAACGACCCTGAAATTTCACCTTACACCCACCAGAATGGCTAAGATCAAACACTCAAGTGACCAAACCTTGGGCAGAGTGCAGGGAATCACATGAAACAAGGGGGATTTAGTAAGACCTGGAGAGGACAGGGCTCCACAAGGACCAAATGTATCTGGACACAGGGACCTTTTCTGAGATTGATTCTCCAGCCAAGGACCATGCATATATACAACCTAGAACCCTTTCTGAGACATAGCCCATGGCAGCTCAGCATCCAAGTGGTTTTCCCTAGTAAGTGGAACAGGGACTATCTCTGACATGAACACAGTGTCAGGCTCTTTGACTCCACTATCGTCTCCCCGAGGGAGGAGCAGCCTTGCTAGGCCATAGAGGAAGATAATGCAGGTAGCCCTGATGAGACCTGATAAACTAGGGTCAGATGGAAGGGGAAGAGGAATTCCCCTATCAGTGGACGTAGAGAGGGGCAGAGAAGAGATGAGGGAAGGCAGGTGGTGATCTCAAGGGAATGAGGGAGAGGGCTACACCTGTGATACAATGTGAATAAACTGTAATTAATATAAAAAAAATTTTAAATGTAAAAAAAAAACAACCTCTATTGACAACACATGTCACTAGCATACAACATGAGAATTTTTCCTGTGCTGCAAATCTGTCTAAATAATTGTCGAGCTATATTTTAGGTAATTGGACTGGAGAATTCGATACTACGATGGAGCAGCTGAGAGTGGCCATTGTCATAGTAAATTCTACCAGAGTGGACGCAGGACTAGCCACAGGATTATCATCATGGATTGCTGCAGCCATGAATCATCTGAAGGAATGGGCGGGCATGGGAGCGTTAGCAGGCCTTCTGGTGTTGGTCTCCTTGGTTTGCCTGTGGTATATATGCAAGATTAGAGTCTCACAACAGTGTGATGCAGCCATGATCATTCAGGCCTTTACAGCCATTGAAGCAGGACATTCTCCCCAAGCCTGGTTGGATACCATAAAAAGCTAAAATGATACGCTCAGGATGCAAGGCTAAGCACTGCACTCAGGGTCAGCCGCTTTGGACCCAGAGAAGAACATGTCTGATTGCATGCGGGTTGATGCCCCAGGTCCCGCCTCTGAGAAAAAGGTATCAGACGGGTCTGATGCTCTTTGGGTGGATGACACCTAAATGAACATATTTACAAAGTCCCAATTTATTTCTAATATCAGAGATCAGACCTCTACTCTTGCCTGATGCGTCTAAAACAAAAAGGAGAAACTGTAGAGAGCTGCGGAATGCTATGCCTTAAAGATGGAGCTGGTTTCCGCCTTCCACCTTCCCGATGGTGAGTGCTCTCTGTCACGAACAATTCCACATTTGGCTAAGGCTGAGGATCTGGCTTGCTTCCATGTATGTGGACCTATCTGCATTGCCCACGTAGCACGCCTGGGTTGGCTACCCAGAGGCTATTTAAGCTGTGGGCTGGCTTTCCCCAGGGTCCGAGGATTGTTCAAGGTTCCTGAATAAACTGCATTGAAAAAAAAAAAAAAAGAAAGTGGAACCCTCCTCTATTGCTGGTGAGAATGTAAACTTGTACAACTACTTTGGAAATAAATCTGGTGCATTCTCAGAAAATTAGGAATAGTCTACCTCAAGATTCAGCTATACCACTTCTGGGCATATTTAAAAAATGCTCAAGTATACAACAAGGACATTTTCTCAATCATGTTTATAGCAACTTTTTTTGTAATAGCCAGAAGCTAGAAACAACCTAGATGCCCCTCAGTTTAGGAATGGATACAGAAATTGTGGTATATTTACACAATGGAATATCACTCAGCAATTAAAAATAAGGAAATCATGAAATTTGCAGGCGATTGTGGGAACTAGAAAAGATCATCCTGAGTGAGGTATCCCAGATGCAGAAAGACACACGGGGTATATACTTACTCATAAATGGATATCAGACATACAATATAGGATAAACATACTAAAATCTGTACACCTAAAACATAACAAAAAATTATACACCTAATACATAACAACAAATCTGCACACCTAAAGAAGCTAAGCAAAAAGTAGGACTCTGGGTAAAATGCTCAATTTTCATTCAGAAATACAAAGAGGATGAACATCAGAAGAGGGAGAAAACAGGGATCAGAGCAGGAGCCTACCACAGAGGGCCTCTGCAAGACTCTGCCCTGCACTGTATCAAAGCAGATGCTAAGAGTTATAGTCAAACTTTGGGCAGATTGCAGGGAATCTTATGAAAGAAGTAGGAGAGAGTAAGACCTAGAGAGGACAGGAGCTCCACAAGGAGAGCAACAGAACCAAAAAAATCTGGGCTCTGTGGTCTTTTCTAATACTGATACTCCAACCAAGGACCATTCATGGAGATAACCTAGAACCTATGCACAGAAGTAGCCTATGGCAGTTCAGTGTCCAAGTGGGTTCCCTAGTAATGGGAACAGGAACTGTGTCTGACATAAACTGTTTTGCCTCCTCTTTGGTCACCTCCCCCTCTGGTGGGTGCAGCCTTACCAGGCCACAGAGGAAGACAATGCAACCAGTTATTATGAGACCTGATAGCCAGTGGACTGGGCGAGGGAAATGGGTGGAGAAGAGGTAGGGAGAGTGGGATTGGGAGGGGAAGGAGGGAGCTAAAGGTGGGATACAAAGTAAATAACCTGTAAATAAAAAAAAATCTTAAAAAATCCAAAACAAAACTAATAAAAGGCACAAAAATAGACTCATTTTATTACTACTTTTTATTTAAAGGCATTTAGTGTTTTGTTTTACACTAAGTATCTTGGCTCTCTTGTCCATGGTTCCTGTTTTTCTAATACTTTAAGATTCATATACAATGTGTTTTGATCATTTTTACCTCACTTAGATCATCTCCTTTTTGGAACCATAGCTTCTCCTCATCCCAGTTCTCTACCCATTCAATTTTGTGGTCTTAAAACAAACAAACAAACAAACTAAGTCCCATTTTATTCTGCCCAAATATTCTAGAATGCATGCTCTTTCACTCATCACAGTCACCTTACCAGTGGCTCTACTGTCAGGGATAATTGACTCTCTTTCTCTCAGAAGCTAGCAACTGCCAATACTTCCCAAACAGTGAAAATTCAAGCCAAGTTTCCATTTCCATGCTGGGATTTGGTCTGGTTTGAAACTGAATAGTTCTTGTGTATGTTATCAAATCTACTATGAATTCATACATGCTAAGTTCAGAAAACTGCTTTCTTATGGTCAAACATCACCTGTGAGTTTTCCATTCATTCCACACTCTTTTTTGCAATGATTCCAAAGTATATATATATATATATATATATATATATATATATATATATATATTTAAGACCTTTATTAACAGATGCTTGCAGTTTGTTGACTTTTTTTTCTATAATTTTATTTTTCTCATTAGTTACATTTTGTTAATTCTGTATCCCAGCTGTATCCCTCATTCCCTCCCCAATCCCACCCTCCCTCCCTCATCTCCTCCCTGCCCCTTTCCAAGTCCACTAATAGGGGAGGACCTCCTCCCCTTTCATATGACTCCCTTTTGTTGTTGACTTTTTTTTTAAATCAAGTTGTAAACTTATTATAAATTAAAAATGAAGTTCTTAAAAATCTCAACTTGACCAGATAGGAAACAATTTAAAAACCATTGAAGGTGTATTGAGAAAAACCAGGCTTTTTTTTTTTTTTTTCTTAAAAAAACACGTTTGTCATTACCAAAAAGAGCCATGTTTAGGTAAAAATAATAAAAACCCCATGCAGATAGTTCTAGTGTATCTGGTCAACGGGCAAAAAGCAGTACTTGGGTCTTCAGCTCTAATCTTTGTTCATTTCTTATTGCTGGAATTTCATATTCATTTCTTCTTGTTGGATGACCAAACCGGATGATGGTAGAGATGGTAAGCCGGCATTTACTCAGCCCCGCCCTGCTCAGCCTCGGGAGCAGACGAATTCTCAGCTGGTGGATCTGCTGCTTTTGTCTCTTTGCCATCTTTTGGTTTAGGGTTCTCTGGGCGTATGCGTCGGTAATTGAAGTTGCTTGCAGCGATACTGACATTGAGGTGGCTGCTGACCTTGGGTCTCATCTCCTTGATTATCCTTGTCCTCTTCATTGCCATCCTCTCTAGGCTGTCTTTGGAGAGAAGGGCTCCTGCGGAATCGTGGTCTGTAACCCCAACACATGTTCTGTCTCACTGGTCTGCCTTGCTCTCCTGCACCCTGGTTGTCAGCACCCTCCATCACTTCTCCTTGCACAGGAGGGTTGGAATACTGTGGTCGACGCCCATAGGGTCTCCGCATGTAGTAAAGTGGGAACCTTCGCCTGCGATAGGGCCGGCGCTGTTGGGCCTGGCCTTCAGGAGCGCTTTCTGATCCCTCATCCTTTACCCCACTCTCACTGTTCTGGTAATTGCGTGGAGGCCACTATGACGTGGATAGCGTCTATAATGGTTACGGTCTGCTGCGTATTCTCTGCCTTGAACTGGAACTCTGCCAGGGCCTGTAACATTTGCTGCCTCAGCACCCTTTTCTCCTTCAACAACACCAACTCCACAGTCTCTCCATCTCCTACACTGTGAAAGTACTTCCTGGGGTTATTCTTCTTTATGGCAGTCTGGTGTACAAATATCTTCCTTGTTGTCATTCCTGTTGATGAAACCGTATCCGTTCCTTACATTGAACCATTTTACTATTCCCAAAAACTTCGTTGAGATGACCTTTTTGTCCCCACCGGTTGGGCGCCGCCGATGTGTGGCCGTCCGGGCCGCCATTCCCCTCGCCGCTGCCCGTGGAGCCGGGCTTGTTGTCGGCGGGGGGGGGGGGGGGGGGCGCTGAGGGCGGTGGCGGGGGCGGCGGGAGGCTGCTGGGTCCTAGGCCTCGCTGCTCATGGTTGCGGTGATGGTGACTGGGGCCGGCGGCGACGGCTGCGGCTCCTCCCGGGGTGTGATGGTGACTAGGCCGGCGGCGGCGGTGGGGCTCTCAGGGCTCTCTGGGGTCCGCTCTCTGCTCCCGCTACCGATCGAACTATCGAGAATCGATTCCAAAGTCTTAAAAATGGGTTAGAGCATAACTTTTCTATTTAGGACTGAGAATTCCACATCTCTTATTCTCTGTATCTTGGCTAGTTGTAGATCTGTGTTAATTACTATTGCCAATAGAAGCACTGTGATGAAATTTGAAAGATGTATTAATCTATGTTTATAGTGATAAAAATAATTTGGAGTCAGTTTAACACAATTTTCACTTAGTATAATAATATAATAGTAGTTTTTCTTCTAGGGCATATGACCTGTTTAGTCATAGGCTGTTGGTCCAATAATGGTGCCAGGCATATGTTTCATTTATATCCAATCAAAAAGTGGCCAGATACTGGCACGGTATCCTTGCCACTATTGCACCATAGACATGTTTTAACAGGTCAGTCATTATCATAGCTTGCTGGGATCAGAGCCCGGTAAGATTGATTTTTACTCTTGTGGTGTGCATGATGCTTTCTAGCACTTTATAAGCCAACCGATAGGAATTAAGCTTTTGGCTCATTACCAGGTTGATTTTTCCGTGTTCTGTGGCTCAAGTATGGGTGTCTTCAGCAATGGGTCTTACTATCACTTTCAAAAGGGTACGTGCTACCATTGGAAGTAGCTTATAATGTTTGGGGTGTTGTACAAGAACATCCTTGGAGCCAAGCTTCTTCAATCTTCAGGAGGTCACCTGGGCATGCTTGTAAGACATCACCGTAGCTGGACTTACTGTTGTGTTCACCTTCCATCTTGGAAGGAGGGGTCAGGGAGGATTCTGGGACTCTCATCCAAATATCCAGCTACAGCTCTCTAACAGTTTTATGCAATTCTGCACTAATTGCACTTGGCCTCGAGGTAACTGGGAATGATTAAAGGATAAAAGTGAAAAAAAAAGAAGAAGCAAGAACTCCATCTACACAGCAATGAAGAAGTTATTATTCATTTTGGTAGCAGACTTTCCACAGTGGTGACTTTAAGGTCACCATGCTCCTGCCCAAACCCTTCACCTATTGCTCTCTATATAAGTCCAATAAACCCATTGGTCCCCCAAAGGAAACTTTAGTGAAATCATACCTTGGCTTGTCAATGAGACAGCTGGAAAAGGAGTAGAGATTGTTTATATCTCATTAAGGGGAAAACTAGAAATAGAACATCTCTATAGGAACTCTGGCCAACAACGCACACAAAAAAGCAACCCATACCTACCCCTGTGATTTTTATTTATTAGCTATTAAGTGTAATGGAGGCATAGTCATCCTGTCATCATATAAATTTATTTTATTTTAATCAATACACACACACATTACTATACATCTATAGTATAGCTTGAAATAAAAAATGGTAATGTATCCTGTGTATATTTTGCTCAATGTTGGTTTGCCTATACAGAATATTTTCTAGTCCTATAAGAATCTTAGGAATTTTTTCTATTTCCATGAAAAATATTGTGTATAACTTCATTGGGATGCATTTAATTACATTGCTTTTCATAGAATGGTTGTTTTCACAATATCAAGATCATTTTATTATGTCTTTCTCAATCTCTTCAGAGATTTGAAGGTTTCATTGTATAGGTCTTTCAAATTCTTGCTTAGGGCTATTCCAAGATATTTTCTTGTCTTTGGTGCTAGTGTAAATGTGAGTATGTCACTGCTGTTTTCTTTTATTTTGGTTGTGAGCCTATCCTTTAATGGCTGAACTATCACTCCAGTCCAATGTTCTATTTTCTTGGAGCATTTATTTTTTTTTTTTTTATTTTTGGTTTACAGAAAGGCTACTAATTTCTGTTAAGTGAACTTTATATCCTGCCACTTTGTTGAAATTATTTATCTAGAGTTTTGATAGTAGAAGTTTTGGTCTTTGTAGTGAAAGTAACTTTTATTTCACCAGATAGAATTTTATCTCCATCTACTAACCTAGGTCTAGTCCTGGAAGCTTCTATTTACCACACAATCTAATCTAGGCGTTGAAGGTTTTCAGCCTCTGGGACTTACTGCTCAATAAGATCACTCTTTCTTATTCTTTCTGAACTCTTGCTGGCTGGTTCAACTCAGCTGTTCTGGCTCAAAGTCCTCTCCAAGCTGACTAATTCAATCTGACTTCTCTCTTGGCCTCTGACTAAATTGTTCTGCTTGACCTCAAAGTAACTCTAGCAATCAGTTCTAATCTTCTGACTCCTTTTCATTATCTGTCTTGTTCAGTCTTTACCTGCGTCTAGCTTGTTCTTTCTTCAACCTGTCTCTGTAAAACTCTGCAGGTAAAATTGTCTCTGGTTTCCACAAACTGAACTGCTCCAAACTCAACTCCACTGCACTGCCTCTCAACTCACTCTCAACTGAACTTCCTGAACAGAACTGACTAGAACTCAGATATGCATCTCTCTGTCTCCTGAGTGCTGGGATTAAGTCCTGCACCACCACACCTGGACTTAAGCTTTTCCTTGTCTAAAACTTGCACTAATTAAGGCTGGCCGTGAACTCAATGATGTGCTTACCTTTATCTCCTGCAATTAAAGGTGTTTCTATATTCCATTCAGATCATACAGACCTAGAAGATCTTTGGATGTGATCTCTTGCCAGAGCAGCCATGTTCTGAGTTAAAATTCCCTTATACTCTTATACCATATTGTCTGCATATATATAAGAATCATTTGACTTTTTCCTTTCTTTTTTGTATCCCATTTTTAATTGGATTATTTGATTTATTGATGTTTTCAGTTCTTTATATATTCTGGATATTAAAATTATGTCAAATGTGGAGCTGGTGAAAATCTTATCCCATTCTGTAAGCTGCTGTTTTGTACTATTGACAGTTTCCTTTGCGTTACAGAAGCTTTACAGTTTCATCAGTTTCCATTTATTAATTGTTGTTCTTAGTGCCTGTGCTATCAGTGTTCTGTTCAGGAAATTGTCAACTGTGCCAATGCCTTCAAGGATACTCCCCACTTTCTTTTTTATTGGTTTCAGGATATCTTATTTTATGTTGAGTTCTTTCATCCACTTGAACTTGAATGTTATGGTAGGTGATAAAAAGGGATTCACTTGCATTCTTATAATGCTGGCTTTCAATTAGACCAGAACAATTTGTTGACTATGTTTCCTTTTTTTTCATTGTATATTTCTAGATACTCGATCAAAAATAAGGTGTTCATAGGTATGTGGCTATATCTCTGTACCTTTGATTTAATTCCATTGATCCACCTATCTATATGCCAATACCAGGTAGTTTTTATAATTATAGCTCTGTAGTATAGTTTGAAATCAGGGATGGTGATACCTCTGAATATTCATTTATTGTATTGGATTATTTTAACTATCCTGAGTTTTTTTTTTTTTATTTTCATTATGAAGTTGAGTATTATCCTTTCAAGTTCTGTAATGAATTGTGTTGGTAGGAGTATCAGTCTCAGAAAAGAACCCTGTGCCAAGATATTTTGGTTCTGTTGCTCTCCTTGTGGAGCTCCTGTTCTCTCCAGATCTTATAATCTTCCTCTTCTTTCATAAGATTCCCTGCACTCTGTCCAAAGTTTGATCATGAGTCTCAGCATCTGCTTTTATACACTGCTTGGTAGAGTCTTTCAGAGGTCCTCTGATGTAGGCTCCTTTCTTGTTTCCTGCTTTATCCATATAACCTAGAATCTCTGATCATATATAGACCATGGCAGCTCAGTATCAAAGTGGGCTCCCCAGTAAGGGGAACAAGGACTATCTCTGACATGAAATCAGTGGCTGGCTCTTTGACTACCACTCCTTAAATGGGGAGCATCCTTGCCAAGCCACAGAGGAGGACAATGCAGCCAGTCCTGATGAGACGTGATAAGCTAGGCTCAGATGGAAGGGGAGGAAGGCCTCCTCTACCAGTGGACTTGGAGAGGGGAATGGGAGGAGAAGAAGGAGGGAAGGTATGATTGGAAGGGAATGAGGGATGGGGCTACAACTGGGATACAAAGTGAATAAACTTTAATTAATATTACAAATAAAAATTTAATTAAAATTGTGTTGGATTAGGAATAGTGCTACCTTAATATCCAACTATACCACTCATAGGCATATATCCAAACGATGCTCAAGTATACAACAAGGACATTTGCTCGACCATGTTCGTAACAACTTTATTTGCAACAGCCAGAAGCTGGAAACAACACAGATGTCCCTCAGTTGAGGAATGGATACAGAAATTGTGATTTACACAATGGAATGCCTGGTTAGCTCTATTGTGCTACCCAATTGCAGTAAAGGTCCTGCTCTTGAGTGCTGCAGAAGGTGAGGGGCAGGGCCATCTCTCTTGATCTCATGACCCCAGGGCTGTTCTTATGCTGCTATAAGTGGTGGGGGGAGGGGAAGAAGGTTATTCCTCTATTATCCAGGGGAGATGAATGGTAGGGCTAGGTCTCCCACTCTTGTATCTTTAGAGAGCTTGCCGACCTACAATTCCTACAATGTTTAAGCCTGTTCTCCCAAGTATTTCAGCTGGCTAAGGGCAGGTCAGCTCTTAAAAACCAGGAAATCATGAAATTTACAGGCAAATGGTGAGATCTAGAAAAGATCATCCTGAGTGAGGTATCTCAGAAGCAAAAAGATACACATGGTATATACAAACTTATAAGTGGATATTAGACATATAATATAGGATAAACATGCTAAAATCCATACACCTAAAGAAGTTAAAGAAGAAGAAGGACCCTTGGTAAGATACTCAATCTTCATTCAGAAAGGCAAAAGGGGCAGACATTTTAAGAGGGAAAAAACAGGAAACAGGACAGGAACCTACCACAGAGGGCCTCTGAAAGACTACCCAGAAGGGTATTAAAACATACACTGAGACTCACAGCCAAACTTATTGCAGAGTACAGGGAATGTTATGAAAGAAATGGGAGATAAGAAGACCTGAGGGGGACAGGTACTCTAAATGGAGAGCAAAAGAACAAAAAAAAAAAAATCTGGTCACAGATGTCTTTTGTGAGACTGATACTCCAAAAAAGGACCATGCATGGAGATAACCTAGAAGCCATACACAGATGTAGCCCATGGCAGCTCAGTCTCTAAGTGGGTTCCTTAGCAATGGGAACAGGGACTGTCTCTGATACAAACTCAGTGGCTGGCTCTTTGATCACCTCCCTCTAATGGGGGAGCAGCCTTATCAGTCCACAGAGGAAGGCAATGCAGCCAGTCCTGATGAGATCTGGTAAACTAGGTGGAAGGGGAGGTCTGAGGGAGGGGCATAAGAGAAGAAGAGGGAGGGAAGGTAGGATTGGAAGGGGATGGGGAAGGAGGCTACAGCTGGGATACAAAGTGAAAAAACTGTAATTAATAAAAAGTAAAATTTGAAAAAGAAATTGTATTAGGGGTTTGATGGGGATTGCATTGAATGTATAGATTCCTTTTGATAGGATAGCCATTTTTACTATGTTAATTCTCCCAATGCATGAGCATGGGAAATCTTTCCACATTCTGATATTTCTTTCCTTTAAGTCTTAAAGTTTTATCATACAAGTTATTCACTTGCTTGGGTAAAGTTACCTGCACCCCTGCCATCAAGGTTAGCTCTATTGTGCTACCCAATTGCAGTACAGGTCCTGCTCTTGAGTGCTGCAGAAGGTGAGGGGCAGGGCCATCTCTCTTGATCTCATGACCCCAGGGCTGTTCTTATGCTGCTATAAGTGGTGGGGGGAGGGGAAGAAGGTTATTCCTCTATTATCCAGGGGAGATGAATGGTAGGGCTAGGTCTCCCACTCTTGTATCTTTAGAGAGCCTGCCGACCTACAATTCCTACAATGTTTAAGCCTGTTCTCCCAAGTATTGCAGCTGGCTAAGGGCAGGTCAGCTCTTCAGCTTTCATGTCCCCAGGGCCAGCTCTCTCAGGATGCCCAAGTGAGAGAGGAGGTCACTTCTGTACAGCTGTCAGACATCAACATGTCCCCAGATAGGAGCCCACACCAGAGACGTCTGCATGGCCTTTTGGTGGTAAACAGCTCTTCCAGGGCCAGTGATCCAGATATGTACCCACCCCACCCAGCGGCAACATAAGCCAGAATCCCACCATGGTCTCAGGTGGCATCCCTGGCTATTCACATCAGACTCTTCCTCACTACTCTGAAACCTACAGTTCTCCCTTTCTCCATTGTGCCCTTATCCTTTTGTTTCTCTTTCTCACCTATTTTTCCACTATTTACTTGCTCCTTTTACTGAAGCGTGTGTTCTTTGAATTTTCGGAGTCATCTCAAGAGTGGTCTCAGGAGTGCTATGTTTTTCTTGTGCATTATGGCACTGGGCATGAATCATCTCAATCATGGTCTACCCCCACCCTCACACCGAGGCCCGCACTGTACCCAATTGGTAGTCGACTCAGGCTAGCTCCTATCTATACACCATGGCACTGGCCTGGCAGTCATCTTAGGCTTTCTCTTTACCGGGCCTGCCTTAGTGACCCCATGAGCTTATCTGTCTTGGGCTCATTCCCACCTGGGAGCCTAAGTAACAGGTGGGGTTCTTCTAGTCCTAGTCATCAGTTTGCTCCTGGTTCTGGGAGCTCTTGAGCCTGTGCAAAACCAGACTGGTAGTCATCATAGGCTAGCTCTCTGTCTGAGCTCCCTTGACTGGTTGTAGTCTCAGGCTCGCTTTGTTCAGGGAATGTTAAGCTACTAATCAGGCGTTCATAAGTCAGAACACATACCTGTTCTCCTCTCTGCTACCTGCTGATATGACACAGCAGCCACACCCACAATGTTTATAGGGGCAGTGAACGTATTTTTTTCATACACCATATTGTAATCATCAATTTTGCTTCCCCCAACTCCTCCCAGAAATTCCCACCAACCCAACTCTGTTGTAGGTTGTAGAGTCCTTTGGATATATACCCAAGAGTGATATATAGCTGGATCTTCATGTAGACCTATTCCCAGATTCCTTAGAAAACTCCACACTGATTTCCAGTGGCTGTACAAATTTGCATTTCCACAGCCATCAATGGATTAATACTCTTACTCTCCTATATTCTTGCCATCAAGAGATGACATTTGTTTTATCGATCTTGCTTATTCTGACTGGTATAAGGTGTAAACTCAAAAGTAGTTTTAATTATCATTTCCATAATGGATGAGGATGGTGAACATGACTTTCAGTGTTTCTCAGCCATTTGTGTTTCATCTTTGGTGATTCTGTTTAATTATGTAAGTTGTTTTTTATTTGCATTGTTGGTTTTGTTGATGTTCGAAGTTTTTATTTTTTTCTTACATATTCATATATTCTGGGTACTAACCCTCTATCAGATAAGTACTTGTTAAAGACCTTATTCCATTTAGTACACACTGTCCGAATAATTGTGACCTTTGCCATACAGAAGCTTTTCAGCTTTATAAGGTCACATTTATTCTTTCCTTAGTGTAGAGGCTATCAGTGTCCTGTTCAGAAAGTCCTTTACAGTTCCAATGCATTAAACCTATTCCCTGCTTTCTCTTCTGTCATATTTATGATATCTTGTATTTTGTTGAGATCATTAATTCACTTAATGTTGAGTTTTGTGCAAGATGATAAATATGGGTCCATTTTCATGTTTCTACATATAGCCATCCACTTTGATGATCACCATTTGTTGAAGTCTTCCCTCCACTTTGTATTTTTTGCTTTTGTATGTGTCAAAAATCAGGTGTCCATAGGTGTGGAGAGTTACATGCATGTCTGTTTTATGTAATTATATTCTTTTTTAAAATTTATAGAGCTCTGAAGTAAAATTTGAAATCTGGAATATTATTTCTAATTGTTTCTTTATTATTCAGGATATTTTTAGTTAGTCTAGATTTATACTATTTTCACATAAAGCTATTTACACTACTATTAAAGCTATTTATACTATTTTCACATACATTTTTGAAGAACTGTGTTGGAGTTTTTAGGGACATTGCTTTGAATCTGTAGATTACTTTTGATAGGATGCCCATTTTGACAATGTCAATCCTAGATTTACTAGCATGGGAGGTTTCTTCCCATCCCCATGCCCAGTGTCTTATTCAGTTTTTATCAATGTCTTAATTTTTGTATACAAGTCTTTTACTTGCTTGTGCAATATTTCCAATATGTACACACACACACACACACACACACACACGTGTTTGTGGAATAAGAGTGAGACACACACTCAGAAGGGCAAACAGGATAGACATCAGAAGTAGGCGAAGACAAGTAACAGGACATGAGCCTTCCACAGGGAACCTGTACTGAGACCCTACCTATACTGAGAGTCATAGCCAAACTTTGGCCAGAGTGCTGGAAACCTTATGGAAGAAGAGGGAGACAGAAAGACCTGGAGGAGACAGGAACTCCACAAGAAGAACGACAGAGCCTTAAAAGTTCTCTGGACCTGCAGAGATTGATACTCCAACCATTGACCATGCATAGAGAGGAACCCCTGCTCAGAGGAAGACCATAAGATGCTCAGTTCCCAAGTAAGGGGGCAGGGTCTGTCTCTGGCATGAACTCAGTGGCAAGCTCTTTGATCACCTCCCCCTGGGGGGTGGAGCCTTGTCAGGCCACAGAGGGGGACAATGCAACCAGTCCTGATCAGACCTTATAAGCTAGGGTCAGATGGAAGGGGAGGAAGTCCTCCCCTATCAAGAGTCTAGGGAAGGGGCATAGGGGGAGAAGAGGAAGGGAGGGTGGGACTAGGAAAAGAGGGAGGGGGCTACCACAGGGATACAAAGTGAATGAATTTTAACTAATTAATTAATTATTTAAAAAGAGAGTCACACACATACACACAGAAAGAAGAGAGACACTTTCTAAAGAGCTGTTTAACTTTTTTCAATCTGTCATTTTTACACAAGAAAGCTACAGATGGAATTTTGTGTATTAACTTTGAATCCTGCTACTTTGTTGAAAATGTTTATCAGCTTTAGAAGTTTCTTAGTAGAGTTACTATGGTCTTTTATGAAAAATAATATTATTGGCACATAAAGATACATTACCCTCATTCTTTCCTATTTATGTCCCATTGATAATATCAGTTTTCATAATGCTCTAGCTAAAACTTAAAGTACATTTTGTATTTTGATTAACATTTGTTGTAGGAAATTGTTTTTCTGACCTTGTATATTTGGAATTCTGCATGCTTTATTTACTTTCATAGGCGATTGATTTTTTTTTTTGGTTGGAGAACTTTTCTTCTACAATTCTGTTAAAAATATTTTCTGCACACCAACAGCACAGGCTCTAAGAGAAACAATCAATAAATGGGACCTCACGAAACTGAAAAGCTTCTGTAAAGCAAAGGACACTGTCTTCAGAACAAAACGACAGCCTACAGATTGGGAAAGGATCTTCACCAACTCTATATCTGACAGAGGGCTAATATCCAGTATACATAAAGAACTAAAAAAATTAAACAGCAAAAAAGATCAAGTAATCCAATTAAAAATGGGGTACAGAGCTAAACAGAGAATCCTCCGCAGAGGAATATCAAATGGCAGAGAAACACTTACAGAAATGCTCAACCTCATTAGCCACCAGGGAAATGCAAATCAAAACAACCCTAAGATTTCACCTTACACCCATCAGAATGGCTAAGATAAAAAACTCAAGAGACAACACATGCTGGAGAGGTTGTGGAGAAAGGGGAACCCTCCTCCACTGCTGGTAGGAATATAAACTTGTACAACCACTCTGGAAAGCAATCTGGCACTTTCTCAGACAAGTAGGAATAGCGCTTCCTCGAGATCCAGGTATACCACTCCTAGGCATATATCCAAAAGATTCTTAAGTACACAATAAGGACATTTGCTCAACCATGTTTGTAGCAGGCTTATTTGTAATAGCCAGAAGCTGGAAACAGCCCAGATACCCCTCAGTGGAGGAATGGATGCACAAATTGTGGTATATCTACACAATGGAATATTATTCAGTAATAAAAAACAAGGAAATCATGAAATTTGCAGGTAAATGATGGGATCTGGAAAAGATCATCCTGAGTGAGCTACCCCAGAAGCAGAAAGATGCACAAGGCATATACTCACTCATATAGACATATAATATTGGATAAACCTAGTAAAAAATCTGTACACCTAAAGAAACTAATCAAGAGGGAGGACTCTTGCTAAATTGTTCAGTTCCTATCCAGAAAGGCAAAGAGGTTAGACATCAGAAGAAGGAGAAAAGAGGGAACAAGTCAGGAGCCTGACACAGAGGACCTCTGAAAAGCTCTGCCCTGCAGACTATCAATGTAGATGCTGAGACTTATGGGCAACCTTTGGACAGAATGCAGGGAATCTTAGGAAAGAAGTGGGAAACAGTAAGATCTGGAGAGGACAGGAACTCCACAAGGAGAACAACAGAACCAAAAAATCTGAGCACAGGAGTCCTTCCTGAGACTGATATTCCAACCAACAACTATGCATGGAGCTAAGACCCCTGCAAAGATGTAGCCCATGGAAGTTCAGTATCCAAGTGGGTTCCTTTGTAATAGGAACAGGGACTGTCTCTGACATGAACTGATTGGCCTGCTCTTTAATTACCTCCCCCTGAGGGGGAAGCAACATTACCAGGCCACAGAAGAAGACAATGCAGCCACTCCTGATGAGACCTAATTGACTAGGATCATAAGGAAGGAAAAGAAGTCCTCCCCTATCAGTGGACTTGGGGAGGGGCATGCATACAGAGGGTGGAGGAAGGGAGGGATTGGGATGGGAGAAGGGAGAGAACCACAGGGGGGGATACAAAGTGAATAAAGTGTAATTAATAAAGAAAAAAATAATAAAAATATTTTCTGTACCTTTAACTTGGGTTAATTCTCATTTATCAATCATTACTCATTGGTTTGTTTGTTTGTTTGTTTCTCAGTGTCACTGCAGTAATACCTGGATGGTTTGTGCTTTAATATTTTTATATTTAACATATTTTTTTTCGCTGAGCTAACCAGTTCTTCTACCTTCCCTTCAAATACTTGAGATTCTCTTTTACGGATCTGTCATCAGGTAGTGGGTATTTACTCTGAAGATTATGTTTTAGATCCTAATATATTTTCATTTCTTTATTAATGTAACTTTTGATTTTCATTAGATAACCTGTTTCTCTGTTAAATTCTACTTGTCCATCTTAAATTATTTTCACTTTTTTCTATATTTCTTTTATTGAAAATAGATTTTTTTCCTTTAAATATTCTGAAAATGGGGGCATCCAAAATGGAGGAGACCAGCACTCACCCTGTCTGAGGAGCACAGGACCTGAAACACTGAAATTGGTGAGTGAAGGGGCAGCTGAAGCCAGAACATTGAGGTTTCCTGGGTGAGAGGGGACAACCTGTGAGCTGAGTCCCTTGGGATCAGGTCACCCTCGGTTGTCTCCAGGGACTGAAAGTTGGGAATATTCAACCCTCCTGCACTTCCCCTTACTCCAAGCACAGGCCTTCCTCCTCAGCTGTTCCAAAGATAAGCCTCCCAGCAGTTGTTGTCCCAAGCTCTAGCCTCCCTAACTGAGATATCAGAGGCTCAGGGCTCCCAGTTCAGAAGCAAACATTAATGGGTGGTGGGCAGGTGTATGGGTCTCCCACCAGGAGGCTGTACAAGACTCTCAGATCTGCTGTGGGAGAGGCAGCTGTATGGGCAAATGCTTGGGCCTGCATGGTCAGCAGTAGGGCAGCAGGCAGCTGTATGGGCCACCCAGGGTCTCTCAGCTGACAGCTGTACCAGCAGTATCAGGGTGTCAGAAAGCCCTAACAGGCACCTCCCTGCTCAGTGACTGAGACAATAAAAGTGGCTACACCAAGTAAGGGTATCCCTGACCAATGGACAAACAGTGAACACCACCAAGCTGGCAGATCTCTTGCATTCTCATTTGCCCCTGCAGGCCCAAATCTGAGAGTAGAGAAGAGGGAGAACCTCTGTGTTTTCTGATTAGGTCTGCTAGAGAGTGAGTGTACCTTCAAGGGAGTGTATTAAGAGCCCCAGATCCAGGGTCCCTATAGACTAGCAGCCAGATATCAGATCCCTCCAACCTACACCCCCACTGTGGGCAACATAGGGATCCTTGGAATAGCATTCTCAACATTGAAGCCCCTGTTCTGTGGCTCTCTCAGTGGAGTCCAGGCAAATAGTTACTGGAGCCAAGATGGTGCAACCCAGACAGATCTGAATACCAGGAGGACAGTGCAGTATGACAAGCCTGTAGGCCACTGAGGTATTCAGGACACCTGCATATGCACATTGCTCCCACAATCAGTCCCAGCACCCACACCCCCTCCTGCACTTAGCATGCATATTCCAGACATCTACACGCATTAGCACCCTGTCCTTCAAGGCACACACCCACACACTGAAAAAAACACTTGCAGAAATTGTTGCATCTCTTAAAGAAAAAGTAATTCAAAAAAGTCCCAAATACAAAACATCCAGGAATTCAAGGACACCATGAAAAGACGAAATCTAAAAATAATAGGAATAGATGAAAAAGAAGATTCCAGGCTCAAGGCCCATAGAATATATTCAAGAAAATCATAGAAAAAAACTTTCCTAAGTTAAAGAAGGAAATGTCCATAAACATACAAGAGGACTACAGAACAGCAAATAGATTAGACCAGAAAAGAAAACTGCTCATGTCACATAAGAGTCAAAATACTAAATCTGCAGGACAAAGAAAAAATATTAACAGCATCAAGGGATAAAGACCAAGTAAAATATAAACGTAGACCTATCAGAATAACACCAGACTTCTCAACAGAAACTGTGAGAGCCAGAAGGGCCCAGGGGACAGATGTCATGTAGACTATAAGGGACCACAAATGCCAACCTGGGCTACTATACTCAGCAAAGTTTTCACTCAACATAGATGGAAAACAAAATATTCCATGACAAAACTAGACTTAATATCTACACAGCAATTCAACCCTACAGAAGAAACTAGAAGGAAAACTTCAATCCACTGAAAACAACTACACACAAGAAAACACAGGATATAGATAACTTCACAACAAAAAACAATTAAAAGAAAACAAGCACTGAAACATGGTAACACCACAAACTCTACAATAAAAAGAGCTAACATTCGTTGATCACTATTATCTATCAACATAAATGGACTCAACTCTCCAGTAAAAAGACACAGACTAAGAGAATAGTTGCAGAAACATATGTCCAACAATATGGACAGCATATGTCCAACAATATGCTGCATCTAAGAAACACACCTCTGCATCAAAGGTAAACACTACCTCAGAGTAAAGGGCTGGCAAAAAGGTTTTTCAAGCAAACGGATCCAGAAAACAAGCTGGGATAGCTATCCTAATGTCTAATAAGATAGATTTTCAACCAAAATTAATCAAAAAGATGAGGAAAGGTACTTCATTTCTCATAAAATTAAAAATGCAGCAGGGGGCAACAGAATGCTGTCCATTTCTGCCCCCAATACAAGAGCACATACATTTGTAAATGAAACATTATTAAAGCTGTAATCACACTTTGATTGTAACACCTTAATAGTGGGAGACTTTAACACTCCATTCTCAACAAGGGACAGATCATCTACACAGAAGCTAAATAGGAAAATAATGACACTTAAAGAGGTCTTAAAACAAAGGGACCTAATAGATGTCTACAAAATTTTTCACCCAAACTCAAAAGAGTATAACCTCTTTTCAGCACATCATGGAACCTTCTCCAAAATAGGCCATATAATTGGTCATAAAGCAAGCCTCAGAAGATACAAGAAGATTGAAATAATCCCTTGTATCCTATGTGATCACCATGGACTAAAGCTGGACCTCAACAACAACATAAATAGCAAAAAGTGTACACACACACACACACACACACACATAGAAACTGAACAACTTGGAACTCAATGACAACTGGATCATAGAAAAAATAAAGAAAGAAAGATTACCTAGAATTCAATGAAAATGAAGGCACAACATAACCAAACTTATGGGACACAATGAAAGCTGTGCTAAGAGGAAAGTTCATAGCATTAAGTGCTTTCAAGAAGAAATTTGAAACATCTCATTCAAACAACTTAATGGCCAACCTGAAAGCCCTAGAAAAAGAAGAAGCAGACACACCCAAGAGGAGTAGACTGCTGGAAATAATCAAACTCAGTGCTGAAATCAATAAATTAGAAACAAATAAAACAATTCAAAGAATTAATGAAACCAAGAGCTGGTTCTTTGAGAAAATCAACAAGATAGACAAACCCTTAGCCAAGCTAACTAAAAGGCAGAGAGACACCATCCAAATCAACAAAATCAGAAATGAAAAGGGGGACATAACAACAGACACTGTGGAAATCCAAACAATCATTAGGTCTTACTTTAAAAGCTTATATGCCACAAAATTTGAAAGTCTAAATGAAATAAACAATTTTCTTGATCGAATCCAATTACCAAAGCTGAATCAAGACCAAGTAAATAAAATAAATAGTCCTATGTACCCAGAGGAAATAGAAGCCACTATCAAAAGTCTCTAATCTAAAAAGAGCCCTTGGAGAGATGGTTTCTGCCCAAAATTCTAAAAGACAATCGAAGAGCTAACTCCAATTCTCTTCAAACTGTTTCAAAATATAGAAACAGAACGAACATTACCAAACTCATTCTGTGAAGCCACAGTCATCTTGTTACCTACACTTCACAAAGGCCCAATAAAGAAAGAGAATTTCAGGCCAATCTCCCTTATGAACATTGATGCAAAAATATTCCACAAGATACTCTCAAAATGAAAACAAGAATACATCAAAGATATCATCCATTATGACCAAGTGAGCTTCATCCCAGGCAAACAAAACAAGTCCAGGATAGCCAAGTCTACACAAATAAACCTTGTCTCAAAAACACACACACAAAAAAAAAAAAAAACAAAGAAAGGAAAATAAAAGAGAAAAGAATAAGAAAGAAAAGAAATAGGGCCTACAATAACTGTGAAAAGAGCCTGGCTTGTTTGTTGGCCAACAACTCATTTAGATGTAGCCTATTCCCAGAAGTGAAACTTTCATTTAGCGAAGAGAGATTAGGACATGTATCACCCATTATTTTGCAGGTCTATTTAGAATTCTTTCACATTTTTTTTTCAAGAATCTTTTACTGTAGTAGTTCCTACACAATCCCTCAAATTGTCTGTAGTTTTGGGAATCAGGTGACTGTAGCCTCACAGAATGAGTTTGGTAATATTTCTTCTGTTTCTATTTTGTGGAGTATTTTGAAATGGTCATGTAGAATTATATGCTGAAACCATCTGGCCCAGGGCTCTTTTTGGATGGGAGATTTTGTAATAGCTTCTATTTCCTTAAGGGATATAGGAATATTTACTTAATATACCCGATCTTGGTTCAGCTTTGGGAAATGGAATCTATCAAGAAAATTGTCCATTTCATTTATATTTTCAGTTTTTTTGCATATAGGTTTTTAAAGTAGGACTTAATTATTCCTTGGATTTCTTTAGTGCCTCTTGTTACTTCCCCCTTTTCATTTCTGATTTTGTTCATTTGGATAGTGTCCGTCTGCCCCTTAGTTAGTTGGGCTAAGGGTTTGTCTGTCTTGTTGATTTTGTCAAAAAACCAGCTCTTTGTTTCATTGATTATTTGAATTGTTTTGTATGTTTCTTTTTTAATTCTTTATTAATTACACTTTATTCACTTTGTATCCCTCCTGTGGTCCTCTCCCTCCTCCTGTCCCAATCCCTCCCTTCCTCCACCCTTGGCATGCATGCCCCTCCTCAAGTTCACTGATGGGGGGAGTCTTCTTTTCCTTCCTTCTGATCCTCTTTGTTTCTAATTTATTGATTTCAGCCTTGAATTTGATTATTTTCAGCTGTCTACTACTCTTGGACATGTATGCTTATTTTTCTCCTAGTGCTTTCAGGTGTACCGTTAAGTAGCTTATATGAGATGCCTCAAATTTCCTTATGAAAGCACTTATTGCTATGAACTTTCCTCTTAACACTGTTTGCATTGTGTCCCATAAGTTTGGGTAAGTTGTACCTTCATTTTCATTAAATTCTTGGAAGTTTTTTTTCATTTAATTTAATTATTTATTACAATTCATTCACTTTGTATCTCTTCCGTAGCCCCCTCCTTCATCTGCTCCCAGTCCTACCTACCCTCCTTCTTTTCATCCTATGGCCTTTTCCTAGTACCCTGATAGGGGATGACCTCTTCTGCTTCTATCTGATCCTATCCTATCAGTTCTCATCAAGGCTGACTTCATCTTCTTCTTGTGTGGCCTGACAAGGCTGCACCCCCCCCATGGGACAGTAATCAAAGAATTGGCCACTGAGTTCATGTCAGAGACAGGCCCTGTACCTCTCACTAGGGAACCCACTTGGAAACTGAGAAGCCTATGGTCTTCTTCTGAACTTTTAGAAAAAAGAGTGGGCAAGAGCCTTGACCTCATTGGCACAGGAGACAACTTCCTGATCAGAACACCAACAGCACAGGCTCTAAGATCAACAATTAATAAACGGGATCTCATGAAATTAAAAAGCTTCTGTAAAGCAAAGAACACTGTCATCAGAACAAAACGACAGCCTACACACTTTGAAAAGATCTTCACCAACCCTACATCTGACAGAGAGCTAATATCCAGATTATATAAAGAACTGAAGAAGTTAAACAGCAACAAAGTCATCCAATCAAAAAAATGGGGTTCAGATCTAAACAGATAATTCTCAGTAGAGGTATATTGAATGGCAGAGAAACACTTAAAGAAATGCTCAAAGTCCTTCGTCATTTGGAAGATGCAAATCAAACAACCCTAACATTTCACCTCATACCCATCAGAATGGTTAAGATCAAATTTCAAGGGATGAATTCCAGGAAGTCTTCAATTTCTTTCTTTATTTCCTCCCTGACCCAGTTGTCATTGAGTAGAGAGTTGTTCTGTTTTCATGTGCTAAAATTATATGGCCCTGAGAACTTTTTTTCTTTGCTTGTGAATAAAAGACTAGTCATCTTGTGAAGAACAGAAGAAAAAAAAAAACAAAAAAACAGAAAAGTCAGAAACAGAGGCACCAAAACAAGACAGCCTTCAAGAAATTATCTCTATTAAAGCTATTCCCATAACTAATCCTCATCTTCCATAGTCCCACCAAAGTCAAATAACATGTCTGAATTGTGATCTCATCAATAGATTACAGTTAATTAGGTAAAGGTCCTTAGTACTTAACAATATTTGGAAACACCCTCACTTATACACTCAGGTATGAATTGTACTAATCCAATCAAATTGTGAGTCAAGATGATAATCACACCTACTGACAATATCTGAATTCCAGATAGTATGCACCTTTACCAAATATTGATATAGTTTTGTTGAATGTTAATCATTGTCAAAAATCTTTGATTGATGTCTCATTTTGATATGATTGGTTAGTTATTAATTCATCGGGCATCTTTTTCATTTACCTGTTTATTGCTCACTTATATTTGGATAGATTATAATTTTTTTCTTTATTTTTAATATAATAATATATATTATTTGAGGCAGGTTTTCTCTGTGTAGCTTTGGCTGTAATGGAATGGCTTAGTAGACCTTGTTTGTCTTAAACTCATAGAGATCCACCTGCTTCTGCTTCCCAGAGTGCTGAGATTACAGGTGTGTACCACAGTGCCTGACTAATATCACATTCTTCTAAAGAAAGTGTAGGTGTTCTTTTTATGTTTTAAACAAATGTTTTATGACATAGAATTTTATATTTTCCCCATTCTGCAATTTTCTCTTCTATTTTCTTTCAATGTCTGTTGAAAACTTTAGAATCATGATGATACCATTTACAATTTTCCATGTTTATGACTTTAGGAGCAGTGTAAGAAATCTTTACCCAAGGCAAAACTTCAAAATATTTCATTGCTTTTTTTTTTTCTACAAAAATTAATAGGTTTTGTTTTGGTTTTGTATTTGGTTTTCTCAAGAGAGGAATTCTCTGTGTAGCCTTGGCTTTCCTGGACTAGCTTTGTAGACCAGGCTGGTTTTGAACTCAAAGTGACCCACCTGCCTCTGACTCCCTGAGTACTGGGATTAAAGGTGTGGATCACCATACTAGACTATAGTTTTACTGTTTTTGAATTAGTGTTTGATCTTGAATTAAATATAGTAAATGGTAAAAATTAACATATAAGAGTAAAATAAACAAAAAACTGTAAAAACACTGAATAAACATCAAGAAAACAAGCAATCCACTTAAATACGTTTCATAACTAGGGTTCACAACAAAGGAATTAAAAGTGTCTAGGAAAAACTGTTTAAAATCTTTAATACTCCTTGTCAGGAAAATGCAGATTGAAGCTACTTATAAATACCGCTTTACTCTTGTCAGATTGGCCATTATCCAGAATACAAATAATAATAATAAAAAAATGTTGGCATATATATGAAAAAAAAAGCTTAACCTTTATGTACTTTGATGGGACTGTAAACTAACACAGTCACTTGGAAAATCATTTTGAGGGTTTCTCAAAATACTTGAAATAAAACTACAACATAGTCCTTCTCAGCAATACCACTCCTGGACATGTGCCCAAAGGATTCTACATGATACTACAGTGATACTTGTACATATATATTCAGTAATGTTCTATACAAAATAGACAGGAAATAGAAACAGCCTGGGTATCTATCAGCTGATGAATGGACAGTGAAAACATAGCTCATATAAATGAAGTTTTATTTAACTTTAATAAAAAAATGAAATTATCAAATTTTCAAATAAATGAATGGAAATTGGAAAAGTACACTGTGTAAGGTAACACTTGTCTAGAAAGAGAAACACCATATGTTCTCTCTCATATATGCATGCTAGCTGGTTGGAACACCCCACTGTTTAAAGTCTCAGTCCACCATGTATAGACAGCTCTTCTGAGCTCTTTGCAGAATGGAAGACCCCCATGTCTCAGCAGGGGCCTTCTTTCTCTCTGCCTGAATTCACCTGGAGATGTCTCTAAGCATGACCCCCACCCCTGAGGGAGGTCACATAATCTATGGCCAAAATGCAGTTTCAACTTCCTTTCTCCTGAAAAAAAAAAAAAAAAAACCTGCCCCATAGATATATGGAATTCCCAGCATCTCAAGCCCCAGCCAATGGTATACACCTACCCTCCTGGGAACAAACATCTCACTCTGTGTGTGCATGCATGCATATATGTGTGTGTGTATACATACATGTGTGTATATATACATATATATGTATATGTATGTATGTATTATGTATGTATCTATCTATCTATCTATCTATCTATCTATCTATCTATCTATCCTTTAATAGTGTCAAGCAGTCTTGCTCGTGCTGATCCCAGAAGTCAGTTATTCTATCATACACACTGAAATCCACCCCTGTCCATTGGTTTTGCTCTCTTTGCCCTCATGGACTGATATTGTCCAATGATTGAGAATGGGGTATCACACTAACCTCAAATACTTAGGTTTGTGTGTTTAATTTTATGATCCTATGAAATTCAGGAAATTGAAAAGGGGCAGATACTTTTAGTATTAAAAAAAGCTTTTAATTGACTTGGAACTCAGTGAGTCAGAACTTATAGAGGACCCTTTCTTATTGATGGATGTGCCTCATGTTTTCAGGGATAAAAGAGCAGTGACAGGAAAATACTCTGATAGAAGTTGGAACGGCCATTCACATGGGACATTATTCAGTTTGGATCATAGAAGATGTGCTCAAGTACAAAACAAGGACATTTGCTCAGCCATGTTCATAGCAGCTTTATTCATAATAGCCAGAATCTGGGAACAACCCAGATGTCTCTCAACGGAGGAATGGATACAGAAATTGTGGTACATTTACGCAATGGAATACTACTCAGCAATCAAAAAAAGAAAATCATGAAATTTGTAGTCAAATGGTGGTATCTAGAAAAAATCATTCTGAGTGAGATATCCTAGAAGCAGAAAGACGCACATGGTATATACTCACTTAAAAGTAGGTACTAGACCTGTAACATAGGATAAACATACTAAAATCTTTACACCTAAAGAAGCTAAGCAAGAAGGAGGGCCCTGGGTAAGATGATCAATTTTCACTCAGAAAGACAAAAGGGATGAACATTGAAAGGAGAAAGTGGGAAACAGGACAGGAGCCTACCACAGAAGGCATCTGAAAGACTTTACCCAGCAAGTGTATCAAAGCAGATGCTAAACTCATAACTAAACTTTAGGTAGAGTGCAGGGAATCCTATGAAAGAAGGGGAAGGTAGTAAGACCTAGAGAGGACAGGAGCACCACAAGGAGAGCAACAGAAACAAAATATCTGGTCATATGGGTCTTTTCTGAGACTGATACACTAACCAAAGACAATTCATCATTATAAGTAGAACCCCTGCTCAGATGTAGCAAATGGCAGCTCAGTATCCAAGTAGGTTCTCTAGTAAGGGAAACAGGGACTGACTCTGACATGAACTCAGTGGTTGGCTCTTTGACCACCCCCTGGGGGGGAGCAACCTTGCCAGGCACAGAGTAGGACAATGCAGCTAGCCCTGATGAGACCTGATAAACTAGGATCAGATGGAAGGGGAAGAGGACCTCCCCTATCAGTGGACTTGGAGAGGTACATGGGAGGAGAAGAAGGGGGGAGGGTGGGATTGGGAGGGAATGATGGAGGTGGCTACAGCTGAGATACAAAGTGAATAAACTCTAATTAATATAAAAATAAAAATTTAATTAAAAATTTTATGTAAGAAGTGGGAAATAGTAAGAGCTGGAGAGGACAGGGTCTCCACAAGGAGAGCAACAGAACAAGGAAATTTGAACACAGGGAACTTCCCAGAGACTCATACTCCAACCAAGGATTATTCATGGAGATAACCTAGAACTCGTGCACAGATGTAACCCATGGCAGTTCAGTATCCAAGTGGGTTACATAGTAATGGGAAGAGGGACTGCCTCTGACATAATCTGATTGGCCTGCTCTTTGATCACCTCCCCCTGTGGGGGAAGCAGCCTTACCAGGCCACAGTAAAGGACAATGCAGCCACTTTTGATGTGAACTGATAGACTAAGATCAGAAAGGAGAGGAGAACCTTCCTTTTCAGTGGACTTGGGGAGTGGCATGCATGCAGAAAGGGAAGGGAGGGTGGGATCGGGAGGGGAGGAGGGAGGGGCTTATAGGGGGATACAAAATGAATAAAGTGTAATTAATAAAAAAATAAAAAAATGCATTACTTTCATGGCCCTCCAACACTAAAGAACTACAAACAACCAAAGAATGCTGAAATCATGATGAATATCCATCCCTGTGAAAGAATTCTTCAGTTGGTTATGCAATACCAAGTAATTAGTTCTGACATTATATGCACACAAGTAATATTTAACATTGTAGTGACTGAGATGTTGGTATTATGTATGATTGTGCGTGTGTGTGTGTGTGTATGTGTGTGTATGTGTATCATATTTATCCTAGTTAGATATACTATTCTTATGAGGAAGCACCATAGCCAAAGCAACTTGGGAAGAAAAGTGTTTATTTGGTGGCCTATAGTTTCACATCATGTTCATCATCAAAGGAATTCAGGATAGGAACTCAAGGAGACAGAAACCTAGAGACAGGAGCTGATGCAGAAGCCGCATAGGAATGCTGCTTACTGGGTTGATCCTCATAGCTTGCTAATCCTGCTTTTTTATAGAATCCCAGACCACCAGCTCAAGTATAGGACCATTCACAATGGACTGGATTTCTTGCAAAAGCTTCATGTAGGCTCCATATATGAAGTAAAATGATAGGTTTTGTATCCAACCTACAATGTGCTATTTTTTTTTTTTAACCAGAGCTCCTGTCCGTGTCTGAGATTCTTATTCAAGAAGTACAGCACCGGACTAGGCAAGAATGGAGAATCTATTAAGACCTTTTATGCAAATTGGATAGTGGAAATTTTTATAGGTTTGGGGTTTCACATAATTGATAGAATATAATCTATTGAATCTAATATCTTCTTTCAAGACATTCATGTATATTTAGATATTAGACATCAGAAATATATGCAGCAGAGAATTCCATCAGAGATACATCTGAATTTCTCCTTTCCACTTTCTCAGTTACTTTATACTCTCAGGATGCAATGGACAGTAAGAGTAGAATAAGTATAACTGCTGAAAGATATAGTGGTTGACTTTTCATTTTACACTGGAAAGTGCAGCAAGATGCAGGGTGTCGGGTCCGACACTGTATGCAAGAATGAACTTGAAATCTCTGAGGCAGTGACAGTGTATATGAAATTGTGGTTACATAGTTATATGAATTTTGGAGGAGGAGCAGAAACAAAGTTCATAACTATCCTCAGAACATTTGAAGAAGGATAGTGACAGAGGCACATCCCTAAAAATTTGGAGATCCAGATACTTAGGATAAAACACTGGAAGAGTTTTTTTTTGGAGTTTTGGATTTTATACTAACCACTGCTAATAAGTTGTTGTATGTGATCCCCCTGGGCCTCAGATTACATATCTGTAAAACAAAGGAGCTGAATTACATAGTCTCCGAGGTCCTTTAGAGCTATAAAGATCTGACTCCATAAGAATAAATTGCTCTGATTTGCCATACCCTTGGGATGGCTCTCTAAGTCCAATTTATATAAATGAGAGCTGGCATAACATAGCTCAGGGTTTTCTCAATAGTAAGATTTATGGTTGTGCTTTTATTCCCCTTTATCCATTGAAGTCCCGTGAAACAGAAGCAGGGGGTGGGAAGATTGACTTTTCCAAATCAGCCTTAGTCTATACAGGATGACTTGATGCATTTCACATAAAAATGACTAGTTACAGTTTTCTTTTTCTAATCTCAAACTGACTTTTTGGAATTATCAGCATCATAGACAGTGAATCTCTAGTCTGCTTATTCTTCTCTTCTCAAAAGTGTTTTTTTATTCAGTTTTTTTGTTTGTTTTTACATGAAGGGCAATGCTCTTTTCAGTATGTTTCTTTTTGTCCTCTTAAAACTTCATATGTATCTGACATGTGTTTTGATTGTTATAAACCCCCATCTCTCTAAGCTCCTCTCATTCTTATTAAATTATCCTTTCCCTACAAATTCCCTTCTGCTTTTATGTGGGTTTTGCTATTTTTCTGGGTTTTTTTTTTGTATGTTTTTTATCAGACCCAGTGCATTTTACCAAGATCATCTGTGTGACTCGTAACTACTGGAGCTCCTTCTTTTTGTAACTAGGAACTAGTAACTTGTAATTAGTGAGCTCTTCAGTGGCTACACAACTAAAGAAAATGACTGTCCTTCCCCAGGAATCCGTCAATAGTCAGCAGTTATCAGGATGGGTTAGGTCCTATAAACTCCCCCTCAATTCATAATTGGCTGTTAGCAGGCTCAGTGTCATATTAGGCCATTTCAAACAGCCAGAGCTACTGTTACATTACGACTGCGACTGCATTGGCTATGCTGGCTACGCAATGTCTAAAAGGAAGCATTCATTCCACAACTCTTCTATCTTCTGACTTTACATTCAGTCTACTTCATCTTCTGAGGATTCCATAATCTTTACATAAATGCTATAAATGTCATGTTAGGGCTGATAACCATAATTTTTTTCTTAGTGCATGCATTCTCAGTCTCTGGGGTCATTGCTGTTATTACAAAGAAAGGCTTCTCAGAGTAAAGCTTAGAATAACATTTGTTTATGTGCATATACAAATGTATTTAGAAGGCAGTTTGCTATCATGATAATTTAAAAAACAGTATTAAATTTCACCCTGAAGCTAAAGAAAACTTCACATATGTGGGTTTGCAGAGGTTCACAATGCTATGTATAAATATATTCTTAGTGACTAGGCCTCAAGTACAATCAGAGAATGGTTGTTTACTCTTACAACTGTCATGCCACTATTGCAATATTGTTAAAATGTTGCCTAATGTAGAAAATAGAATTCACAGTTTAGCATGAATGTTCATGCTTTTTCTTCCCACCATCCCACATAATGTCTTCTGAACCTATGAAAGCTAGACAGCAGGGAAGAAATTTCCAGCTCTTTCCTGCTTTTTTCTTTATACCTTATAATCATGATCAGTAGAGTTTTATCATTTAGCCTGGAGCACAAGCAAGTAGAGCAGCAATATTATGTTTTTGAGGGACTCTGGGGTTTCCCTGAAGAACAGTTCTTAAGGTCATCACTTACACCTGGCTTTGGGGTTTTGTTTGTTTAGTGACCTTCAAACTTCAGTACCAGCTTTAGCAAAAAAGCAGGATGCAGACCTTTCAAATATCCATATTTCTCTCTCTCTTTCCCTCTCTCTCTCCTTCTCTCCCTCACACACACACACACACACACACACACACACACACACACACACACACAAAGGAATATTTTCAATTAATAAATAAGCCTTAAGTCTCTGAAAAGTACTCTAAAATAGAGTGAACACTGGTTACACACTTTGTTGCCATAATGTGATTCATTCTGTAAGTGCAACTCTTCCCCAGAATTTTCCACCTAATTTCACACTGTGGATTTTAGAATTTTTTAATAAAAGGAAACTTAGGCACTAAAGTAAAAGGACTAGCATAAGGTCAAATTTCAGGGATGATATATTTTAATGTGTTTTTAAAATAATAGGTTTCTATTCTTTTTTTTTCATATAGCTTTACTTTGGGTTAATTTTTCCTTCCCTTCTTTATACTGTACTTCATTTACCTGCACCTATTCCTGATTGGACTTTTCTAAACCCACAGTTCACCCTCTTTTTAATATCACAAGTGTCCATGTTATATTGTATTACAATAGCTAAACCTGCTGTTTTCTTTCTCTTTTTTTTCAGGTTTCATATTCAATTTTGTTTCATTTTATTTTTTTAGTATTTTTTTATTTTTAAATAATTTCATACATTCACTTGTATCCCAGCTGTAGCCCTCTCCCTCTTTCCCTCACAATCCTCCCATCCCTCCCTCATCTCCTCCCTGCGCCCTTCTGAGTCCACTGAGAGGGGATGTCCTCCTTTACTTCCATCTGGCTCTAGCTTATCAGGTATTTTCAGGATGGTTGCAATGTCCTTATCTGTGGCCTAACAAGGCTGCTCCTCCCTCAGGGGGGAGGGGAAGCTCATGAGTTCATGTCAGAAACAATTCCTGTCCCCCTTACTAAGGCACCCAACTTGGATACTGAGCTACCATGGGCAGGGGTCTGAGCAGGGGTTGTAGGTTATATCCGTGCATGGTCCTTGGTTGGATAAACAGTCTCATAGAAGACCCCTATTCCCAGATATATTTGGACCTTGTGGGGCCCCTGTCCCCTCTAGTATATACTAATTCCTCCTTCCTTCATATGATTCCCTACACTCTGCCGAAGGCTTGGTTATGGGTCTCAGCATCTGCTTTGATATACTGCTAGGTAGAATCTTTCAGGTGCCTTCTGTGGTAGGCTCCTGTCCTGTTATTTGGTTTCTCCTATTTCTAAAGTCCATCCCCTTTGTCTTTCTAGATGAGGATTGATCATCTTACCCCTGGACCTCTTTCTTGTTTATCTTCTTTAGTTGTACATATTTTAGTATGTTTATCCTGTCTTATAGGTCTATATAAGTGAGTGTATACCATGTATGTCTTTCTGCTTTTGGGATACCTCATTCAAGATGATTTTTTCTAGATCCCACCATTTGCCTGCAGAATTCATGGTTTCCTTGTTTTTAATTGCTGAGTAGTATTCCATTGTGTAAAAGTACCAAAAAAAAAAAAGGAATGCTTCACGAATTTGCATGTCATCCTTGTGCAGGGGCCATGTTAATCCTCTCTGTATTGTTTCAATTTTAGTATATGTGCTGTCAAAGTGAGCACAAACCTGCTGTTTTCAAGCTCCATTTGTTTAATGTCTTTTTTATATAATTTGATTTTTATATGGTAACAGCTGTGATTTTGAGATATATTTCTTGGAGACAACAAAAAGATAGATCTTGTCTTCTAATCTAGCCCAATAATTTGTTATTTTTATTTAGTCTTCATTGCTGAATGGAGAACAATAATAGTCTAAGTTATTATCATTTTTGTCTTTGTATTAATTTGTATTTGTATTAATTTTTACCATTTTGTTGATTTTGTGAATGTTTTTTTTTCTCATACTTCTTTGACTATCATTTCTTTTTCCTGTAGCCTCTTGGGTATCTTTATTCTCCTATTCAGTCCAACATATTCTTTCCAATAAAGCTGGCTTGGTGATCATATATTTCTTTAGTCAGTTTCTATCATGGAATTTTCTGTTTTCTCTTCTTTCTTCAGTTTCATTATATAGTTCTACTAGCTATAATAGCCTAAATTTGAAGTTATAATCTTTCATAACTTACAATGCACCTTTCTGTCCCTTCTTGCCTTAAAAATTTCTATCAGATAATCACCTATAAGTTAAGTGAACTTTTCAATACCATTTCTTTATTTATAATTTCTGGCCCTTTCTATTTTTTGTTCTCTAAACATTTTATGTGTGAATAGATATGTTTTTCTCTAGATGTAGAAATTATTCTTTTAAAATTTAAATGTGTGTATTAGCTATATCTTTTGACGGGAATTTTCTCCTTTATTTTTGCCCTTAACTCATAGAAATGGACTTTTCATACCATCCCATACTTCTTGCATATGACAGTCTTGTTTTTCTACTTCATTATTTTGATTTTTGAATAGTGCATTTCCTCTAGATTGTATTAACAACCTAGTACTCTGTATTTTATATCATGCATTCTTTTGGTGAAGTTTTTCAAAGCGGTGTGTTTTTTAATTAAGCTTAATGATTTTTTTTTAATTCCTTGATTCATTACTCTTTGGATTTACCTTAGTGTTTGTAACTCTTGATGTCAATTTTTGTATCCTACATTTTATTTATTATTTCACTCAGCTTTTGCTTGTGTTTTCTTAGATTCAATCCAGTTCTCTTTATTTTTGTTTGTATAATTTTTAATGCTTTGAAATCATTGAGCATGTTTATAGCTGTTCTTTCTATGTCTGGTTTTAAATTTAATTAAAATATAATCACATAATTTCTCTCACCCTTTTGTTCTACACCACCCATGTCAGTCCCCTACAAAATTTGTGGACTATTCATCTTTATCCACTGTTTTTACACACACACACACATGCGTGCACACACACACATCTAAATATAGAAATTAAACATTTTCAGTCCATTTAATCTTCCCTATAGGTACATGATTTCAGGGATGACCACTCAGTATTAGGAGACACTAATTATCCTCCTCTCAGCAGTTGTTAATTCCTTGTTACTTTCATTTACATTGAGATGTTAACTGTTGTTAGAATTGAATCCCCCTTTAGGCAACAATGTTGTTGATATTTCATAAGTACAGACTTACAGCAGACATCCTGGATAACACAACCTATATGGTTTTTTTTTTTCATGAAATTCCTTGAACCTCAGGTGCAGAAGTTGGGTTGTGGATGTGTCATTGTGACTGGGAACCCTCTGTCAGTTGTTCTCTACATTTTAACTAACTGTAGTTTTCTATAATAGTGGAAAAAAAACATCTTTGATGAGGTATGAGACTTACACTTATCTGTGCATATAAAAATAAATACTTAGCATGTAGTTAGGAATCATACTAGGAAAGTGGCAGTAGTAGGCTCTTCTCTAAGAATTATGACTTCTCTAACCATTATATTTACATTTCCTGTCTGTTGAGCTAGGCTTAATTCTGGTTAAGTTATTGGTTACTTAGATATCAGTGCCACTATAAAACCATTAGGGAAATCTTGCCATAATGGTCATTAATGTGTGTCTTGGATTTAATTTTAATTCTTTACCTTATGTTACTAAATGATAGATAACTGGGATGTGGCATATTGCTTTAGTTTATGATGCTATTTGTGTTTTGGTGAAAGGACTTGGGCATCTGAATTTATAATATTGATTTTTCTTTGAGTATAAGATTTTATCACATCAGGCTAGAATCCCAATGAGAAGTAGTAAGCCAATGAATAGGCTAGGGTGCTTAGATAAATCTCAAAATGTTGGAGCAAGATACAGGGCTTGAATCAATGCCATTTTCTTTCTTTCTTTCTTTCTTTCTTTCTTTCTTTCTTTCTTTCTTTCTTTCTTTCTTTCTTTCTTTCTTTCTGTTTTGGTCTTTCGAGAGAGAAAATTTTTCTGTGTAGTCCTGGCTGTTCTAGAACTCTAACTGTGGACAAGGCTGACTTGAACGTAGAGATCTACCTGCCTTGGCCTCCTGAGTGGTGTGATTAAAGGTATATACCATAATGCCCAACTTAATGTTTTTGTTCTTCAGATTCACTCAGAATTTGATAGGGGTTATGTTGAACCAAAACTCCGCTTTGATTGATATTGACATCTTAATAATATTAAGTTTCTAATCCAATTTTATAGGTATTTTTTCATATATTGATGATTTTTAACACTTTTCCATCAATGTTTTCTAGACTTTATCATATAAATCCTTATCTCCCTGCTTAGGCTACTAGTAAATATTGTATTGTTTTAATATTTAGCTACATTCTAAAGCTACATTGCACATTTTATAAGAAATAAGTCTTATAAAAGCAAAAAGTATTTTCATATTTGTTTGTATCTACTTGGCCACATTGTTATATAGTTTCTACTAAATCAGTTTCTATTAATGTCAAGGACAGTTTTCATCCATGCTTTCCTTATGGGAAATAATCCCTGTTACATACAAGGTATAATGTACATGTAAACATGGAGCTCCACTAGAGAGTATCTCTTACTCAGTGATATTAATGTAATGGCTATATTATTGTTCAGTTAATGATAGTCATACAAAGCCAATTCCTGCATTGAGTAGGTAGTTTAGTTTTCTTCAATAGCTTCTGTAACACTCTTAAATTCAACTTTAGCAGAACATTGTGTATTGTATGTATGTATTTGTTACATTGTGTATTGTATGTATGTATTTGTTACAACACTCTATTGTATGTATGTGTATGCATTTCTGTATAAGTTTGTTTGAAATATGTTTGTTTCCAAAATTAGAGGGATAGAAAATTGAGAATAGGAAAGATTTTTAGGTTAAATGTTTAAGGAATTTAATTAATGCATTCAAAATGATTTTTTATAGATTCAGTTCTATGGCAGGTAAAGGGTATTTTTAATAAATAATAAATCAGTAAATAATAAATTGTGTGGTAAAAAATACAACTTCAGGTCAATTTGGTAAATAGGAATAGAAAAGGAGTACAAATCAACCAATGGTGAAACTTAAACAGGATTTCTTAGGGAAGTAATAAACTGAAACAGGTCTCAAATTATAAGAAGTCATCATTCAGCGAAGAATGGGGAAAGCTCATCATGAAAAGTTAGTTTATTAAAAAATATTGAAGAATAAAGCATGTCACAAGATACATGAGTTCAATAGAATTGCAGGCTCTATTTCAAGGAAATAGGAGAAATGACAAAAAAATACAAGACAAGAAAGGTGGGTAGAGAATAATTGTGAAGACAAGCTTTTTTACTTATAAGTTCTTATTTACAACAAAACATAATTAATAAGCACAAGGGTAATCTATATGAGAAGTTTTATAGAGAGCTGTTTTTAAAATATTCTTTAAACCTGATTTGGCTTTCAAACTTCTCCATAATTTCTTTAAAGTCAGTGGCAGAGGTTGGTGGTAAACACTGAGGGGAATAATTATGCTGTAGAAAAATTACTGTATCAAGAGCTGATTTTGAGGAATTAACAAACATTCTTTAATATTCTGGTTCTTCTGAAAGGCACTGGCTAAAGGAGGGTCCTCCATCAGGTAACTTAGAACCTCTTTCTCTCTCTGTTAACTAATGAGGGTACTGCAGAGGAGAAGTCAAATTTCCATTGCTTTGATCTCACATTTTCCCTTGAAAGCAGAGAAACAGGATTTAGATCTTTAATTGTTACAACATCTTTTGTTGAGATCCCCATAGGGATAAAGGAATAATTGGAGGGGTACCCTGTGTTCTTTGGAAAAAAATACCAATTCACACAATGAAATGTCTATTTTCTATATGTAATAGGTAGTATTGGAGCTTTTATACTACACAGGAACTGGACTCATGATGTGAGCATTGAGTTCTGCCCATAGCTTGTTGCTCAGGGCAGCCTCTTTTTTCATTTGAAAACTGTCCTTATGAACTCCTTCAAATTTTCCATTCTATTTCTTCCCAGATTCCATTGAGGGGGCCTTGTATATGTTCCCATTGCTGGGTTTAGTCATTAAAAGTGTTGTCATGGTAACTATCCACTTTCTGCAGTGACCACCCATTGCCTTGAGGGAGGAAGTTGGCAAAATCCTCTTGATATTCTTAGTTAAGATTAGCTTTATTATATTTACAAAAGGCTCGTGCATGTTGCATGCTTAGCCAGGGCCAGGGTCCATGAACTAGAAAGAATGAAGAAAATAGAAGATAGGTTGTTTTGGATTTTTAGGAGTATTTAGTATTACAATTACCACCCACAATTAATATTCATTTCCAAACCCTTTTCACAGCCATCAAATAGCAGGCTGTAAAAAAATGCAAAGGGCCAATTTTATTACTGAAAACTCCTAAAAGATCAGGTACAGTTGGCACAATCACATCTTATGTTAGTATCTTCAGGACCAGAAAGTGTCCAATTCCTTTCTCCCATATTGTAGAGGAGGAGTGATCAACTTTTACAGGTTGTTTCTTAATGGCAGAAACAAATTGCTGTGGTGTTCTTTCATTTGAAACTGCCATTTGTATTGTCTCTGACATATTTTCTTCTTAAGTAGAACTTTCCTTCAAATAGGTATTTAAACTTTGGTGGATCACTGTAGAGGTTATTTTAAGAAATAAATAAAAAATAATTTTCCTATTTTTGTAAATTAATACATTAGTGGGAAACAAATTGCCTCTTTTTGAAGAAAAAGAACAAAAGGATAATGGACAGGTATCATTATGTAATCCTGGCTTTAGGGTTAGGCTATGCTTACTTTACATTTCTTTTTTTGAGTGCCATGTACTCATTTTAGATCTAGAAAAAAACCAAGCCTTCCTCTTAGCAGAAGCTTTGTAAGGAAGTTTCTTCTTTTTGAATATAGTTCTCTAATTGCCTTGTAGCTCTCGGTATTTGGTTCTTAATTCTTTGTACTTGTTTCACTGCATGCACAGTCCATGCAGTGTCTAGACAGAACTGTCACAAGGTTATGCCATGTCTGGCTTGAAATCTACCTCTTACATTTGTGGGCACAAATAGTGTACCTACTCTCCTATTCCATGATTGCTTCATAGCACAGGATTAAAGAGCTGGTCACGTAGGATTTCCTCTAGGATAGCAGAACGAGGCCTAGACCCTCTCATAAAAGGACAGAATGTAGATGAGAGATTTTTTCTCTGTGATATGTACACTTCTTTTCAGGAAGCCTAGTCTTTTGTGATTTCAACAGAGAAGCCAGTTCCTCCCACATGTAGCAGATTATTTTTTAACCTTCTATGCACCCCTTTGAGGAATACAGACTTTTTTTTTTTTTTTTTTTTTTTTTTTTTTTTTTTTTTTTTTTACTGCACAGACTTTAAGTATGCAGGAAATTACGGCCAGAGATATGGATTGTCTTACAGAAATTTACACAGCACAAAAGTATAACTTTATTATGTGAAAAAGTCTTTAAACAGAGGAGGTGCTTTCTCTGGGTTCTTGCTATTCTGGTCAGTTTTAATGTTAGCTTGCCACAAATTACATATATCAGTATGGAACCTTACATAAAGAACTGCATTGATTGGCATAAATGGACAGAATACCCACCCAGCCCTTACCCCTCCCCCTCATCTGATAGTGGGTGGCATCTTCTAGCAGTCCAGATTTTTCTTTGTAATGTAAGGAAGAAGAAGGTTACTTGCTTTTTCTTTTCCTGGTCTTCCCTCTTGACACCAAGTTGATTGCCCTTGTTGCTGCTGCTGATTCCTGTGATAACAGCAGGAAAAAGAACAGCATTCCCATACTTCCATTGTGGACTAAACACAATGGGCTTGGAATTGCTGAAACACCCGTTCTGTGGAGTAAGCATCTACCAGCTTGTTGGTCTTCCCAGTGACAGATAGCACTCGGGGTTACTCTGATTGCATAAGTACTCAGCCTTAAGGACTGAGCAACTACTGGCTTCTCAGCTTTTCAGACATGAATCAGATGTCATTACCATGTCTACATAAGCTAACTTAATGAATTTATGAATAAGGATATCCAAACAAAACAAAACAAACATCATGTTTGCATGTAAGAAGGTAGAATGTTCTTTTAGCTAACGAGCTACTCCTGAGCACTGAGCATGCTATGGAATGAAGTGGATATACTGAGTGACACTCTGTTGAAGAACACTGAATTTCCCTTTCTCAATTGCAAATGGCTCCTTAGCAATCCAATGCAAATAGGATTTTGTATTCATTTCCTCACTTTACTCTGGGATTTTTTTTTTTCAGTTTTGAACTTATGGAGGTTCATTTGTATTCAGTCACAATCTCTATGAGCTCATGTGTGTATCATTCCTGTTGTGTCTAGTACATTTTGTCTTATGTGTTTTCTTTTTCTTTTAGTTTCATTGTGATTTTAGTCCTAGAGAGAGGGAGAGGAAGGAAAAAAGATAGATTGAGTCTGGGAAAAGTTGTTAGGGAAGGAATGAATGTGATCAAAGGATGGTGTATGATTTTTTAAATAAAAACTGTTTATATCAGCATATTACATATATATAAAGTCATTGGTTCTACTTCTCTGGGGCAGCAAGTCTCAACCTGTGCTTTACGACCCCTTTGGGACCAAATGAACCTCTCATAGGGGTTGCATATTATATATTATGCATAGCAAATATTTAAATTACAATTTATAATAGCAAAATTGCAGTTATGAAATAGCAATGAAAATAGTTTTATTGTTGGGGATTACTACAATATGAGGAACTGTATTAAAGGGTTGCAGCATTAGGAAGGTTCAGAATTTCTGCTGTAGTGAACAATGGCTTATTATACTCTGTTAATGGCAAAATAAACATTGCTCACTGCACAAGTGGCCATTTTTCTGCACCAGCAGGACCTCCTTTATTTTTGGACTCTCCCTCTGCTTCTAGGAGGATGCATTCTCCTACTAGGTTCAAAATGCTTCTTATTTAAACTTAGGCTTTTGTTTGAGGGTATTAGTATGTTTGTTATCCAAAATAGAAATGTGATCTTCTAGAAAACTTTGTTTTTCTTCTACTTCTGAACTCTTGATTGGACTCAGTCTTTAACTGAAATCTCTTATATGCCTGAATCTTCTTGAGAAACCTCCTTATCACTGACATGTGGGTGTCTGGCTCAGCTTTCCTATTTTCACCACACAGGACTATAAGTTCTCTACATTTTAAGGCTCAATGAGCTAACCTTGTATCTAATCCTAATTTGCACCAAGTTTGACTACAGACAAGAGTATATCTTGTCTCTTTTCCATACAGTGGCTAATCTCCTTAGAAACAAATCAAGGGATCTCAGGTTGACCACTTTAGGCTTGAAGCCAACCACCTTCTCAGAAGCTCAGCTAATAGAACATTCTGCTTCTGTCTCAGCCTCTACTGGGCTTGGAAGACCTTGGGTAACTTTTGACCCTGTTTATATTTGTCCCTGATTGCGTTTTGAAGTAGACAGTTTGGCAGCTAAATTGTTTTTATCTTGTGTTTTGTTTGTTTGTTTGTTTATTTTGGTTTTCTTGTTTGTTTGTTTTCGTCTTGGTGCCCCATTGTAATTGCACTTCAAGATTAGAAACTAAAAATTTATATAGCATACTACATTCCACATGCTTGAACTCAGTAATTTTACCAGCTTCACCTTGTTCGCATGGCTCAGCTTTTCCTAAGAATGTTCACTATCTTCTCTCTTAAAATATCCCTTAATTATTAGTTTATACCATGTGTGACTTTCTGGGTCTCAGTTACATCACTTAAGATGATATTTTCTAGTTCCATCCATTTGCCTGCAAATGTCATGATTTCTCTGTTTTTAATAACTAAATAGTATTCCATTTTGTAAATGTACCACAGTGTCTGTATCCATTCTTTGGTTGAGGGACATCTAGGTTGTTTCCAGTTTCTAGCTATTATGAATAAAGCCTCAATGAACATAGCTAAGTAAATGTTCTTCTTTTATGGTGGAGCATCTTTCAGATATATGCCCAGTAGTGGTATAGCTGGGTCTTGTATTCCCAATTTTCGAAGAAAGCACCACATCGATTTCCAGAGAGACTGTACACGTTGGCATTACTATGAGCAATGGAGGAGTGATCCTCTTTCTCCACATCCTCGCCAGCATGCGTTGTCACTTGAGTTATTGATCTTAGCTATTCTGACTGGTGTAAGATGGAATCTTAAAGCTGTTTTGACTCTAGTGGCTAAGGATATTGAACATTTCTTTAAGTGCTTCTAAGCCATTCAAGATTCCTGTTGTGCATTCTTGTATTAGCTCTGTACACCTTTTAATTGGATTATTTGATTTCTTGATGTTTGATTTCTTAAGTTCTTTGAATAAGATGCAGAGAAAATGGAGATGGGCGGTAAGAGGGTGAAAACAAGAAGGGAAATTTAAGGTGCATCTCTTTGTCAATCTGGAGGCCTGTGACAGGGTAGGCTCCTAGGAGGACATTGGTGTGAATCTAGCTGAGACTCCTAACAGAGAGAGGGGAGAATGAAGACTGAAGAAACCACCTCACAGCCAGGCAGGACAAGTGGAAGGAAGGGAACAAAAACCCATAGACAAAACCTTTGATCCAAAAATTACCCTGCCTACAAGAAGTTCAGGGATAGAACAAAGACTCAGGGAATCTCCAACTAATAAATTGGTCCAAACTGAGAGCCACCCCATGGTAAAGAGCCAGGCTCTGACACTATTAATGATGTTCTTCTATGCTTGCAGACAAGAACCTAACTTGACTGTCATTTGGAAGGCTTCAGCCGGCAGCTGACTGAGACAACTCGTAGCCAAGCATGGATGAGACAGATGCTACAACTTGCAGCCAAGCATGGAACGGAGCTCTGGAGATCCTGTGAAAGTGATGGAGAAAAAGATGAAAGGACCTGGAGGGGACAGGAACCTCACAAGAAGACCAACAGAGACAACTAACCTAGTCCCATGGAGTCTTATAGAGACTGAAACATCAACTAAGGAGCATGCATGGTCTGGACCTAGGCCTTCTGCACATATGTGCTGGTTAGGCAAGGCGAGTGTATGGGAAGGCCTGTTTCTAATGTGGACTCTAGTGCCTGCTTTTGGATCACTTTCCCCTGACAGAGCTGCCTTGCCTGCCTCAGGGAATGAGGATATGTTCAGTCCTGGTGTGACAGGATGTGCTGGGAACAGTTGATGCAGGTGTATGGGGGCTTCCCTTTACTGGGGGGAATGTGAGAGGGGGAGAGAAGGGAGAATGAGAGGAAGGAAGGCTGGGAGGAAAGAAGGGAGGGGTTACTCTTGGGATGTAAAGTAAATAAACTGAAAATAATAGTCCTTAGTTTTTGAAGCTAAATCAATATCACTAAGTTCTTTTTGTTGCTGTTTTTAAATACTTTTTTATCCCAATGAATAATGTACATTATCCATATTCACATATTGGGTAACATTTACTATTTTTATTTATCCTGTATTCTCTTTCTTACTCTTTGTCTCTTTTGTACTTTTACCATGGCTCTTTATACTCGTCTCTTTATGTATACTTTAAGTAAAAGTATATCCTTTTCCATAACAATGGATCAGTAGCCTGACTTTATAAGTTTTGTATTGGTCTCTCTCTCTCTCTCTCTTTTGTGTATGTGTGTACATGATCACTTGTATATAAGGTTGTGTATATCACTAAATTCTTACCAGGGTCCTTTATTGGCAGGAAGATCTATTCACTACTTGATGTATCCATTTCATTATCCACAGTTCAGTAATTTCCAATGACAAGACTAGAATGTTCTACAGCAAAAACATTGGCAAAGACAAGCTTGCTTTTGAAGTTCTAAAACTCTTTAAAGATCAAAGCTAGAAATAGCTTTGATATACTACTTATTTCAACACCTTCATGATAAAGATGAAGAACAAAAGCATGGAAACAATGTTTTGTAAAAAATAGAAGTAGATTCTTCTACTCACTTAAAGTTCCAGTGCTTGTGCTAACACCTAAGCCTTCTAACTTCCAATCCAATATTTTTTAAAATCACTCAGTTTAAATTCTGATATTCTCCCCAGTTCATCTGTATCATATGTATTCTAAGTTTTCCATTTCCTCTTCAGAAAAAAATTAAGTTAGAAAGGGGAACCCTCCTCCATTGCTGGTGGGAATGTAAACTTGTACAACCACTTTAAAAATCAACTTGACACCTTCTCAGAAAACTGGGAATAGTACTACCTCAAGACCCAGCTATACCATTCCGGGGAATATGCCTGAAAGATGCTCCACCACAAAACAATGACATTTCTCCAAATATATTCATAGCAGCTTTATTCATAATAGGCAGAATCTGGAAACAACCTAGATGTCCCTCAACCGAAGAATGGATACAGAAATTGTGGTACATTTACACAATGGAATACTACTCGGAAATTAAAAACAAGGAAATCATGAAATTTGCAGGCAAATGGAGGGAACTAAAAAAAATCATCTTGAGTGAAGTAACCCAGAAGCAGAAAGATTTGTGTGGTATATATTCACCTATAAATGGATATTAGCTATCCATATAGGATAAACGTACTAAAATCTAAAGACCTAAAAAAGGTAAACAACAAGGAGGATCCTAGGGAAGAGGCTTAATTTTCACAGAGAAGTGAAAACAAGATAGACATGGGAAGTATTAGAACAGAAGGAACAGGATGGGAGCTACCACAGATGTCCTCTAAAAGATTCTACCCAGAATGGAATCAAAGCAGATGCAAAGAATCATAGCCAAACTTTGGACAGAGTGCAAGGAGACTTACAGAAGAAGTGGGATATATTAGGACCTAGAGGGTACACGTGCCCCACAAAAAGACCAACAAATCCAAAGAAAACGTTGGACCTGGGGAAGGGGGACTTCAAAGACTGATGCATCAACCATGCATAAGGAGGACGTAAATCCTCTGCTTAGATGTAACCCACAAACAGCTTAGTCTCCACGTAGGTTCTCTAGTTAAGGGGAGAAGAGATGGTTTCTGAAATAAACTTTGTTGCCTGCTCCTTGATCTTTTCTCCCTGGTGGAGTAACCTAGCCGGCTTACAAAGGAAGAGGATCCAGGTAGGTCTGATGTGGCCTGAAAGGCTAGGGTCAGACTGTAGGAGGGAGATGAGGAAGGGGACTAAAATTGGGATATAAAGTGAATAAATGGTAATAATAATAATAATTTAAAAAAGAAAAAATAGAAAAGTAAAAAATAATGTCACTTAATATCTCTTATTTCCCTCATCTGACTTAAAAACCAGGTGAACTTGTCTTATTATTTAATTTTTTCCCTACTTTAGATGAATAGTTCAAGTTAGAAAGTGAACTAGCTATTCCACTGCAACTGATACTTGTGAACATTACCAGGTGTATGTTTAAATAGATCCTGTATTTCATCTTTCAGTTCTAGATGCAAGTACAGATCAGCCAATGATACAGTAAACAGAAAGCTTCAATTGTGAAATGCCCTGGGACCACATAATGGAAACATTTTCATTTACCCAGGAATAGGAAACTGCCCACCTGTCTTATAAGACTGGGACCAGAATTTTCTTAATAGGAAAAATTGTTCATATAAAACATTCTTATAATTTTGCCACCCCAAATCAATCATAAATTGCCAAAGAAGAACCATTTTGTAGCATCTCAAAACTCAAATTAAAGATGCTGATGACATGGACCATGCATTCCAACATCAAACTTTTTGCTTGGAATACAAAAATTAAAAGAATGTTTTGTGGGGCAAGCAAAGGTAGACGATAGCTAACTTTGTAGGAGTTAAGCATTCCTTTAAGTTGGTTTCTGTGACACCTCATCCCCCTCTTTTAAAAGCTGTTCAACTGTCTATTGAAAGACAAGTGACAGGATCAGAACATCAGGTCACTTTAGTGTGTGGAGTGACCTTAAGTAGATACTCTTTTTTTTTTTTTTCAATGCAGTTTATTCAGGAACATTGAACAATCCTCGGATCCCGGGGAAAGCCAGCCCACAGCTTAAATAGCCTCTGGGTAGCCAACCCAGGCGTGCCACGGGGGCAATGCAGATAGGGCCACATACATGGAAGCAAGCCAGATCCTCGGCCTTAGCCAAATGTGGAGTTGTTCGTGACAGAGAGCACTCACCATCGGGAAGGTGGAAGGCGGAAACCAGCTCCATCTTTAAGGCATAGCATTCCGCAGCTCTCTACAGTTCCCCCTTTTTGTTTTAGACGCATCAGGCAAGAGTACAGGTCTGATCTCTGATATTAGAAATAAATTGGGACTTTGTACAGATGTTCATTTAGGTGTCATCCACCCAAAGAGCATCAGACCCGTCCGATACCTTTTTCTCAGAGGCGGGACCTGGGGCATCAACCTGCCTGCAATCAGACATGCTCTTCTCTGGGTCCAAAGCGGCTGACCCTGAGTGCAGTGCTTAGCCTCGCATCCTGAGCGTATCATTTCAGCCATTGAAGCAGGACATTCTCCCCAAGCATGGTTGGATACCATAAAAAGTAGATACTCTTAGTAGACTTTCTGAGAGCTTGAAACTTGCCAGTAATGTGTGATTTTAGATTGCCTTCAAAGGCCAGATACAATCATTATAATCAGTTCCACATGAGGAGGTAGTGAGGAGGCATTAATACATTAGCAGATAAGACTGAGAAAGAGTATCCTAAAGCAATAACAAAAGAAAAAAAGGTGAGGGTGCACTGTAAAGATATGGAGAGAGTGGGGGAAAAGCAGGCTTAATTAGAAGGTCTTAAATTTGGGCAGAGCTTAGATGTAACCGATAAAGTTCCTATAATCACATTAAGAAAGCAAGATACACCCCTAGAATAAGCCCAGAATTTTTTTTTTTTTTTTGTCAACAATGGTTATTCTGTAACCTTTTTAGGCCAATTTGTGTATGGTTTGTTCAGTTTCTTTATGGATTTATAGTATAGGATTTTAATTTCCCTGTAGATTCCATGAAAGGAGGATGCTTCTGATACTTCCCTGCATGCTACCTGAGGTACCACTGTATTTGTGTTATATTTCTCTACTGATGCTATATGGGGTAGATATATAGGATCATGTCTTCAGCCCCTATTTTTTCACCATGTCTACTTTGGGTCAGGCCATCAGATGGGCCATATACCTTCTGTATTTTCCAGTTTGGGATTTTCACTAAAGTAGAAACATTGCTCAGTCTTAAGTAGAATAGATAATAAAACACAGTAGCAAATACAAAAATAAAGTATTAATAAATAATTCTCTACAGCTACACTGAGGTTGATGACCAGACAAGCAGTAGTAGATTCTTGCTACTTGTGCATCACTTTACATGTTATATTGGCATATGTATCCCTTAGAGAGGGCGTGAGTATCAGGAAATGTATTCAGCCCACTGTTGCTTGTTGGTCTGATGCTTGTATTTTGATTCTAATTACTGGCCCTCAAGATATGGTTACTGCCTTAATACACCTATCCTTGTTTGTGTAAACCAGCCTAAGATATTATACCTTATTTGTTGATTAAAGGCCTAGATACCTGGACAAGGCAGAATGGGGTAGGTGTGGTTAAGGTTCCAGTGCTTCTGGGTTCAAGAGAATCACAGGAAACCAATGGACAGGTAGAGAGGAGGAAAAAGGATGCCACGGTAAGTTAGCATGGAAAAGAAACCAAGTGGGTTGTTTCCAGGTTCTGGCTATTACAAATAAAGCTGCTATAAACATGGTTGAGCAAGTATCCCTTTTGTGTACTTGAATGAACTTTGGGTATATACCTAGGAGTGGTACAGCTGGGTCTTGAGGAAGCACTATTCCTAACAACCCAGATGTCCATCAACGGAGGAATGGGCACAGAAATTGTGGTATTTTTACACAATGGAATACTACTCAGCAATCAAAAAGGAGGAAATAATGAAATTTGCAGGCAAATGGTGGGATCTAGGAAAGATCATTCTGAGTGAAATATCCCAGAAGGAGAAAGACAAATATGGGATATACTCACTTACATAAACCTATAAGATATGATAAACATAATGACATCTATACACCTAAAAAAGATAATCAATTGAGCGGACATGGGGCAAGATGATCAATCCTCGTTTAGAAAGACAGATGGGATGTGCATTGAACGTATGACAGGAGTCTACTGAGCGCATCTGAAAGACTCTAACTAGCAGTGTTTTCAAAGCAAAGACTCATGACCAAACCTTTGGCAGAGTACAGGGAATCATAAGAAAGAAGGGGAGTTACTCTGATGGGGAAAGGATAGGAGGTCCACAAGGACCAACTATATCTGGGCACAGGGTCTTTTCTGAGACTGACATTCAACCAAGGACCACGTATGGATATAACCTAGAACCTCCAGTCAGATGTAGCCTGTGGTAGCTCAGTAACCAATTGGTTTTCCATAGTGAGGGGAACAAGGACTATTTCTAACAGGAACTCAATGACTGGCTCTTTGGCCTCCCCACCCCCGAAGGGAGGAGCAGTCCTGTTAGGCCACAGAGGAGGGCTTTGCAGCCAGTCCTGAAGATACCTGATAAAACAGGATCAGATGAATGGGGAGGAGGTCCCCCCCTATCAGTGGACTTGGAAAGGGGCACGGTGGAGATGAGGGAAGGAGGGAGGGACTGGGAGGGAATGAGGGATCGGGACATGGCTGGGATACAGAGTTAATAAAATGTAACTGATAAAAAAAAAAAGAAACCAAGTGGGCTGGAAGAAAGGACCCCAAGGATGGATGTAAAAACAGAACACATCAAATATAAGCAAGTATTCATAAGATTATGGACGAAAGGTAGTCCAGACGAGGATGGCTAAGGAAGATGGCATTGCATGAAGGCTGGGAGGTGGATGGTGAGGTTATTGAGACAGCAAAGGTGAAATGTCTGTCCATTCAAAGGTAAATAATGCAATTATAAAATTTAACAGCTATATGTGTCTTATTAATTGTGATGCCAGATTAAATAAAACTGCCATATAATCATAGGACAAACGATAAATAATATATAGCCTAACAACATTTTAATTTACTATAACAGCTCAACTTAAAAATTATGTTGCTTGTTAAGTGACTAATAAGACTGGTTTAGGACTGCAGCCAGTTTGAATAACGTCTGTGTACTCACTAGTATAGTCTAGCAAAGAACACATTTCCATGATAGAAATTCACCCAAGAAAGATTTATTTAATAATCTCTTAGAGCTAGGCTGACAAGTGCTGGAACACGTTTGGGTCTCAGAAACTGTCCTAGTTTTCATTCCATGTATGAGATAAACAACCAGAACAACAGCAAAATGAGAAAGAATGGGTTTGTTTCAGCTTACAGATTATATCCTATTATAAATCGATATTTAGGGCAACAATCTGGAAGTAATAAACTGATGCAGGGGCCATTAAGGAACATTCCTTGTTTCTCATGGCTCTCTCAACTTACCTTTTTTTTTGTTTGTTTGTTTGTTTAACTCTGCTCGCATGACTCCTCCTTCTTTCATTTTTTAAAATTTTTATTTTATTTTATTTTTTATTAATTCCACTTTATTCATTTTGTATCCCCCCATAAGCCCCTCCCTCCTCCCCTCCCGATCCCACCCACCCTCCCCTTTCTGCATGCATGCCACTCCCCAAGTCCACTGATAGGGGAGGTTCTCCTCTCCTTTCTGATCTTAGTCTATCAGTTCACATCAAAAGTGGCTGCATTGTCTTCTACTGTGGCATGGTAAGGCTGCTCCCCCCACAGGGGAAGGGGATCAAAGAGCAGGCCAATCAGATTATGTCAGAGGCAGTCCCTCTTCCCATTACTATGTAACCCACTTGGACACTGAACTGCCATGGGCTACATAAGTGTGTGGGTTTATTTCTGGGTCCTCTGTTCGGTTCCATTGATCCACCATTCTGTTTCTATGCCAGTACCATGCAGTTTTTTAAACTGTTGCTCTAAAGTACAACTTAAGATCAGGGATAGAGATACCTCCAGAAGATCTTTTATTGTAGAGGATTGTTTTAGCAATTCTGGGTTTCTTGTTATTCCATATGAAGTTGAGAATTTTTCTTTCTAGGTCTGTAAAGAATTGTGTTGGTAATTTGATGGGAATTGCATTGAATCTGTAGATTGCTTTTGGTAAGATGGCCATTTTTACTATGTTAATCCTGCCAAGCCATGAGCATGGGAGATCTATCCATCTTCTGATATCTTCTTCTAATTCTTTCTTCAGAGACTTGAAATTTTTTTCATACAAGTCTCTGACTTCCTTGGTTAGGGTTACTCCGAGGTACTTTATGTCATTTGTGGCTATTGTGAAGGGTGTTGTTTCCCTAATTTCTTTCTCAGCCCTTTTGTCTTTTGTATACAGGAGGGCTACTGATTTTTTTGAGTTAATTTTTTATCCGGCCACTTTGCTGAAGGTGTTTATCAGCTGTAGGAATTCCCTGGTAGAGTTTTTGGGGTCACTCACATATACTATCATATCATCTGCAAATAGTGATAATTTGACTTCTTCCTTTCCAATTTGTATCCCCTTGATCTCCTTCAACTGTCTTATTGCTCTAGCAAGGACTTCCAGCACTATGTTGAAGAGATATGGAGAGAGTGGGCAGCCTTGTCTTGTCCCTGATTTTAGTGGGATTGCTTTAAGTTTCTCTCCTTTCAGTTTGTTGTTGGCTATAGGCTTGCTGTATATCGCCTTTACTATGTTTAGATATGTGCCTTGTATCTCTGATCTCTCCAATACTTTAAACATGAATGGATGTTGGATTTTGTCAAATGCTTTTTCAGCATCTAGGGAGATTATCATGTGTTTTTTTTTTTTTCTTTCAGTTTGTTAATATGGTGGATCACATTGATGGATTTCCGTATATTGAAACTCCTGCATACCTGGGATGAAGCCTACTTGGTCATGGTGGATGACATCTTTGATGTGTTCTTGTATTCGGTTTGCGAGTATTTTGTTGATTATTTTTGCATCAATGTTCATAAGGGAGATTGGCCTGAAGTTCTCTTTTTTTTTGTTGGGTCTTTGTGAGGTTTAGGTACCAAGGTGACTGTGGCTTCATAGAATGAGTTTGGTAATGTTCCTTCTGTTTCTATTTTGTGGAATAGTTTGAAGAGAACTGGAGTTAGCTCTTTTTTGAATGTCTGGTAGAATTCTGCACTGAAACTATCAGGTCCTCGGCTTTTTTTGGATGGGAGACTTTCGATGACTGCTTCTATTTCCTTGGGGGATATAGGACTATTTAATTGATTTACCTGGTCCTGATTTAGCTTTGGTAAGTCAAATCGATCAAGAAAATTGTCCATTTCATTTAAATTTTCAAATTTTGTGGCATATAGACTTTTGAAGTAAGTCCTAATTATTGTTGGAATTTCCTCATTGTCTGTAGTTATGTCCCTCTTTTCATTTCTGATTTTGTTGATTTGGATGGTGTCTCTCTGCCTTTTAGTTAGCTTGGCTAAGGGTTTGTCTATTTTGTTGATTTTCTCAAAGAACCAGCTCTTGGTTTCACTGATTCTTTGAATTGTTTTATTTGTTTCTAATTGATTGATTTCAGCCCTGAGTTTGATTATTTCCAGCCGTCTACTCCTTCTTGGTGTGTCTGCTTCTTCTTTTTCTAGGGTTTTTAAGTGAGCCATTAAGTTGCTTGAATGCGCTGTCTCAAATTTCTTTTTTAAAGCACTTAGTGCTATGAACTTTCCTCTTAGCACTGCTTTCATTGTGTCCCACAAGTTTGGGTATGTTGTGTCTTAATTTTCATTGAGTTCTAGGAAGATTTTAATTTCTTTCTTTATTTCTTCCCTGACCCAGCTGTCTTTTAGTAGCAAGTTGTTCAGTTTCCATGTATGTGTAGGCTTTTTGCTATTTCTGTTGTTATTGAGGTCCAGCTTTATTCCATGGTGATCGGACAGGATACAGGGGATTATTTCAATCTTCTTGTATCTGCTGAGGCTTGCTTTGTGACCAACTATGTGGTCTATTTTGGAGAAGGTTCCATGAGGTGCTGAGAAGAAGGTAAATTCTTTTGTGTTTGGGTGTAAGGTTTTGTAAATGTCTGTTAGGTCCATTTGATTCATTACCTCTGTTAGAGGTATTGTTTCTTTCTTTAATTTCTGTTTAGTTGACCTGTCCTTTTTTGAGAGTGGGGTGTTGAAGTCTCCCACTATTAGTGTGTGGGGATCTGTGTGTGCTTTAAGTTTTATCAATGTTTCTTTCACAAATATGAGTGCCCTTGTATTTGGGGCATAGATATTAAGGATTGTGATGACTTCTTGGTGGAATTTTCCCTTGATGAGTATGAAGTGTCCTTCCCCATCTCTTTTGATTAATTTTGGTTGAAAGTCTATTTTATCAGATATTAGAATGGCTACTCCTGCTTGCTTCTTGCATCCATTTGCTTGGAAAGCCATCTTCCAGCCTTTTACCCTCAGGTAATGTCTATCTTTGTGACTTAGCTGTGTTTCTTGGGTTTTGTTTATGCATCCATTCTGTTAGTCTGTGTCTTTTTATTGGAGAATTAAGTCCATTGATATTGAGAGAGATTAATGACCAGTGCTGTTAAATCCTTTGACTTTGATGTTGGCTGTGGTCATACGGATGTGTGCTTGGTTGCTGTTTGTTTTAATGTGTTGTGGTTATTTATTTCCTGTGTTTTCTTGGATGTAGCTAGTTTTCTTGGGTTGTATTTTCCCTTCTAGTGTCTTCTGTAAAGCTGGATTTGTTTGTAGGTATTGTTGAAATTTGTTTTTGTCATTGAATATCTTGTTTTCTCCGTCTATGAGGACTGAGAGTTTTGCTGGGTATAGTAGCCTGGGCTGACATCTGTGTTCTCTTAGGGTCTGCATGATATCAATCCAGGCCCTTCTGGCTTTCATAGTCTCTGTTGAAAACTCAGGTGTGATTCTAATGGGTTTGCCATTATATGTTACTTGGCCTTTTTCTCTTGCAGCTTTTAGTATTTTTTCTTTGTTCTGTATACTTACAGTCTTGATTATTATGTGGTGGGAGGATTTTCTTTTCTGGTCTAATTTATTGGGTGTTCTATAGGCCTCTTGTATTCTTATTGGCCTCTCCTTTAAGTTGGGGAAATTTTCTTCAATGAATTTGTTGAAGATATTTTCTGGGCCTTGGTGCAGGGAATCTTCTTTTTCCTCTATTCCTATTATTCTTAGGTTTTGTCTTTTTATGTTGTCTTGAATTTCTTGGATGGTCTGTGTCAGGAATTTTTTAGATTTAATATTTTCTTTGACAGATACATCTATTTCTTCCACTGTATCTTCCACACCTGAGATTCTTTCTTCCATTTCTTGTAGCCTATTGGTTATGCTAACCTCTGTAGTTCCTGCTTTCTTCCCTAAGTTCTTTCTCTCCACAATTTCTTCCATTTATTTTTTTTTAATTTTTCCAATTCTATCTTCAGGTCTTGAGCTATCTTGTTGGTTTCCTTCACCTGTCTGACTGTATTTTCATGTTTTTCCTTCAAATCCTTCAGCTCTTTGTTTGAACAATCCACTGTTTCTTTTATTTCACTCCGTGATTCCTTTCTAAAGGCCATAGACTGTTTGGCTGCAGCTTCCTCTATTTCTTTTCGTATTTTATTTGTTTCCTCTGTTATCTTCCTCATGAGCATAGATGTTAGGTCATCTCCTTGAATTTCAATTATGCTGGGGTGTCTAGGGCTATTTGTCCCTGGATAACTGGGTTTTGGAGATGCCATATTGCTCTTGATTTTGTTGGTTGAACTTTTACACTGTCCTCTACCCATTGGGCTATCTTAGTTGTTTGAAGTTAGTTTCTGGTTGTTCCTGGACTCTTGTAGTGGAGAGAATCCCTTTGGCAGGAAGATGTTTTTTCCTGAAGAAATCCTTCTCAGGTTTTTGGGTATAGTCACTGGATGGCTGGTGTTTTTCAGAAGTTGCTACAGCTCACCTCAGGCATAGAGACCTGGGTGGTAACTGTGGTCCTGATTAGTCAAGAGGGCTCTCCTCTCACCGGGAGAAGTCCTGGAGACAGCTGCCCTCCTTCTGGATTTCTTGCTGTAAATTTTGTGATCAGCTGCTCAAACCTGTGTGTCCCGTGGTTTGGTCGGTTTTGTTAGGGATATTTTTTTGCCCCTTGGAGCAGTATCTGGAGGTTGATCTCAGGGTTCCCGGTCTTTTTTAGGTCTGGGGTTGGGGCTCTGTGCCCCAGAACCCAAGAGGTAATCTGTGGCGGGTGAGTACTGCTCTCCTGGTAACAGCAGGTTATCTGGATTCCAGCAGTTCCGTGGGTTGGGCCAGTCTGTGGGACCTTTTCCAGGGATATACTGGGTTGCTTAAGTCTGTCCCCTTTGCTTCGTTCCTTGTTCCTTGTGATGGTTTCTCTAGACAGTGACTCTAAGACTCTGGTGTCTTGGGGCACACAGTTCTGTCTGTAAGGAGTAGTCGGTACAAAGCAGGCCTCTGGGCTGGCGGAGCATGCGCCCACCTGCTAGTCTGCGGGGGCTGGGTTCCCAATATCTCTGTGCTCCCTGCTTGGGCCCGGATCTGTGATGGATGTGCATACTCGCCTGTTTGCGATCTGCAGTCTGCTAGACTTTCCCCAGGCACAGCCTAGGTGACCCCAGCAGCATGGTTTCTTCCTTCCCTGTGGGGCCCTCTCGGGCCCTGGGTTCCCAGTCCCTGTTGCACTGGGGCGCGCAGCTTGTCTGTACAGGTGAGCTGGGCGCACAGCTCTCAGCGCGGTGGGAGATCAGTTGCTAAGGCAGCGGGTACCCGCATTCTGAGAGACCTTCCAGGGAAAGACTGGGTGACCTGTGATCAGACTCGCAACTCTGCTTCCCTGTGAGGTTTTCTTGTGACTGGGACTCCCAGTCTCAGGCATGCTTGTGCCCACTGATCAGCCTGGGAAAGTCATCAGGACACGCAGGCTTGCAGCTCCAGCCAGGATACCCAGAGCCCTTGTTACCCGGGATTTCTCCCGGGTTCTGGCTGGGCAGCCAAGAGTGGACCCAACCGATTCCCACCATGCTGTGGGAGCCTCCCCTCACCTGGGAAACACGATCTCTGCAGTTTTAGGGCCCAGAGTTCAGTCTTCTGGTCGCTGCACGGAGAGTGCTGTCCTGCTTCTCAGACACAGTGCTCTCCTGGTGCCACCATTTAGGCTCCCCCAACTTACCATTTTTATACAACCCCAGGACCACCTCTCCAGGAGTGGAACAACTCACAGTGTCTTGGGCCATTCTGCATTAATCATTAATAAAAGAAATGCCACACAGATGTGCCTTTAGGCCAGTCTTATGGAGGCATTAGCACAATGTATGTTCCCACTTCTCAGATTATTCTACTTTGTGTCATTTGACAACATCCTAACCAACACCATTGACCCTTTGTCAGTTTGACAGATAAATGCATCACTATTAAATAACAAACCATCCTCTACTGTCTTGTTTGTCCCCAATGTGTCATGTTTCTACGTAATCATAATACAAAACAATCTAACTTTTTATTATTTTGTTTTTTATTAAAACAGCACATTATCATTTTCACTCTCCTTCGTTAATTTATTCCATGAACCCTAATTCTCTCTCAAATCAAAATCTCTTTTTATTTAGTCATTATATGTATATATATATGTATATACATATATATATATATATATATGAATAAACACACCCCACTGAGTCAATTTAGTGTAGCTTTTATGTACACATTTTAAAGGCTGACCAATTGGCTTTGAATAATCGTTTAAGAGGGTCTTCCATGGAGAACTTATTCTTCCTTATCTTAGCAGTGAATCATGGCTTGTAGTTCTTCACAACCCCCATTTCATTTCGGGTGTCACCTGGTGTTGGACTTGTCCAGATCTTGCTTAGGCAGGCATCTTGTTGAGATTTTATAGGTATAGCTTCCCTGTCATATATAGGATACATTATAGTACAACAGACTTCCTGGTCTTCTCGGTCTTACAGTCCTTCCACTATTACTTTTACAATGTTCTCTGAGCCTAAGGTGTAGGAGTTATATTTAGATATATTGATTGGTTGTAAGTGTAATTATTTAGAAAGCACTTAAATATTATACTTGTTTAGGAAGTTGGAAGTAGTTAGGTCCACTGTAAGATCTACAATCTTAATAGCCATTTGTAATTGTCTGATTTTTAATACCATGCATGATTTATCTCCTGCTAAAGTGTTCTTTTGTTCAGTTGGACATCTATTGGTTATGATAAACATGTAAGTGTCAATATTGCACATTTAGGGATATATTACAAAGTTAGTATTGTGACACATAGGCAACAAAACTCTGCAGAACAATTTATTACTTTCCTCTCTTCAAAGCTTCCTCATCACCTTCCTATAACATAAATGCTGTTTCTCAGAAAAGAGGCTTCCAGATTGGATCCAACATGAATCCTCTGAATCCAATGTCCAAAGTTTATGGCGTCTTCAGCAAGAAGGACTTACCTTCAACTTCTACAAGGCAGTCAAGTACAACAATACATTATGATGTCCTGGAAGACTTTTGGACCCAGCTTCCCAACAACTTGAAAGCAGGCTTCTTATGCCTAAGTATTGAAGTACTTGTGGTTTTGCTCAATAATGGATGGTTGTTATAGATGGATCAGTATTACCTCAAGTCTCTCTCTCTCTCTCTCACACACACACAGAAAGACTTGGGTATACTATAAAATTACAATATCCTCTATTTTTGCTTCAAGCATTATTAGTTTTAATTATCACTGCTCTTTCTTCATTCTGTACTGACCTCATTATCTCCTCCAAATTAAAGAACCCCCACTTTTCCATTTTCTCCCTTCATATCAACTGTGTCAATCTGTCTTAGGGTTTCTATTACTGTGATGAAACACCATGACCAAAAAGAGACTTAGGGAGAAAGGGTTTATTTAGCTTCCAAGTCTAAAAGCCAGGAAAATAACCCACACAGGGAAGGAACTTGGAGGCAGAAACTGATGCAAGAGGAGTGTTGCTTATTGGATTGCTCATCACGGCTTGCTCAGCCTGTTTTTGTTTTTAAAGAGACTAGTATCATCAGCCTAGGCATGACAACACCCACATGGGCTGGACTCTTCCCTATGAATCATGAATTAAGAAAAGTCCCTACAGCTGGATCTCCTGGAGCCATTTTTCTCAAAAGAGGTTCCCTCTTTTCAGACGACTCTAGCTCTTGTTTTGTTGACATAAAATTAAGTTGACATAAAACAAGCCAGGACACAATCCCTACCACAGTCTCTTTAAATGCCAGTGATTATTTTGGAATATAGCTTTAAACTGATGGTCAAATTGTATCCATAGTAAGAAGAAAACAGAGGTGAATGATTATGTATGCTAAGCTAGCTAGATCCCTTTTATGCAATTTAGACTAAAGCCCACGGAATGGGACCATCTAGTTTTAGGGTAAGTCTTTCTACAATAATTAACCTCATCAAGACAATCTGTCATTGGCACGGCCATAGGCTAACCTAGTTAACATAATTTCTACAGTGTATTTGTTTTATAGATGAGTCCATATTCAGTCAAGTTGGCAACACAATCATATTATCTAACATTTATATTTTAATTTTTATAACTATCATAATCATGAAAGATACGAGGTAGCATTTCACTGGTTTTAATTTACTTTTTTCTAGTTCTGAGTGGTATTAAGGATATTTTCAGATATTTGTTGTTCATCTTTATGTCTTCATTGGGGAGCTTCAATTCACTTCTGTTTTAGTTACTTTTTCATTGCTATGAAGAGATACAATGATCAAGGCAGCATATAAAGAGAGTATTTGATTTGGGGGCTTGATTACAGATTCACAGTGTTAGTCTATTACACTCATAGCTGAAAACTTAGTAGCAGGCAGACAAGCAGGTTTCTGAAGAAGTAGCAGAGAGCTTACATGTTGTGACAACAAGCACAAGACAGAGGGAGTGATCAAAATGGAATGGCATATGCTTTTGAAACCTCAAAGACTATCCCCCTATTGACACAGCTCCTTTAAAAAGACCACACTTCCTAATTCTCCCCAAATCTTTCCAATAACAGTGTGCTGGTTAGTGTTTTGTCAACGTAACACAAGATAGCCACTTGCAAAAAGAGAATCTCAGTTGAAAAAGTATCTCCACATGATTGTCTATAGGCAAGTCTGGTAAGTTTTCTGGATTAACGATTAATGTAATAGGATCCAATGCTTGTCACTCTTGATTGTATAAAAAAGAAAATGATCCAGGAGTTAGAAGCAAGCCAGTAAGCAACATCACTCCATTACCTGTTCTTCAGTCCCTTCCTTCATGTTCCTGCCTTGAGATTCTGCTTTGTTTTGCCTTCATGGTGGACTATGTAAGGTAAAATAAGCTCTACTGTCTTCCACTTGATTTTGGTCATAGCATTTCGTCACAGCAGTATAAAGTAAGCTAGGATGAAAACAAATCTATACCTGATTCAGTTATACCACTGTTGGGCAAATACCAAAAGACTCTACAGTCTACAATAGAGATAGCAGTTTATTAATGATTATTCCTGCTCTACTCACAATGGCTAAAAGAATAAAAAGCCTGGATGTCCATGCTGATGAATGAATTGTAATGTGATATATTTAAACAATAGAACATTTTTCAGATGTTAAGAAAAATGAAATTATGGACCTTACAGGTAACTGGATAGAGATGGAAATAATCATTCTTACAGAATAATGAATACAAAGATATGTATTTTTTCACTTTAAAAATATTTTAATTAAATTTTTATTTTTTATATTAATCAAAGGTTATTTATTTTGTATCTCAGCTGTGGCTCCCTCCCTCATTCTATCCCAACAGCAACCTCCCTTCCTCATCTCCTCCCTGCCCCTCTCTAAATCCACTGATAGGGGAGGTCCTCCTCCCATTCCATCTGACCATTGCTAATCAGGTCTCATCAGGGCAGGCTGCAATGTCCACCTCTGTGGCCTAGCCATGCTGTTCTTCCCTTGGGGTGGGGTGGGGAGATGGTCAAAGAGTCAACCACTGAGTTCATGTCAGAGATAGTCCCTGTTCCCCTTACTAGGGTGCCCACTTGGATAATGAGCTGCCATGGGCTACGTCTGAGCAGGGGTTCTAGGTTATATCCATGCATGGTCCTTGGTTGGAGAATCCATCTCAGAAAAGAGCCCTCTGGCCAGATATATTTGGTCTTTGTGGAGCTCCTGCCCTCTCCAGGTCTTAGTAACCTCCCCTTCTTTCATATGATTCCCTGCATTCTGCCCAAGTTTTGGTTATGAGTCTCAGTATCTGCTTTGATATACTGAGTCTTTCAGAAGCCCTCTGTGGTAAGCTCCTATCCTGTTACTTGTTTTCTCCTACTTCCAATGTCCTTCCCATTTTTCTTTCAAAGTGAGGATTGATCACCTTACTCCAGGCCTTTCTTATTTAGCTTCTTTAGGTGCACAGACTTTAATATGTTTATCCTATCTTATTTTAGTATCCACTTAAAAGTGAGTATATACCGTGTGTGTCTTTCTGCTTCTGGAATATCTCACTCAGGATGATCTTGTTGTATACGTGAGCATATTTTGGATATATGCCTAGGAGTGGCATACCTGGATCTTGAGGAAGCTCTATTCCTAATTGTCTGAGAAAATGCCAGATTGATTTCCAAAGTGGTTGTACAAGTTTACATTCCCACCAGCAATGGAGGAGGGTTCCCCTTTCTACAGAACCCCTCCAGCATGTGTTGTCACTTAAGTTTGGATCTTAGCCATTCTGATGGGTGTAAGGGTGAAATCTCAGAGATGAAATGTTTAAAGTCTTGGAGAGATTAAGGATACAAGGCACATACCTAAATATAGTAAAAGAAATATATAGCAAACCTATAGCCAACATCAAACTCAATGGGGAGAAACATAAATGAATCTCACTGAAATAAGGGACAAGCAAGGCTGCTCACTTTCTCCATATCTCTTCAAAATATTACTCAAAGCTTTACCTAGAGCAATAAGACGACTAAAGGATATCAAGGGGAAACAAATTGGAAAGGAAGAAATCAAAGTATCACTATTCACAGATGATATGATAGTATACATGAGTGACCCCCAAAATTCAACCAGATAATTCCTTCAGCTGATAAACACCTTCAGCAAAATGGCTGGATACAACATTAACTCAAAAAAATCAGAAGCCCCTCTGTATATCAAAGACAAAAGGGCCAAAAAAGAAATCAGGAAAACAACAACCTTCACAATAGCCAGTAATAACCTAAAGTACCTTGGGGCGACTCTAACAAAGCAAGTGAAAGACCTGTTTGAAAAAACTTCAAGTCTCTGAAGAAAGAAATTGAAGAAGATATCAGAAGATGGAGAGATCTCTCATGCTCATGGATTAGTAGGATTAATATAGTGAAAAAGACCATCCTGCCAAAAGCAATCTACAGATTCAATGCAGTTCCCATCAGAATATCAACCTATAATGAAATAGATTAAAAAAAAATCAATAAACACCTCAGAAATGTGTTTTGGGATTCCTTAAAGAACTAAAAGTAGAATACCATTTGACCCAGCTATACTACTCCTGGGTGTTTACACAAAGGAATCAAGTCAGACTATCATAGCTATATCTCAATATGCATGCTTATCACAGAAATGCTCTCAAAAAATGTTAGGAAATTAGCCTCCTAGGATAATTTTTAAATGGATGGTTTATTTTAAATCCAAGCACTATTCATACAAAATGGAGTGTTAGACACAAAAAGAACAAAATCATGTTGTTATTGTTATTATTTCAGGAAAATAAAAGGATAGGCACCTTTGGGATAGGGGATAATACACACATGTTTTAGTCTATTCTTACTGCAACATAAAGGATTCCCAATAGAGTTTGAAGGCTAATCATTAAACATTTCTGCTGCCCTACCTTCTAAAGATTGTAGGGGGAGCACAAATATTTAAATTACAGCAACACACTGTGTGAACAAAAAACTAAGAATGATATGATTTCATATTAGAAGTGCTGCAAATGAAATACTATGAAGAAAAAACTTAGAGAAGTAGGATAAAACACTATTAAATAATATTTCATACATTAACAATGAAATAATTAATGATCAAAATACTTCTTTTTACTGGGTGTTGTAGCACATAACAGAAAACTTGCAATATTTGATTTTCTGGGCCTGAAAAAATTCACTGAATATATTTTATTTTCTGTCTTCTGCCGTTTCCCACTGTAGACATGTACCAGGTTTTGTTTTGTTTGTTTTTTTTTTTTACTATTTAGCTGTTAGACATCTAGTCTAATGCATTTTCTAGGTATTATGAATGCTGAAATAATAAACATGATTGTACAGTTATCCCTATCATAAGACTTACAGTCATTTGTTATTTTTCCCAGACATGATAAAGATATGTCATATGGCCCTTCTGTTTTAGTTTGTTTCAATAATATACAAGAATACCAGAAAGAATAAGGCTGCCTCTTCTTACACATTCCTGACAGCAAGTGTTGTCATTTGTTTTCATGGTGATAGACATTTCAAAAGAAGTAAGATAGGATCTCAAAGTAGTTAAAAGAAAGAAAATGCAACTTTTTTTAAAGAATTATCTGCTAATTTCATTATCACATCTATTAACAGACAGCTTTGAGGGTAGTTGGAGTTTAATTTTTGCAGCTCTTTTTGTACTCTAGAATGAAAGCCCCATTTGAAATCTACCTTGCAAAGATTGTCTCCCATTCTGCAGTTTGTCACTTCACTATGGTGATAATTTCCTTTGTTGTCCAGAAGGGTTTTTGGATTCAGTGCAATCCATTTTTCCAATTCTTGGAGCTAATTACTATGATATCACAATTATTTTCAAAAAATTTCTGTGTCTATCTATATGTTGAAGTGTTTTCCTGTGATTTTCTCTGCTAGTTTCTGTATTTAATGTTTTATATTGTGGTTGTCAATTCATTTTGAATTGGTTTTTGTGCAAGATAAGGAATATATACCTAAATGCATTCTTCTACATGTAGCTATCCAGTTTTTCTCCTACTAGTTAGTGGAAAGACTTTTTTTTCTAGTGTAAATTTTCAACACCTTAAATAACATAGCTGCAAAAGATTCATATTTTATAAGTCCATTAATGTGAATATTCTTTCTATATAAACCCATACAGGCACAAAGTACATAAGTGTTTATCAGGGATAAGAGCAGGGTGAACTGAAAGTAATTCTTAATCAGTACAAAATTTTTTATAGTAATTAAAGCATTGCAGAGGAAGATTTCTAATACACAGTCACTCTATTTCATATTATGTTGTACAACTTCACTGATATATTAAAATACACTGAACTGTACTCATATTAGAGACTTTTATCATATGTCAATTTTGTGCCAATAAGTAATTACAAACACAATTGTAACATACCTTCAAGCATAAATTGATGGGTAGATTCTAAAAATCTTTCCAAAATAAAAACTTATATATTAACAAAATTCTTTAATTATTTTAACAAAATAAAAGACAAAATGAAAACTATTATCTCAAAGTTGGACAAGACAAACCAACAGGAGGAAATAAGCTCAAAGAGAAAGCACAAGATTAGAGACCCACTCATTAACACATTCAGGATTTCCATAAAAGTACTAAATTGAAGCTATAATATATATGCAGAGGACCCACAGACCCATGTTGGCCCTCTGGGTGCTGCTTCAGTCTCTGTGAGTTCATACAAGATTTGTTCAGTTATTTTAGAGGACTTTGTTCTCATGGTGTCCTTTGTCTCCCCTGTCTCCACAATTCTTTTTGCTTCCTGTTCATGGAGTTCCCTGAACTCTGAGGAGAGGGATTTGATGGAGACATCTCCTTTAGAGCTGTGTTTTCCAATCTCTCTCAATCTCTGTCTCTCTGTGTGTGTCTCTTTTGTGTGTGTGTATACATACGTGTGCATGAAAGTGTAATGATTGGCTGTTGCTCTGGGTATTTGTTTCCATCTGCTGCCAGAGGAAGGCTTCTCTAATGTTGGACACTGGTCTGTGGATAGAGCATAATATCTTTAGGAATCATGTTACAGTCACTGGTAGTAACTGGTTTTACCCTGGGTCTCTCGGATATCTAATCTTTGCTTTGTGGTCACCCAAGCATTGTCCAGTACGGATTCTATTGCCACTGTTGCCTTAACATTATTTCACAAGCAGGACAGATTCTAGATAACAGGTTTCATGGTTAGGTTGGTGTTTATGTTTCTCTTTTGGTAGCCTGTAAAATACAGTACATTTTATGTCAAAGACACTAGAAGTTTGCGGTCAAGGTTCTATAGAGGTGTCAGCACAACCTTCCCCTGTTTAATAAGTTGTATCGCTGTTGTAGTTTTCAACAGAGCCTTGTTTTCAGTTTGTAAAGAGCAAAGTATTGTCATAGAAATATCCTGAAGTGTTTGGGGATTTCCATGGGACCCTTTCACCCAGTACCTCAATTGGATGAAACCCAATATTTGTAATGGAAGCTTCATTTGGTGACAAGATATGGTCAGTTGGAGTTCTGTTGTTCTGTCTCCCCCATTATTTGGAGACTTTATTCGGATAACATTCATGATGCCTAATCCGCATTCAGAGGGGCAAACAAGATAGACATTGGAAGTGAGAGAAGACAGGGAATAGGACAGGAGTCTAACAAAGAGTGCTTCTGAAAGATTCTACCCAGCAGGGTATCAAAGCAGATGCTGAGACTCATAGCCAAACTTTGGGTAGAGTGCAAGGAATCTTATGGAAGAAGGGAGAAACAGAAATACTTGGAGGACAGGAGCTCCACAAGGAGACCATCAGAGCTAAAAAAAATCTGGGCCCAAGGGGCCCTGCAGAGAATGATGAATCAACCAAGGACCATGCACGGAGAGGACCTAGACCCCCTCTGCTCAGATGTAACCCATGAGCAGCTCACTCTCTTTGAAGGTTTCCTAGTAAGGGGAGCAAGGGCAGTTTCTGGCATGAACTCATGTTGCCTGTTCTTGAATCACCTCCTCCTGGTGAGGTGGCCTTACTAGGCCACAGGGGAAGGGGATCCAGACAGTCCTAATGAGACATGATAAGATAGAATCAGATAGTAGAGGAGGAAGACCACCCTTATCACTGGACTAGGGGAGGAACATATTCGGGGAGAAGGAAAAAGGGTGGGACCAGAAGGAGCTGAAAAAGGGAGCCACAGCAGGGATACAAAGTGAATAAATTATAATAAATAAATAAATAAATAAATAACTTTGATGTTTATAGGAAGTTTCTACTGCACTAAATTTCTATGCTACCCTTTAAATCACCTTCAATTCTAGGTGTCTCTTTTCTCATTCATTTCCTCATTCCCATCCTCCTTTACCTTCCCACATGATCTTCCTGTTCCAGTCCCTTCTCCCATAGAATATATTTTATTTACCTCTCCCAGGAATATCAATATGTTCCCCCCTCCCCATTTCTGTCCTTCATGCCCAACCTCTCTGTGTCTACAGACTGTAACTTGGTTACTAGTTATTTAATGCCTAATATCCAGATATAAACAAATACATGTCATATTTATCTTTCTGGGTCTGTGTTACCTCACTCTGGACTATATTTTCTAGTTGTGTTGATTTTCCTGTAAATTTAAAAATGTCATTTTTTTTAATTGCTGAGTAATATTCTATTGTATAAATGTACCATATTTCCTTTATCTATTTTTCTACTTAGGGACATCTAGGTTGTTTCCAGTTTCTGGCAATTATGAACACAGTAGAGATGAGCATGTTTGAGCAAGTGTCCTTGTGGTATGATGAAGCATCTTTTGAGTATATGACCAAGCTTGATATAGCTGGATCTTGAGGTAAATGGATTTTCAGCCTTTAGAGGAACGTCTACACTGATTTTCATAGTGATTGTACATGAATGCACTACTGCCAGCAATGGAGGAGTGCTTCCCTTGCTGCACATACTCATCACTGTGTACTGTCATTTGTATTGTTTATCTTAACTATTCTGACATGAGTAAGAAACACTCTTTTTTTTTTTTTAAGAAACACTCTTGAAGTGGTTTCTGTTTGCATTTCCCTGAAGGCTAAGGATGTTGTACATTTCTTTAAGGACCCTTCAACTATTTGATTTTTCACTATAAAGAATTTTTGTCAACAAAACAACTTTTAAAGTAACAAAGTTTAAAGATACCACATGCTTCCAAAATTGCTTTAAATTATAGTCAATAAAATGTGCTCTGGTACAATATTTTATGGAGTAAAACGTAAAACACAATATAGAATATACAAATCAACTTATTCATATAGTATGAGTTGTTTTGGTTTTTTTTTTTTTTTTTTTTTTTTTTTTTTTTTTTTTTTTTTTTTTTTTGAAGTGGTAAGAAAATTTGATAGGTAAAGAATAATCTGTTAAAGAAATTGTGCCGAGCAAAATTGTTAAATTTAGGGGAAAGCTTCAAATTCATAGAAAATTAATCTGAAATAGATCATAGACCTAAATATGAGACCTTAGCTTACAAAACTTCAAGAAAAAAAAGAAAGTCTTAATGACCTTGAGAAAATGTTTTTAAGTGAAGTACAAAATGCAGACTATTAAAAATGTTGGTAAACTAGAATTCACAAGGTTGAGATTTATGCTTATAAGAAGAAATAAAAAGCAAGCCAAAACAGTGTAGAATATATTTCTAAATTTTCACATGATAAAAGTCATATGTTGCAAATATAAAAAAACTTTGTGATTCAGAACAATTACTCAATAAAATAGTGAAAGAGAAATGAAATTTCAATGACAAATTTCTACCAATTGCAACTAAAAACATGAAAATATATACTCTATTGTTAGTAACTAAATCCAACTAAATATAAAACAATATACCACTGCTTACTTATTAGAATGGCTAAAATGACCCTGACTATACATGTTTGACAATGATGTGAAAGAACTATATTTATAATACACTGCCAATGTGAATGCAAATTGGTAAGTTGATTTGGAGAGAATTTTTCACAATTTTATTTAAGGGTATATGAAAACCAACCACCATATAGTCTAATTACTTCTCTATTGTATTAATTTTCACGAGACATAAAAACATGTATCAATGCAAAGACTTCTACACAAATGTCTGTAGATATCTGATGTTTGTAAGACACAAAACCTTGATTAGTCACAGCTACACCCATCCTCCAGAATTTGTACCTGGTGCACACACCCTGTGCCATTTATCCAATCAAATCAGCCCAAACTGTGTGATTCCTAATACCGAGGGCTGGCCTAGCCCACATGAATTATATCCAAACTGAAACCTGGCTTGTCCTTACATAGGGACATAGATTCAGTCTGTTAAGCAACCTGAACCTTGCATTCCTGCACCATCCAACAATGCTCAAGCCTGGTTTGGCTGCATAGCCTATACACTCTGGTGAGTACCAAAGACCCAAGACCTTCCATGCCATCCCCACACTCCCAGAAATATTTCCATTAGTACATCTTCTTCGAAACAGATCCAGCCTTTTGTTGTATTCTCATGCTTTTGTGCTTGCCAGTGAACTGGAAAAAAAAAAACTTTTATCCAAAGAAAAATTATCACTGAACTTCTAAAAGATGAACCTACCAACTCCTTATAACTTATCTGATATCAACCAAGTTTGGGGAAAAGTAAAAACAAAATGAAGACATTAAGGCACCTTAAAAACACACATAAGATACACAACCAATGACAGAAGTATACAGGTCTAGTTGTGAAAACAAAAACAATATGAAGGGTCAAGATAGTATAAATGTCATTAAGACCATCAGTCTCGGGGTTCCAAGATGGTGGCAGGCAGAGTGCACCGTTTTGGAGAGGCAGAGAACATGAATCTCTGAAATTGGTGAGTGGAGAGATGATCAAAACTAGAATTTGGACTTTTGGGCTTTTTATTTATTTATTTATTTTTATTATTTTATTTTATTATTATTATTAGTTACATTTTATTAACTCTGTATCCCAGCTGTAAAGATAGACAAACCCTTAGCCAAACTAACTAAAAGGCAGAGAGAAACTATCCAAATCAGCAAAATCAGAAATGAAAAGGGAGACATAACTACAGACAATGAGGAAATACAATCATTAGGTTGTACTACAAAAGCCTATGTGCCACAAAGTTCAAAAATCTAAAAGAAATGGACAATTTTCTTGACAGATTCCATCTACCAAAATTAAGTCAAGACCAGGTAGAAAGATTGAACAGCTCTATAGCCCCCAAGGAAATTGAAGCAGCCATCAACAGTCTCCCTTCCAAAAAAAGTCCAGGGCCAGATGGTTTCGTTGCAGAATTCTACCAGACCTTCCAAGAAGTGCTAACTCCAATTGTCTCCAAATTATTCCACAAAATAGAAACAGAAGGAACATTACCAAATTCATTCAATGAAACCACAGTCACATTAATACCTAAACCACACAAAGACCCAACGAAAAAAGAAAACTTCAGACCAATCTCTCTTATGAACATTGACGCAAAGATACTCAATAGAATACTTGCAAACCGAATCCAAGAACACATAAAAGATATCATCCAACTTGACGAAGTAGGCTTCATCCCAGGCATGCACGGGTGGTTCAATATAAAGAAATCCATCAATGTAACCCATCATATAATCAAACTGATGGAGAAAAACCACATGGTCATCTCCCTAGATGCTTAAAAGGCATTTGACAAAATCCAACACCCATTCATGTTTAAAGTCTTGGAGAGATCAGGGATACAAGGAACATACCTAAACACAGTAAAGGCAATATACAGCAAGCCTATAGCCAACATCAATCTCAACGAAGAGAAACTTAAATCAATCCACCTGAAATCAGGGTCAAGGCAAGGCTGCCCATTGTCTCCATGTCTCTTCAACATAGTACTTGAAATCCTAGCTAGAGTGATGAGACAAGTAAGTGAGATCAAGGAAATACAAATCAGAAAGGAAGAAGTCAAAGTTTCACTATTCACAGATGATATAGTATACGTAAGTGACCCCAAAAACTGAACCAGAGAACACCTTCAGCTGATAAACACCTTCAGCAAAGTGGCTGGATACAAAATTAACTCAAAAAAAAAAAAACAAAAAAAAATCCAAAACCCCTTCTGTATACCCAAGAAAAAAGGGCCAAGAAAGAAATCAGGGAAAAAAAAACACCCTTCACAATAGCCACTATTAACATAATGTACCTTGGGGTGACTCTAACCAAGCAGGTGAAAGACCTGTTTGAAAAAAAAAACTTCAAGTCTCTGAAGAAAGAAATTGAAGAAGACATCAGAAGATGGAAAGATCTCCCATGCTCATGGATCAGTAGGATTAACATAGTGAAAATGGCCATCCTGCCAAAAGCAATCTACAGATTCAATGCAATTTCCACCAAAATATCAACACAATTCTTTACAGACCTTGAAAGAAAGATACTCAACTTCATATGGAGAAACAAAAAACCCAGAATTTCCAAAACAATCCTGTAAAACAACATATCTTCTGGAGGTATCTCCATCCATGATCTCAAGTTGTACTAAAGAGCAATAATAATAAAAACTGCTTGGTACTGGCATAGAAATAGAAAGGTGGATCAATGCAACTGAATAGAAGACCCAGAAATAAACCCACACACCTATGAATACTTGATTTTTGACAAAGAAGCCAAAACCATTCAATGGAAAGAAGACAGCATCTTCAACAAATGGTGCTGGTCCAACTGGATGTCTACATGCAGAAAAATGCAAATAGATCCATATTTATCACCCTGCACAAAACTAAAGTCCAAGTGGATCAAAGACCTCAATATAAAACCAGATACTCTAAATTGGTTAGAAGAAAAAGTGGGGAAGACCCTAGAACTCATTGGCACAGGATACAACTTCCTGAATAGAACACCAATAGCACAGGCCCTAAGAGCAACAATCAATAAATGGGACTTCATGAAACTGAAAAGTTTCTGTAAAGCAAGACACTGTCAAAACATTAGAAAAAAACATCAGCCTACAGATTGGGAAAGGATCTTCACCAACTAAACATCTGACAGAGGGCTAATATCTGGAATATATAGAGAACTAAAGGTGCTAAAAGGCAATAATTCAAGTAACCCAATTAAAAAAATGGGGTATGGTGCTAAACAGAGAAGTCTCTGTAGAAGAATATAGAATGTCAGAGAAACACACATAAGGAGATGTTCAACATCCCTAGCCATCAGAGAGATGCAAATCAAATGACTCTGAGACTTCACTTTACACCCATCAGAATGGCTGTGACAAAAAACTCAAGAGGTAACGCATGCTGGAGAGGCTGTGGAGAAAGGGGAACCCTCCTCCATTGCTGGTGGGAATGTCAACTGGTACGATCACTTTGAAAATCAATCTGGCGCTTTTTGAGATAATTAGGAATAGTGCTACCTCAAGATCCATCTACACCACTCCTAGGCATATATCCATAAGATGTTCAAGTACACAACAAGGACATTTGCGCAGCCATGTTTGTAGCAGCTTTATTCGTAATAACCAGAACCTGGAAACAACCCAGATGTTCACCAAGGAAGGAATGGATACAAAAATTGTGGTACTTTTACACAATGGAATACTACTCAGCAATTAAAAACAAGGAAACCATGAATTTTTCAAGCAAATGGTAGGATCTAGAAAAAATCATCCTGAGTATGGTGTCCCAAAAGCAGGAAGACACACATGGTATATACTCACTTATACAGATAGGATAAACATACTAAAATATGTACACCTAAAGAAGATAAACAAGAAAGAGGTCCAGGGGTAAGATGATCAATCCTCATCTAGAAAGACAAAGGGGATGGACATTGGAAATAGGAGAAACCAAATAACAGGACAGGAGCCTACCACAGAAGGCACCTGAATGATTCTACCTAGCAGTGTATCAAAGCAGATGCTGAGACCCATAACCAAGCCTTTGGCAGAGTGTAGGGAATCATATTAAAGAAGGATGAATTAGTATATCCTAGAGGGGACAGGGAGCCCCACAAGGTCCAAATATATCTGGGCACAAGGGTGTTCTATGAGACTGCTTATCCAACCAAGGACCATGCATGGATATAATGTATAACCCCCGCTCAGACATAGCCCATTGTAGCTCAGTATCCAAGTAGGTTTCCTAGTAAGGGGAACAGGAATTGTTTCTGACATGAACTCATGAGCTTCCCCTCCCCACTGAGGGAGGAGTAGCCTTGCTAGGCCACAGATAAGGACATTGCAACCATCCTGAAGATACCTGATAACCTAGGGCCAGATGGAAGGAGAGGAGGACACCCCTTCTAGTGGACTCGGAAGGGGGCAGGGAGGAGATGAGGGAGGGAGGGGAGGATTGTGAGGGAAAGAGGGAGAGGGCTACATCTGGGATACAAGTGAATATAAAAAAATATTTAAAAATAAAGTATTTTAAAAATACAAAAAAAGACCATCAGTCTTGTAGAATGCTCTCCAATAAAATTTTCCAAGATGCAGGGGTTCTAGGTTATCTCCATACCTGGTACTTGGTTGGAGTATGAGTCTCTGGGAAGACCCCTGTGTGCAAATTTTCTGGTTCTGTTTCTCTCCTTGTGGGGTTCCTGTCCTCTCCAGATCTACTATTTCCCAGTTCTTACATAAGATTCCCTGCACGTTGCCCAGCAGTTGGCCATAAGTCTCAGCATCTGTTTTCATAATCTGCAGCGTAGAACCTTTCAGAGGCCCTCTGTGACAGGTTCCTAGGTTGTTTCCTGTTTTCTTCTTCTGATGTCCATACTCTTTGCCTTTCAGGATGGGGATTGAGCATTTTAGTCAGGGTCCTCTCTCGATTAGTTTCTTTAGATGTACAAGTTTTAGTAGGTTTAACCTATGTTATATGTCTATATGAGTGAGTATATACTGTGTGTGTCTTTCTGCTTCTGGGACAGATCACTCAGGATGATCCTTTCTAGGTTCTACCATTTACCTGCAAATTTCATGATTTCTTTATTTTTCATTGCAAAGTAATATTTTATTGTGTAGATGTACCACAATTTCTGCATCCATTCTTCAGTTGAGGGGCATCTCGACTGTTTCCAGCTAGTCCTTGGCAGCTTAGTGTCCAAGTAGGTTACATAGTAATGGGAAGAGGGACTGCCCCTGACATGATATGATTGGCCTGTTCTTTGTTCACCTCCTCCTGAGGGGAAAGCAGCCTTACCAAGCCACAGAAGATGACAATGCAGCCATTCCTGATGTGATCTGATAGACTAATATCAGAAAGGAGAGGAGAACCTCCCCTATCAGTGGACTTGGGGAGTGGCATGGGTGAAGAAGGGGGAAGGAGGATGGGACCAGGAGGGGAGGAGGGAGGGCCTTATGGAGGTATACAAAGTGAATAAACTGTAAGTAATAAAAATAAATAAATTAAAAAAAATCCTAGATGAACCAAGCACACAAAACTTACAAGAAAATCCATAAACTTCGTTAAAGAACTCAAGAAATTCGAAGAAGACATGAAAAACAGCTCATGTACTTAAAGAAATAGTAATCAATGCCTCAGTGTTGCCCAGAATCTTTCAAAGGCTCTCTGTGGTAGGCTGCTGTCATGTTCCCTGTTTTCTCCCTCTTCCTATGTCCATTCTGTTTGCCTTTCTGAGTGAGGATTGATCATCTTACTTAGGTTCCTCCTTCTTGCTTAGCTTCTTTGGGTGTACAGATTTTAGTATGTTTATCCTATATTATAAGTCTAATATGCACTTTTAAGTGAGTATGTACCATGTGTGTCTTTCTGCTTCTGGGATACCTTACTCAGGATGATCACTTCTAGTTCCCACCATTGGCCTGCAAATTTCATGATTAAGTTGTTTTTAATTGCTGAATAGTATTCCATTGCATAGATGTACAATGTACCACAGTTGCAATATTCTCCATGAAATGGCTTTAAAAATAGACGCAGCCTTAAAGGGAAAATATAAAAATTTTTTCTAAGGAAATAGGGAGAGAAAGCAAATAGGTGTTAATATCCTAGTATACAATAAAATAGACTTCCAACAAAAAAGATCAGAAGAAATAAAAGATCCTTTGTTCAATAATTAGACAAGGAGACATTACAGTCTTAATTATATATGTACTAAACCTTGGGGCACCCAATTTCACTAGAGGAATATTAGTGGAAATGAAGATACATATAAACTCTAATTTAATAATAATAGGTGATTGCAGTATCTCACTTTTTCCAATATATGGGTCATTTTTGGAAAAAACACATAGAGACATTAAGAACTAAATGGCATTATATATCAAATTGACACAATAGAGACCTGTAGAAAATTTTAACTGAATGCCTAAAGTATACTCTCTACTCAGCAGCACATGGAAGATTCTCTAAAATAGCCTGCATACTGGTACATAAAATAAATATTAACAAATTCATGAAGTAAATGATCCCATGTATCACCTCTTACCATAATGCAATAAGGCATAAGCAAACAGATTTCATAATTGTGCAATCTCAAGGGGATTAAACACCATATTAATGAATGATGAATGCTTCAAAGATGAAATCAACATTTTTTTTAAAATTCCAGTAACTAAATGAAAATGAAAACACACTATAGAAAAACCTCTGGGACACATTAAAAGCAGCCCAAGGAGTAAATTTATAGTTCTATGTCCCTACACTAAAAAAAAATCAGAAAGAACATAAATAAAGTACTTAGTGATATAACTCAAGAATTTAGAAAAAAAAATAAAGTCAAACCAAAGCCAAGCAGAAGGTAAGAAATTATAATATCAGATCAAATTAATAAAACAGAAAAAGAAAACAAGACAAAAAATAAAGAAATATAATATCTGTAGGAGTTTTTTGAGAACAAAAACAGGAGCACTAAACCTTTGGTTCAACAAATAAAAAGAGAAGGCACAACCTAATAAAATCAAAAATGAACAGGAAAAGGTGACAACAGACACAAAATAAATTCAGAACATTGTACTCCAAGAAAATGGATCCATTCTTGACATTGCTCAGGTGGCCAAGAACCTGTGACTAGATAGGCCACTAAGTGACTCCTGATGTCATTCTCCTACAGTTATAGATCAGCATCTTGCTCAGCCATCATCAGAGAAGCTTCTTCTTGCAGTTTATGGGAACAAATATGGAGTCCCCTAGTTAGAGAATGAGCAGAGATTGAGATACCATGAAATACTCAGTCCTGGATGGGGTGTCTCCATTAAATACCTGCTTTTGGGGCTCGAGGAATTCTTCAGAAAAGGAGGTAGAAAGATTGTAAGAGCCAAGGGGATGGAAGACACCAAGGGAAAAAAATCCTTAGACACAACAGGAGTGACACAAACATGAACTCACATAGATGAAGGCATCATGCATAGAGCCTGAACAGGTCTAGGCCATATGGGACCCCATAGCTGAGAGGAGAAGTAGACAAAAATTTATATCTCTAACCGCAATTGATAACCACTATCAAAATGAAAAATTAGATTTCTCCAACCAAGTCTTACTGGATATGCATATCACTGTTGAGGGCAGGCATCTTGCCAGTAGTAGATGGCCTACACAAAACATATTCATGCCAAGTAGTCAATGTCCAACACAGAACATACTCAATGGTGTTTTTTTTTTAGGATTTTTTTTCTCATAATGATCTAACTGGATATTTCTTTTTTCTTACCCTACAGGTTGTTTGCTTATGTATTACGGTTTCCAGTTTTTTAATGGGCTTTTGATGTCTGCCAATGTGTGTGACCCTGCAGCTATATGTGTTTCTTTTGCTTTTCTTCGATTCCTTTTTTTCCTGTTCATTTGTTTGTTTTGCCCTATCAGTTTTATTTATATTATTTTCTTTTTTTATTTTATATTCCTGTTTATTTTCTAATGAAAGAGACCAAGAAAGGATATATATTTGGTTGGGTAAGGAGGTGGAGAGGATTTGGGTTGAACTGGGGGAGTGAAATCACTAATCAGAATATATTTTTAATGGAAAAGAAATTTTAAAAATATTATAATTATAAACCCTATTTATTTCATTAACTTAGAAAAGAACAACAACAAAAAAATAATTTCTAAGGTGCTCCAGACTAAAAAAACAAAGGTAAAGCAAGGAAAGACAAAAACATACAAACATAAGAGGCCTATAACAAACAAGAAGACCCCCCAAAAAAAGTAATAAAAAGTCTTTGGATTAAGCTACATTCAGGCCCAAATGTGTTTACCAAATTATCAAGGGTGATCCACAAACAACATTTTTTAGATTATTTAGAAAGTAGAAACTCTCAACTCTTTCTATGAAGCTATGCTACTCTAATATCAAAGTCAAGTAATGAATACTATAAAATACCACAGAGACTAATATCTGTACTGACCATAGTAGCAAAAGAACTCAATATTTACAAACCAAATACAGGCATACATCCAAAGAATAATCCACTATGACCAAGTATGTAATATTCTGAATAAGAAGGGATGGTTCAACCTACATAATTCAATAAATATAATAAAGCATATGAAAGACAAAAGAATGACATTGCAGTCTCAATAGATGTAAAAAAGATTTGACAACACCCAACGTGTCTTCCTAAAATAAGCCCTGGAAAGAACAGGACTGAAGGGAACATAATTAACATTAAAAAGGCTATATATGACAAACCTACAGGCAACAACATCTTAAATATAGAAAAAGTCAAAGCAAGCCTAATGAAATCAGTAAAGAGACAGGGATGACCACTATCACATTCACATTGAATATAGCTTTTGACACACTAGAACAGAAGAAAAAGAGAAGAAAATTAAAACTATACAATTACGAGGTCAACTTATCCTTTTTTGTTATGTAAAAAGCCCCAGAAATTCCGTCATAAAAATGTACAGAAATGAAGAATAATTTCAGCAATATGGAATGATACACAATTAAATTTAAATAAATCAGTTGCCGTAAAAAACACCAAGAAGAAACATGCTAAGAAAGAGTTTAGAGACACACTCACACTCATTAACAATCCCGAAGAAGCAAAATTCCTAGGACTAAATCTAGCCAACAATGTGAAGGACATCAACATTAAAAACTTTAAATGTCTGAAGAAAGACTTTGAGGAAGAAACTAGAAAATGCAAAGACACCCCATGCTCAAGAATGAGAGAGTTAATGTTGTGAAAATGACTATACTACCAAATGCAAATTACTAACATAATCACAATCCTAATTAAAATACCACATTATTACTAATAGAAAATTTAAAATATGCTGAAATTCATATGGGTCAAGAAAATATGCTGAATATAAAAAAAACTGAGAAAAATTAAAATGCTGGAGAAATTACCATTCCAGATTTCAAGATATGTTAGAGAACTTTGTTAACAAAAACATCATGGCGTTAGCATAAATACAGACCTGTATATTAATAGAACAAAATAGAAGAACAAATCATGAATGCAGTTAATTAAAGACATCTGATACTTAACAACGCTGTCAAAAACACACAGTGGATAAATGACTGCATCTTCAAAGAAAAGAATAGTAGATACCCACATGTAGATGGTGTCCTGTAAGATATAAGTTTATGACTCTTGTTCTCTTGTGGAGTTCCTGTTCCTTCCAGGTCTTTCTATCTCACTCTTCTTCCATAAGTATTCCTGAACTCTCCCCAAAGTTTGGCTATGAGTCTCAGTATCTCCTATGATACCCTAGTGGGTAGAGTCTTTCAGAGGTCCTCTGGGAAGGCTCCTGTCCTGTTCCTTGCCTTCTCCTACTTCCAAAGTCTATCCTGTTTAACCTTCTGAATGAGGATTAAGCATCTTTCCCGGGTTTTCCTTATTGTTTAGCTTCTTTAGGACAATAGATTTTACTATGTTAATCCTATATTATATAGTTAATTTCATTTTTAAGTAGTATTTATCATATGTGTCTTTCTGCTTCTGGGTTACCTCACTGGGGATGATCTTTTCTAGCTCCCACCATTTGTCTGAAAATTTCATAATTTCCTTGTTTTTAATTGCTGAGTATTATTTCATGGTGTAAATGTACCACAATTTCTATATCCATTTCTCCATTTAGGGACATCTGGATTGTTTCCAGATTCTGGCTATTACAAATAAATCTACTATGAAACATATGAAACACCTGGGCCCTGTGGGCCAGCAGAGACTTGTACTCCAACCAAGGACTATGCATGGAGAAGACCTAGACCCCATTGTCCTCTCAGTTTCCAAGCGGGTTCCCTAGGAAGAGGCACAGAGGCTGTCTCTGACATGAACTTATGGCCAGCTCTTTGATCATCTTCCCCTGGGGGTTGCAGCCTTGCCAGACCACAAAAGAAGATGATGCAACCAGCTTTCAAGAGACCTGATAAGCTAGGGTCAGATAGAAGGAGAGGTGGACCTCCCCTATCAGGGGACTTAGGAGAGGTCTAGGGTGAGAAGAGGGATGGTGGGTGAGACTGGGAGGAGAGGAGGAGCAGGCTGAAATGGAGATACAAAGCGAATAAATTGTAATAATATATACATAAAACTAAATTAAAAAAGAAAGACATAGGTTTATGTGAGGACTTTCTGAATAGGCCTCCATTTGCCCAGAAATGAACCCCAATATTTGAAATGTAGGACTTCATTAAGCTAAAAAGCTTCTATGCAAAAAAAGAAACTAACAATGGATTGGAGAATATTCCCACAGAGTTGGGAAGAATCTTTGCAGCTATAATTATGATAGAGGATTAATATGCAAAACGTACAAAAACATAAGGTGAGAAAACAATTGGCCCAGTTATTTTTAAAAAATGGCTAAGGTTCTCAACATAGAATTCTTAAAAACAAACAAAAAAAAAAAACTTCAGTCAAGAAATATCTCAAAAACTTTATTTCCTAGGCCATTAGGGAATTGGTAATTAAAACTGATTTGAGATTTCATCTTATCCAAGTCAAAAGAGCTAACATGAAGAAACAAATAAACAGCAAATACTGGTGATGATGTGGGGAAAGGGAAACCCTAATTAACTGTTGGAGGGATATCTAACTGCTATAGCCATGCTATAAACAAGTATGGATAATCCTCAAAAAACTAAAATAATATCAGCCCTATGAACCAGCTATACCATTTCTTGGCATATAACCAAAAAACTTGATAGTGTATTCCACAGATACCTGTTCAGCTGCACTTTTCACAATAACTAGGAAAATGTCAAAAGCCAAGTCTTCAACTGATAAACAGATAATGTAAATATGATATGCATGTACAGTGTATTATTCAGCTGTAAACAGAAAATGAAATCATGAAATTGCAGGTAAATTAAGCAACTGAATGAGCTAATCCAAACCAAGAAAGATAAACAGTACATACTTTCTCTTGTTTTTAGTTACTAGCTCTGAATCTTTCTAGTGTATAACTAGAAGTAACCATGAAAATCAGGAACATCAAATAAGACATGGAGAAAGTGGAAGGATCTTTAAAGAGGGTAAATAACAGGACACAAGTGCAATTAAGGTGAAAATGGGGAAAGTAGGAAAGGGTGGATTTAATTGGCAGAATGAAGGGGACAATATAAAGGAAAGTCAAGAAGGGCTGATAAATAATACTAAGGATATTTGAAAAAGCAATAAGCAATTATTTTATGTTTAAATAAAATTACACATAATACATTGACATATACACTCATCTATATGTCTGTCTATATTTATATCTATCTACATACTTTACTGTATTTTTATACTTGTCAGTTGTTAGCGTTGAGCAAATGGAGTCCTGTTCAGAAAGTCCTTTTCTACACATGTATCATGTAGGATAATGGTTAGGTTATTTTTCCTAGTAGTTCCAGTGTATCATGTTTCAGCCTTTGATTATCTTGATTATTTTTTTTCTTCAACACATGGACATCCAGTTTTCTCAGCACCATTTGTTCAATATCTTTTCTTTTATTTTTTACTTTTGTTTTTGATACCACTGTCAAACATTAAGTGTTTGAAGATACGTGTATTAATGTTTAGGTCTTCAGTTTTGTTCCACTACTCTATATGTATGTTTTTGTGTCAGTATAGTATCGTATTGCTATGACCCTGTAATATATCTTGGGTTCTAGAATGGTAATCCATCCAGACTTGTGTTTTTTTATCAGGATAGTTTTGGGTACTGGATGTGTGTGTGTGTGTGTGTGTGTGTGTGTGTGTGTGTGTGTGTTTCCATATGAATTTAGAAATAAGTTTTGCTATATCTTTAAAAATGTAAATATGCATTTTGCTAATTATCGCATTGACTATATATCATAAACACACATATATAATTTGAATAAAATGTTTAATTTTACAACATGATTCTACTAATTCAAGAACCCAGACTGTCTTTTCATTTTCTATTGTCTTTATCTCTTACCTTGAAGGTTTAAAGCTTTCATTGTGAAAGTCCTTCACCTCCTTAATTAGGGTTATTTCTAGATATTTAAGTTTATTTGAGGCTATTTAGAATAGGAGTGTGTCAATAATCTCTTTCTTTGTATGTTTGTTGATGGTGCAGAGAAAAGCTATTGATTTCATGTCACTGCTATTAAAGGCAAGAATTGATCATGAAGAGCAACTAGAGTATTGCATGGGTGTACCTAGTTAGAGTCCCTGTGAAAAGACCAGGAGTGGCCATTGATAATGTTTCAGCATCAGTTAGTGGAGAATCTATGATACCAGAGATATCACAGATGTAAGACATCTCCTAATCGCATTAGTAGCTGTGGAATGGAGCCCACCTGAGCCTGTGAGACAAAAACTGTGTGCACAGCAGATGGCAGAGATTGAGAACTCAGATTACCTGAGCCCTCTGAAGCTAGACTACAAGAAGACTGTGTACCAGCTAGTGTAGAAATTATTTTCCGCTATTGACTTTTGTTTGTTGCATTGATCTGAATTTTTTTCCTGATTTTTTTCCACTTGGAGTATAAACACAAGTTGTTTTACTTCCCCCCTACCCCCAGGATTCCACAGATGAGACTAAAAATCTACTTAGGATTTTAAAGAGACCTTTGATTTCTAAGTGCTAGAATTTTTTATTACAAATTATTCATTTGTATTCCTGCTGTAGCTCCCTCCCTCATCCCCTTCAAGTCCCACCCTTCCCCTTCTCCTCCCGCTATGCTCCTTCCCTAGTCCACTGATAGGGGAGGTCCTCCTCCCCTACTATCAGACCCTACCCTATCAGGTCTCATCTAGACTGGCTGCATCTTCTTCCTCAGTTGAGGGGGGGGGAGGAGCCTGCAGAGACTGAAGCTCCAACCAAGGGCCATGCATGGAAAAGACCAAGACCCCCTGCTCAGATGTCCCCCTTAGGCAATTCAGTCTCCTTGTGGGTTTCCTAATAAGGGGAGCAGGAACTGTCTCTGACATGAACTCAGTGGTCTGCTCTTGATCACCTCCCCCTGGGGGCTGGAAGCAGCCTTGCCAGGCCACAGAAGTGTTAGATTTTTTTATTTTTTAAAAATCTATTTATTTTTTATATTAATTACAGTTTATTCACATTGTATCCCAGCTGTAGCACCCTTCCTTCCCCCCTTCCAATATCACTTTCCCTTCTTCATCTCCTCCCATAACCCTCTTCAAGTTCACTGATAGGAGAGGTTCTACTCCCCTTCCATCTGACCCTAGCCTATCAACGTCTCATCAGGACTGGCTGCATAGTCTTCCTCTTTGGACTGGTATGGCTTCTCCCCTATCAGGAGGAGGTGATCAAAGAGCCAGCCACTGAGTTCATGTTAGACCTTGTCCCTGTTCCCCTTACTAGCGAACTCACTTGAAACTGAGCTGCCATGGGCAACATCTGTGCAGAGATTCTAGGTTAACTCCACGCATGGTCCTTGGTTGGAGTATCAGTCTCAGAAAAGACCACTGGGCCCAGATTTCTTGGTTTTGTTGTTCTCCTTGCAGGGCTCATGTCTCTTCCAGGTCTTTCTAACTCCCCCTTCTTTCATAAGATTCCCTTCACTCTGCCCAACATTTGGCTAGGAGTCTGAGCATCTGCTTTGATACCCAGCTGGGCAGAGTCTTTCAGAGGCCCTCCGATTTGTTAGGCTTCTGTCCTATTCCTTCTGATTGCCATCCCATTTGCCTTTCTGAGGGAGGATTGACCATCTAACCCAGGGTCCTCCTTCTTGCTTAGCTTCTTTGGGTGTACAGATGTTAGTACTTTTAACCAATATCATATGTTTAATATCCACTTAAAAGTGAGTATATAACATGTGAGTCTTTCTGCTTCTGAGATACCTCACTCAGGATGATCTTTTCTAGTTCCTATTAGCCTGCAAATTTCATGATTTCCCTGCTTTTAATTGGTGAGTAGTATTCCAGTGTATAAATGTACCACAATTTCTGTATCCATTTTTCCATTAAAGAACAGCTGTGTTGTTTCTAGGTTCTGGCTATTAGAAATAAAGCTGCAATGAACATGGTTGAGTAAATGTCCCTGTTGTGTACTTGAGCATATTTTGGATATATAACTAGGAGTGGTATAGCTGAGTCTTGAGGAGGCACTATTCCTAATTTCCTGAAAAAGCACCAGATTGATGTCCCAAGTGGTTGTACAAGTTTACATTCCCACCAGCAATAGAGGAGGATTCTCCTTTCTCCATATACTCTCCAACATGTGTTGTCACTTGAGTTTTTGATCTTAGCCATTCTGACGGGTGTAAGGTAAAATCAATGTGGGAATTGTAAACGTTTGACCATGTTTGACAGTGTAATATTTAGAAGAGATCTTGGAAGACATGGCATTAATGGTTATGCATTAATGCATGTAACATTGCCAAGGGTGCATTTTGGCTACCTTTAACTGTTAACTTTACACAATACAAAGTCATATGATACTATGACTAACCTGGGAATTGCCTTGATCATATTGCCTGTGTGTATGTATTTTGGATATTATTTTGATGGCCAGTTGTCAAGAAAGGAACTAGAGATCCATGGATACCTCCATTCCTTGAACAGGTAAGCCCTTGGCTGTATGATAAAGCTAAATACATAATGGTCTGCAAAGAAGCCACTGAGCAGTATTCATTTATGCTTTATACTTCAATTTCTCACTGGAGTTCCTACCCTGAATTCTCTCAGTTGTGATAACCTGTAAGCTAAAATAAACCTTTTCTTCCGCTAAGCTGTTTTCAGTCATCATTTCTTTAATAGCATCAGAAATGATACTCATTCTTCAATTTCTTTTCAAAAGGTTGTCCTAACACTCTAAAAAATATTCCAATCATACATAAATTCTTAGAAGTTATACGAACTCTCACAATCACAACAAAACTGTCTACTTGTATCTAGAAGCAAAGCATAATTAGCAAAAAGCATGATTTTTAAAACATTTTATTGATTCTTTGTGAATTTCACATCATGCTCTCCAATCCCACTCATCTCCCTGTCCTGCCATATTGACCCTATGTCCTAGCAAAACATAAAAAAAATCTTGTTATGGAAGATGTAGTGTGTCTCAGCTTGTCTCACATTATGCTCTTTTGGCCACACATCTTTACTTGCAAAATGGTCATTGCAGTGAGTCATTCATCTGTTTTGAGGCCTCTGGCTTCTGCTACACTATCAACATTGGATCCTCACCAAGACTCCTTTCAGATATATTGTTTTTGCCGTGTGTCATGAAGATCTTGTAGGTCTGGATCTGCAGAACAGGCCCCTTCACATGGTCTAGCAGTTCTAACATGGGGTACATGTTGGGGTAGGCCAACTCAAGCCCCTAGCTCTAGACCTGTGTGATAGCTGAGTTGGACAGCCCACTAGGTCTCCAGCACTTCCCTAGCTAGCTCATCTAAGTGCTGCAGCCAGCAAGAGAGGGAACCAGCTCTCTCACACTCAGGCTCTCTGGACCAGCTTGCCCTGTCCCCCACTACAAGGACCAGCTCTACTGTGCTGCGAGGGGAGGTACAGTCCCACACTCTCATGTGCTTCAGCCAGAGAGAGCTGGGGCCAACTTTGTTTAGCCTTTGGACATCAACATGATTCCAAGACCCAGATGGCCATTTCCCTGGTCTGAGATTTGTGAACTGTGGGTCCTCAGCTCTCTCCACATAGGAGAGTGATTGGGGAGCTAGGGGTCCAGGGACCTTCCTCTCTGTCAGTCAGACATCAGATCCCTTCCAGGTCCCCTGAGGGAAGCATCAGGAAGCCACAGTTTTGATGGTCACCCTGTGGAGACCAAACAAATACTAGAGTATAAAGATCTTAGATCCAGATACCTCAGCCCAGATGAGTTTTACACCAGAGACACAGAATCTGGTAAATTTGTAGGCCTCAGCCAGCAACCTCCTGAAACACCCCAAGATTGCCACCCAAGCCAAGTCTATCTGGACATATACACATGGGCACTGTGCCTACACCTCAACCTGTACCTGCAACCTGCTCTACAAGAAAACAGGAGCCCCTTGACCTTTAACACATAACCCTAGCCACAACCTCCTTGTCCCTGCCAGCACAAGCACAAAGGCATGCATCCTCCCCTTCAAGGCACACACCCCAGTGCCCAAGCCACACCTCTCAAGACAACTGTACCAGTACCCCCCTTCCTTAGCTGCATCCCAGTTGCCATTTGTGAGATCCTGGATCACTCTCACCGTCCTATAGATTACTCTAGACCATAGAGACAAGTGAATGCAGTATAAAGTACAGGCTACTGGAAGAAACAGTCAAGGCTACCAGATGGCTAGAGGCTGTGGTAAGAATACAATCAACAAAAACCAGGACATCATGGCTTCACCAGAATACTCCCAAATTAATGGATATTATAATTCAGCTGAAACACAGGAAAATGAACATTTATCTATGATTATGTCATTATTAGAGGCACATAAAGGGGAAACAAACAAATAGAGGCCATCATGGACAGACAAGAATCTAAATCAAACAGGTGAAAAAAATCAATAAAATTGTGAAAGAAATGAAAACAGATTTAGACTTAATAAAGAAAACACAAACCAAGAAAACCCTGTAAATGGAAAATTAGAGAAGAGATCAGAAACCACAGAGATAAGCATCACCAAGAGAATAAAAGAGATGGAGAAAAGAACCCCTAGTGCTAAAGATACAATTGTAGATATCATAGAAAACATAAAAAAGGAAAAGTTAGTGACACAAAACATCCAAGAAATAAAAACACCATGAAAAGACAAAACTTAAGAATAATAGGAATAGACCAAACAGAAGATTTCAGGCTCTAAGGTCCAGAAAATATTTTCAATAAAATCTTAGAAGGAAAATTTCTTAACCTTAAGAAAGAGAAGCCCTTATATGTACAATAGGCCTACAGAACACCAAGTAGACTAGACCAGAAAAGAAATTTCTCATGCCAAATAATAATCAAAACAATCAATCTACACAAAAATGAGAAAAATTAAAAGTGGAAAGGAAAAATACCAAGTTTCCTATAAAGGCAGACCTATCTGAATCATACCAGATTTCTCAACAAAGATTATGAAAACTAGAAGACCCTGGGCATATATCATGCAGACACTGAGAAAACACAGATGCCAACCCAGTCTACTGTACTCAGAAAAACTTTCAATCAACATAGATGGAGCAAACAAAATATTCCATAACTTAACTAAATTTAAGCAAAATATTTGCAGAAACCCAACCCTACAGAAAATACTAGAAGAAACTCCAACCTAACAAGATCAGTAATACCCAAGAAAACAGAGGAAAAAGATAAGTTCACAACAAAAACACAACAAAAGAAAACTAGCACACAAACACAGAATCATACAAACTCTATAATAAAAGGAATTAACAATCATTGGACACAAATATCAACCAACATCAACAGACTCGACTCTTCAATAATAAGACACAGATTAACAGAATGGTTTTGGAAACAAGATCCAACATTCTCCTGCATTCAAGAAACACACCTCTGCAACAAAGATAAACACTACCTCAGAGTAAATGACTGGAAAAAGCTTTTCCAAGGAAATGGATCCAAGAAGCAAGCTGGAGTGGCCTTCCTAATATGTAATAAAGTAGACTTTCAACCAAAATTAATCCAAAGAGATTGATTTCATTCTCATCAAAGGAAAAATCCACCAGGAGGACATCATAGTCCTGGACATGTATACACCAAATACAAAGGCTCCTGAATTTGTAAAAGGAACATTATTAAAACTTAAGTCACACATGAATCCTAACATATTAATAGTGGGAGACTTCAGCTCCCCACTACAGCCAAAGGGCAGACCATTGAGACAAGAGCTAAATAGAGAAACAATGACAATTGCAGAGGTCTTAAATCAAATGGATCTAACAGAGACCTACAGAACTTTTCACAAAAACACAAAGTAATATGCCTTCTTCTCTGTGCCTCACGGAACCTTCTCTAAAGTTGACCATGTAGTCAAGCAAAATCCAAGCCTCAATAGATACAAGAAGATTGAAATAATCCCTTGTATCCTATCAAAACACCATAGCCTAAAACTAGACCTCAACAGCAATAGAAAAAGCAAAAAGCCTACATACATATGAACACTAAACAACTCTCTACTCAACAACAGCAGAATCAGAGAAGAAATAAAAAAGAAATTAGAGGCATCCTAAAATTCAATGAAAATAAACCCACAGCTTACCCAAACTTATTGAACACAATGAAGCAATGCTAACAAGAAAGCTCATATCAATAAGTGCCCCAGAAATAAATTTGAGACATCTTATACAAGCAACTTATAGGCATACCTGAAAATCATAGGAAAAAGAGCAGACACACCAAAGAGCTAACAACAATACTTTTCAAACTTTTCCACAAAATAGAAATAGAAGGAACATTATCAAACTCATTCTATGAGGCCACAGTAACCTTGATACCAAAACCTCATGAAGACACAACAAAAAAGAGAACTTCATACCCATATCTCCTATGAACATTGATGCAAAAATACTCAACAAAATACTTGCAAACCAAATGCAAGAATACATAAAAGATATTATTCACAATAGCCCTCCTGCATACAAAAGAAAAAAAGGGGGGGCAGAGAAAGAAATTAGGGAAGCAACAGCCTGTACAATAGCTACAAATAACATAAAGTGCCTTGGTGCAACTCTAAACAAGCAAGTGAAAACTCTGCATGAAAAAAAACTTTGAGACACTGAAGAAAAAAATTGAAGACGATATCAAAATATGGAAAGATCTCCCATGCTCATGGATCTGTAGAAATAACAGTGAAAATGGTCATAATACCTAAAGCAATCTACAGATTCAATGTAATTCTCATCAAAATACCAACACAATTCTTTAGTAAACTTGAAAGAACAATTCTCCAATTTAATATGGAGAAACAAAACAAAACACCAGAATTGCTAAAAGAATTCTGTACAATAACAGATCTTGTGGAGGCATCTACATCCCTAATATCAAGCTGTACTATAGATCAACTATAAGATAAACTTACTAAAATCTGTACACCTAAAGAAACTAATCAAGGTGTGGGGGGCAAGATGGCTGCAGCAGGAGAACACTGCATCTGAGGAGCAGGACAACATTTTCCATACAGCGACCAAGAGACTGAGCTCTGGGCCCTAAAACAACAGCAATCGTGTTTCCCAGGTGAGAGGAAATGCCCACGGCTTGGGAATCAGTCAGGTCCACTCTCAGGTCACCCAGCCAGAACCTGGAAGAGATCCCGGGTTGCGCAGGCACTTGGTTGCCAGATCAGAGCCACATGCCTGTGTGTCCTGATCACCTTCCCAGGCTGATCGGTGGGCACAAAAAACACCACAGACTGGGAGTCCCAGTAGCAAGAAAACCCCAGAGGGAAAGAAGGAATGGTATTGACTTGGGTCACCAGTCTTTCCCTGGAAAAAGTCTCGGAGACCACTGGGTATGAACTGCCATCACTGATCTGGGCTCCAGCCCCAAGCTCAAACATATGCTGCATGCCCAGCTCTCCTGCACAGACAGAGCTGTGCCCCACAGGGCACCAGAGAATGGGAGTCACTGTCGAGAGAAATCCTCACAGGGAACGAAGCAAAGGGGACTGACTTAGGCCATACAGTATATCCCTGGAAAAGGTCATGCAGACCAGCCCAACCCAGAGACCTGCTGTGCACCAGATAGACTGCTGTTACCAGTGGAGATGTACCCACCCACCACAGATTACCTCTTGGGTACTGGGGCACAGAGCAACAACCACAGACCTACGAAAGCCTGGAATCACTGAGATCAACCCCTAGATACTGCTCCAAGGGGCAACCAGTTATCCCTAACAAAACTGACCGAACCACAGGGCACAGGTTACAGCAGCAGATCACTAAATTTACAGCAAAAAAAAAAACCAGAAGCAGGGCAGCTGTCTTCAGGACTTCTTTGGGTGAGAGGAGAGCCCTCTCGACTAACAAGGACCACAGTTAGCACTCAGATCTCTATGCCTGAGGTGAGCAGCGGCAACTCCTGAAAAAACCAGCCATCCAATGACTATACCCAAAAAGCTGAGAAAGCTTCCTGCAAGAAAAACCATCTTCCTGCCAAGGGGATTCTCTCCACCAGGATCAGAGGAACCGCCAGAAACTAACTCCAAACACCTAAGATAGCTCAAAGGGTAGAGGCCAGCATAAAAGCTCAACCAAAAAAAAGACAGAACAATATGGCATCTCCAGAACCCAGATATCCGAGGGAAGTAGCCCTGGACACCCCAGCATAATTGAAATTCAAGATGATGACCTAACATCTATGCTCATGAAGAGGACAACAGAGGAAACAAATAAAATGCGAAAAGAACTAGAGGAAGATACATTCAAACAGATTATGGCCATCCGTAAAGAAATACAGGAAGTTTTAGCCAGTTTGTGGCCTTTAGAGAGGAGATGATTAGGTCACTGAAAGAAATAAAAGAAACAGAGGATTGTTCAAACAAACAGCTGAAGGAATTGAAGGAAAAACAGGAAAATACAGTCAGACAGGTGAAGGAAATCAACAAAATGGCTCAAGATCTGAAGATAGAATTGGAAACATTAAAGAAAACACAAATGGAGGAAATTGTGGGGAGAAAGAACCTAGGGAAGAAAACAGGAACTACAGAGGTTAGCATAACCAATAGATTACAAGACATGGAGGAAAGAATCTCAGGTGTGGAAGATACAATGGAAGAAATAGATGTATCTGTCAAAGAAAATCTTAAATCTAAAAAATTCCTGACACAGACCGTCCAAGAAATTCAAGACAACATAAAAAGACAAAACCTAAGAATAATAGAAATAGCGGAAAAAGAAGATTCCCTCCACCAAGGCCCAGAAAATATCTTCAACAAAATCATTGAAGAAAATTTCCCCAACTTAAAGGAGAGGCCAATAAGAATACAAGAGGCCTACAGAACACTCAATAAATTAGAGCAGAAAAGAAATCCTCCTGCTACATAATAATCAAAACACTAAGTATACAGAACAAAGAAAAAATACTAAAGCTGCAAGAGAAAAAGGCCAAGTAACATTTAATGGCAAACCCATCAGAATCACACCTGAGCTTTCAACACAGACTATGAAAGCCAGAAGTGCCTGGACATCATGCAGACCCTAAGGAAACACAGATGTCAGCCCTGGCTACTATACCCAGCAAAACTCTCAGTCCTCATAGATGGAGAAAACAAGATATTCAATGAAAAAAAAAAAAAAAAAACAAATTTCAACAACACCTACACACAAATCCAGCATTACAGAAGACACTAGAAGGGAAAATACAACCCAAGAAAACTAGCTACATCCAAGAAAACACAGGAAATAATTAACCTCACTACTATAAAACAAAAAGCAACCAAGCACACAACCTTATGACCACAGCCAACATCAAAATCAAAGGATCTAACAGCCACTGGTCTTAATCTCTCTCAACATCAATGGACTCAATTCTCCAAGAAAAAGAGACAGAATAACAGAATGGATGCATAAGCAAAACCCAGGAATCTGTTGCATACAAGAAACACACCTAAGCCACAAAGATAGACATTACCTGAGGGTAAAGGGTTGGAAGATGGCTTTCCAAGCAACTGGACCCAAGAAGCAATCAGGAGTAGCCATTCTAATATTTGATAAAATAGACTTTCAACCAAAATTAAAAAAAAAAAAGAGATGAGGAAGGACACTTCAAATTCATCAAGGGAAAATTCCTCCAGGAAGACATCACAATCCTGAACATCTATGCCCCAAATACAAAGGCACCCACATTTGTAAAAGAAACATTGATAAAACTTAAACCACACAGAGATCCCCACACATTAATAGTGGGAGATTTCAACACCCCACTCTCAACAAAGGACAGGTCAACAAAACAGAAATTAAACAAAGAAACAGTGTGTCATGAATCAAATGGACCTAACAGACATTTACAGAACCTTACACCCAAACAAAAAAGAATTTACCTTCGTCTCAGCACCTCACGGAACCTTCTTCAAAATAGACAATATAGTTGGTCACAAAGCAAGCCTCAACAGATACAAGAAGATTGAAATAATCCCATGTATCCTGTCTGATCACCATGGAATAAAGCTGGACCTCAAAAACAACAGAAATAGCAAAAAGCCTACACACACATGGAAAATGGACAACTTGCTACTAAGTCAGAGCTGGGTCAGAGAAGAAATAAATTAAAGACTTACTAGAACTCAATAAAAATTAAGACCCAACATACCCAAACTTGTGGGACACAATGAAAGCAGTACTAAGAGGAAAGTTGATAGCACTAAGTGACTTCAAGAAGAAATTCGAGACAGCTCATTCAAGCAATTTAATGGCTCACTTATAAACCCTAGAGAAAGAAGAAGCAGACACACAAAAAGGAGTAGACGGCTGGAAATAATCATACTCAGAACTGAAATCAATCAAATAGAAACAAATAAAACAATTCAAAGAATCAATGAAACCAAGAGCTGGTTCTTTGAGAAAATCAACAAGATAGACAAACCCTTAGCCAAGCTAAATAAAAAGCAGAGAGACACCATCCAAACCAAAAAAATCAGAAATGAAAAGTGGAACATAACTACTGACACTGTGGAAATCCAAACAATCAATAGGACTTACTTCAAAAGTTTATATCCCACAAAATTTGAAAATTTAAATGAAATGCACAATTTTCTTGATAGATTCAACTTACCAAAGCTGAATCAGGACCAGATAAATCAATTAAATAGCCCTATATCCCCCAAGGAAATAGAAGCCATCATCGCAAGTCTCCCATCCAAGAAAAGCCCAGGACCAGATGGTTTCAGTGCAGAATTCTACCAGACATTCAAAGAAGAGCTAACTCCAATTCTCTTCAAACTATTCCACAAATTAGAAACAGAAGGAACACTACCAAACTCATTCTATGAAGCCACAGTCACCTTGGTACCTAAACCTCACAAAGACCCAACAAAGAAAGGGAATTTTAGGCCAATCTCCCTTATGAACATTGAGGCAAAAATACTCAACAAAATACTTGCAAAACAAATACAAGAACACATCAATGATATCATCCACTGTGACCAAATAGGCTTCATCCCAGGTATGCAGGCGTGGTTCAATATATGGAAATCCATCAATATGATCCCCAATATTTACAAACTGAAAGAAAAAAAACCACATGATAATCTCCCAAGATGCTGAAAAGCATTTGACAAAATCCACCATCCATTCATGTTTAAAGTATTGGAGAGATCAGGAATACAAGGCACATATCTAAACATAGTAAAGGTGATATACAGCAAGCCTATAGCCAACATCAAACTGAAAGGAGAGAAACTTAAAGCAATCCCACTAAAATCAGGAAAAAGACAAGGCTGCCCACTTTCTCCATATCTCCTCAACATAGTTCTGGAAGTCCTTGGTAGAGCAATAAGACAGTTGAAGGAGATCAAGAGGATACAAATTGGAAAGGAAAAAAATCAAATTATCACTATTTGCAGAAGATATGATAGTATACATGAGTGACCCCAAAAACACTATCAGGGAAATCCTACAGCTGATAAACACCTTCAGCAAAGTGGCCAGATATAAAATTAACCCCAAAAAATTAGTAGCCCTCCTGTGTACAAAAGACAAGAGGGCTGAGAAAGAAATTAGGGAAACAACACCCTTCACAATAGCCACAAATGACATAAAGTACCTTGGTGTAACACAACCAAGCAAGTCAAAGACTTGTATGAAAAAAAATTTCAAGTCTCTGAAGAAAGAATTACAAGAAGATATCAGAAGATGGAAAGATCTCCCATGCTCTTGGCTTGGCAAGATTAACATAGTAAAAATGGCCATCTTACCAAACGCAATCTACAGATTCAATGCAATGCCCATTAAATTACCAACAACATTCTTTACAGACCTGGAAAGAAAAAATTTCAACTTCATATGGAATAACAAGAAACCCAAAATTGCTAAAACAGTCCTCTACAATAAAAGATTGTCTGGAGGTATCTCCATGCCTGATCTTAAGCTGTACTATAGAGCAACAGTTATACAAACTGCATGGAACTGGCATAGAAACAGAATGTTGGATCAATGGAATCGAACAGAAGACCCAGAAATAAACCCACACACTTATGGACACCTGATCTTTGACAAAGATGCCAAAACCATTCAATGGAAAAAAGATAGCATCTTCAACCAATAGTGCTGGTCTAACTGGATGTCTACATGTAGAAAAATGCAAATAGATCCATATTTATCACCCTGCACAAAACTAAAGTCCAAGTGGATCAAAACCTCAACATAAAACCAGACACACTAAACCTGTTAGAAGAAAAGGGGGAGAAGAGCCTTAAACCCATTGGCACAGGAGACAACTTCCTGAACAGAACACCAACAGCACAGGCTCTAAGAGCAACAATCAATAAATGGGAGCTCATATAACTCAAAAGCTCTGTAAAGCAAAGGATACCATCAGTCATCTAAACAAAATGGATGCCTAAAGATTGGGAAAGAATCTTCACCAACCCTTTATCTGACAGAGGGCTAATATCCAGTATAAATAAAGAACTAAAGAAGCTGAAAAGCAGCAAACCAAGTAATCCAATTAAATAAATGGGGAACAGAGGTAAACACAGAACTCTCTGTAGAAGAATGGCCAAGATGAAAAACTCAAGTGACAACACACGCTGGAGAGGTTGTGGAAAAAGGGGAACCCTCCTCCACTACTGATGGGAATGTAAACTTGTACAACCACTCTGGAAATCAATCTGGCACTTTCTCAGACAACTAGGAATATCAAGATCCAGCCGTACCACTCCTAGGCATATATCCAAAAGATGTTCAACTACACAATAAGGACATTTACTCAACCTTGTTTGTAGCAGCTTTATTTGTAATAGCCAGAAGCTGGAAACAGCCCAGATGCCCCTCAACTGAAGAATGGATGCAGAAATTGTGGTAATCTACACAATGGAATATTACTCTGCAATGAAAAATAAGGAAATTATGAAATTTGCAGGTAAATGGTGGGACCTGGAAAGGATCATCCTCAGTGAGATGTCCCAGAAGCAGAAAGAGACACACGGTATATACTCACTCATATAGACATATAACATAAGATAAACCTACTAAAATCTGTATATCTAAAGAAACTAATCAAGAGAGAGAACTCTGACTTAAATGATCAATCCCCATCCAAAAAGGCAATGAGGATGGAAATCAGAAGAAGAAGAAAATAGGAAACAATCTAGGAACCTGCCACAGAGGACCTCTTTAAGGCTATGACATGCAGACTATCAAAGCAGACACTGAGACTTATGGCCAACTGTTGGGCAGAGTGCGTGAAATCTTATGTAATAAGTGGGTAATAGTAAGATCTGGAGAGGACAGGAACTCCACAAGGAGAACAACAGAACCAGAAAATTTGAACACAGGGGTTTTCTCAGAGACTAATACTTCAACTAAGTACCAGGCATGGAGATAACCTAGAACCCCTGAACAGATGTAGCCCATGCCAGTTTAGTGTCCAAGTGGGTTACACAGTAATGGGAAGAGGGACTGCCTCTGACATAATGTGATTGGCCTGCTCTTTGATCACCTCCCCGTGATGGGGGAACAGCCTTACCAGGCCACAGAAGATGACAATGCAGCCACTCCTGATGTGATCTGATAGACTAAGATGAGAAGGAAGGAGAGAAGGTCCTCCCCTTTCAGTGGACTTGGGGACGGGCAGGTTTGAAAAAGGGGGAGAGAGTGTGGGCCTGGGAGGTGAGGACGGAGGGGATAATGGGGGGATACAAAGTGAATAATGTGTAATTAATAAAATAAAATAAAATTTGAAAAAAAAAGAAAAACAAATCAAGAGGAATGACTCTTGCTAAAATGCTCAATCACTATCCAGAAAGGCAAAGAAGATGGACTTCAGAAGAAGGAGAAAAGAGGGAACAAGTCAGGAGCCTGACACAGAGGACCTCTGAAAAGCTCTGCCCTGCAGACTATCAATGTAGATGCTGAGACTTAATGGGCAACCTTTGGGCAGAGGGCAGGTAATCTTAGGAAAGAAGTGGGAAATAGTAAGATTTGGAGAGGACAGGAATTCCACAAGAGAGCAACATTACCAAAAAATCTGAGCACAGGGATCTTTCCTGAGACTGATACTCCAACTAAGGACCATTCATGGAGATAACCTTGGACCCCTTCACAGATGTAGCCCATGGCAGTTCAGTATCCAAGTGGATTCCATAGTAATAAGAACAGGGACTGTCTCTGACATGAACTGATTGGCCTGCTCTTTGATCACCCTCCCCCTTAGGGGTGAGCAGCCTTACAAAGCCACAGAAGAAGACAATGCAGCCACTCCTGATGAGACCTAATTGACTAGGGTTAGAAAGAAGAAAAAGAAGACCTGTCTTCTCAGTGGACTTGGGGAGGGGCATGCGTGCAGAGGGGGGAGGAAGAGAGGTATTGTAATGGGAGAAGGGAATGAAGCAGAGTGGGGATACAAAGTGAATAAAGTGTAATTAATAAAGAATTTAAAAAACTGCATGGTACTGACAGAGAAACAGCCTGGAGGATCAACGGAATAGAATAGAAGACCCAGAAATAACCCCACACACCTACAGAATAATTGATTTTCAACAAAGCAACCAAAACCATACAATGGAAAAAAATATAGGGTCTTCAACAAATAGTGCTGGACTAACTGGATGTCTACATGTAGAAAGGCCCAAACAAATCCATCTTTATCGCCCTGCACAAAACTAAAGTCGAAGTAGATCAAAGAACTCAAACTAAAACCAGACACTATACCTGTTAGAAGAAAAAGTGAGGAAAAGCCTGTAACTCATTGGCACAGGAGACAACTTCCTGAACAGAACACCAACAGCACAGGCACTAAGACCAACAATAAATGGGAACTCATAAAACGGAAAAGATTATGTAAAGCAAAGAACAAAACGACAGCCTACATATTGGGAAAGGATCTTCACCAACCCTGTATCTGACAAAGGGGTAATATCCACAATGTACAAAGAAACTAAAACATTAAAGAAAAACAAGTAATCCAATAAAAAATGAGTATAGAAATAAATTGGGACTTTGTACTGATGTTCATTTAGGTGTCATCCACCCAAAGAGCATCAGACCCGTCCGATACCTTTTTCTCAGAGGCGGGACCTGGGGCATCAACCCGCATGCAATCAGACATGCTCTTCTCTGGGTCGACCTCTACTCTTGCCTGATGCATCTAAAACAAAAAGGGGGAACTGTAGAGAGCTGCGGAATGCTATGCCTTAAAGATGGAGCTGGTTTCTGCCTTCCACCTTCCCGATGGTGAGTGCTCTCTGTCACGAACAATTCCACATTTGGCTAAGGCTGAGGATCTGGCTTGCTTCCATGTATGTGGACCTATCTGCATTGCACACGTGGCACACCTGGGTTGGCTACCCAGAGGCTATTTAAGCTGTGGGCTGGCTTTCCCCAGGGTCCGAGGATTGTTCAAGGTTCGAGTATAGATTTAAATAGAGAAATCTCAATTGAGAAATATGTAATGGCAGAGAAATACTTAGAGAAGTGCTCAAAGTCCTTAGTCATCAGGGTGATGCATATTAAAACAACACTGAGATTTCTCCTTTCACCCATCAGAATGAAGAAGATCAAAAAGTCAAGTTACAACACATGCTGCAGAGGATGTGGAGAAATGGGAACCCTCTTTCATTGCTGGTTGGAATGTAAGCTTGTACAACCACTCTGGAAATTAATTTGGTGCTTTCTCAGAAAATTGGGAGTAGTGCTACCTCAAAATCCAGGTCTACCACTCCTAGGCATATACCTGGCATATGAGCAACCATATAAGGACATTTGTTCAACCATGTTCGTGGCAGTTCTATTTATAATAGCCAGAAACAACGTAGATATCCTTCAGTGGAGGATGGATACAGAAATTGTGGTACATTTAGACAATGGAATACTACTCAGCTATTTGAAACAAGGAAATCATGAAATTTTCAGGCAACCATTTTGAACTAAGGAAGAACATCTTGAGTGAGATAATCCAGAAGCTGAAAGGCACACATGGTATATACTCACTCATAAGTGGTTTTTTGACATACAATATAGGATAAACATACTAAAATCTACACTTCCAATGAAGCTAAACAACAAGGACGACCCTACAGACGATGCTCAATCCTCATTCAGTAGGGGAAACTTGATAGATATCACAAGCAGGTCATGACAGGGAACAGGACAGGAGCCTACCACAGATGGCCTCTGAAAGACTTCTCTGATATAAGTATTGAAGCAGATGCTGAGACTCATAGCCAAATTTTGGGCCAAATGCGTGAAATTTTATGAAAGATGAGGAGATAGAAAGAGCTGGGGGGTTACAAGACAATTAAAAAAAAAACTGGTCCCTGAGGGTTCTGCAGAGACTGATACCTCCACCAAGGACCATTCATGTAAAGGACCAAAAATCCTGCTCAGATTAACTCATAGACTCAGTATCCAAGCGGGTTTCCTAGTAAAGGGTCCAGGGGCTGTCTCTGGCATGAACTCAATGGCAGGCTCTCTGATCACCTCCCCCTGGGGTATGCAGCCTTGCTATGCCACAGAGGAGGACAGTGCAGCCAGTTCTGATGAGACCTGATAAGCCACGGTCAGATAGAAGGGTAAAAGGTCCTCCCCTATCAGTGGACTAGGAGAAGGGCATTGGGGGAGAAGAAGGAGAGTAGAAGGGACTGGGAGGAGACAAGGGGGAGGCTACAGCCAGGATACAAAGTGAATAAATTGTAATAAATAATAAATTATAAAAAGAAAAAATATATCTAGTATTCTCAAAGATGTCAGAAAGCTACTCTTAAAAAACAAAAGGAGACTACTTAAACAGGAAAAACTAAAGTAAAGAATAAAGAAAGTGCATTTTTCAATGGAATGTAAGATCGTTTACATTTGGAAACATTCAAAAAGACAACTGGACAATGTGCCAAGAATTATAAGCTTTGGAGAACTCAGCTCTAATCGGGATGTCTTTATAAACCCCTCTCTTCAAAGCTCAATGAAACTAGACTGAAAGATTTTAAGAGGCAGGAGTGGTTGAGAATTACAAGGAAACATCATAATCCAGACAAAACAGGAAATATGACCTTTCAAAGACTGTGTCATAAGACATACACAAGTTCAAACCTAACTAAAATCTTAACTCAATAAGGGAAAGTGGACACCAAATCCTATCCTTTAGCAAGAAACTATTTAGAACGGATACCTAGTGGGAAAGTGAAAATTAGTTTTCCTCATTACAGTATCACTGAGCATCTCAACCACACTTCAGCTCAGGCCTGATGCCCAGGAGTAGTTGGCCAACACAAAATGGGTGTCCTGTTTATTATTATGGTTTATTTTGGTAATTTTTTGTCTTGTTGGGTTTCTGCTTGTGTGTGTAATTGGTTTTCTTTTATTTGCTTTATTGTGTTGAGAGAAAGATGAAAGAGACAGAGAACATTAAGTTGGTAGACAGGGAAGTGGAGAGAATTTGAGAAATATTTGGTGAGGGTAAAGAATATGATCAAAAACAAAAAGGGGGAACTGTAGAGAGCTGCGGAATGCTATGCCTTAAAGATGGAGCTGGTTTCTGCCTTCCACCTTCCCGATGGTGAGTGCTCTCTGTCACGAACAATTCCACATTTGGCTAAGGCTGAGGATCTGGCTTGCTTCCATGTATGTGGACCTATCTGCATTGCCCACGTGGCACGCCTGGGTTGGCTACCCAGAGGCTATTTAAGCTGTGGGCTGGCTTTCCCCAGGGTCAGATGATTGTTCAAGGTTCCTGAATAAACTGCATTGAAAAAAATATATATATTGTATGAAACAATTTTAAATGAAATTATTATATAAATATAGTTGAACAAAAATAGGATTAAGAATAAATTGATTATAGCTGGAAATTGAAATCCTAATCTTATTACAAAGAGAAATAATGGTAAAACTGTACAGTAAAAGTTGATTCTTAAGACTTAACAGCAATTGAAGGAAGTTAAATATAAGCATAGAGTGAGAGAATGAAACAAAAAAAGTAATTGATGAGGTAACAAAGGATGATTTTCCCAAATTATAATTTGTAAATAGGAAAAGATTAGAAATATAAAGTTAATATCAAAAGATCACACAAAGTAATTGACAGCACCTCAGTAATTGGAAAGTAAGTAGTTACAGCTATTTTTCACTTCATAAGTCACAAATATATTAATTTATTTTGAAAGTTATAATTTTTCTTTAAAAATTTTATATGCGCCCACAATGTATATATTATGACCATGAACACTCTAAAAATACCTCCAACTCTTACAAAATTCCTTACCCATGTGCTTCTCAAGATCTCATGTTCTTTTCTTTTTTGATATTTATTTATTTTTATTTTATGTGTGAGTGTTTTGCCTGACTCTATGCAAGTGAAGCATATGCTTACATTGTACATGGCTACCAGGGCACACTATCAGATTCTTTAGAACTCAAGAGTCAGGTAGGTCAGAGGGCACCATATGGGTACTGGAAAATAAAACCAGGTCTTCTGAAAGAGACTTTAATCACTGAGCCATATCTCAAGACTCCCTTACTACACCCCCTGCCACTCTCTCTTTCTTTTGTTGTTCTTTTTGTAATAACCCACTGAGACCAATTAGTACTGCTCTTACACTCATGGGTGTGAAGTGATTCACTGCAGCATGATTAAACTATCAGTACAGGGATACCTCCAGCAAATATGGGGCCTCCTGAGCCTGTTTTCCACCCATGCTGAAATATTGACTGGATTGAACTTTTTTCTTGTCTTACATATGCAATGAAAGCTTCTAGATATTGAGTGCAATGGCTCTGTTGTTTAAAGAAGATATTATTTTATAGCAGTCCAACCTGTATCTCTTACAATTTTTCAGATTCCCCTTCAATGGGTCTATAGATGGGTATGATATTGATGGATAAGGACTCCATAGACACTTTCTTCTGTTTGACTGCTTGTTGGTGTATCAATTGCCATCTGTTGTAAAAAGATTCTCTGACATAAAATGAGAGTGATATAAATTTAGGGTTATTGGGATAATATTTATAATGTAGGCTAATAGTATATCTACATAGCAAAATAATAGTAGTAGGCTCTTCCAAAGAGCCAATGAATTCCCCAGCCATGGGTTCTTTGGCCATCTTTACAAACAACAGGCATATGTTTCTTCCTAAAAAACAAGCCTTAATTCCAGTCAGAAACAAATTATAATGTTCATAATTTTCATTTTACTATTGCATCTATGCACATATTTTGCCAGGCCAGTAATTACTATAAATCATATCTCACAAGATGATTAGACTGTTGTTGACTTTAGTATAGCAAGTCTTCTACTATGAAAGCTAGCCAACAGAAAGAGAATATCCAGGAAAGTATCAGTTTGATTTCCCATACCCTGCTTCCAGAGTCTGTAGTTTCTTCAGCTACAGGTTATGACCTTTAGTTTCTGGTGGGCAACATTAAGAAATAGCAATATTCTGTATTGTTTCAAAGGGATCACTTAACAGATACACAACAGATCACCGAAAAACTATAAGAGTACCTTATACCTGGCACTGGATTTTCTGTTTAACAGTCTATAGTCTCTTGGAGGTATGTTATACGCTGTGATTTATAGTTTTGAAAATATTTTCCCACTCTGTAGCCTGACTCTATAGTCAATTCAAATCCTTTACAGTCTAAATGTGTGTTTTTTTCTGATTTCTTTTTTTGTTCTTTTTCTATTTTTTTAATTAATTACATTTTATTCACTTTGTAACCCAGCTGTAGTGTCCTCCTTCATTCCTTCCCAATCCCACTCTCCCTCCCTCATCTCCTCCCATACTCCTCCCCAAATCCACTGATAGGGGAGGTCCTCCTCCCCTTTCATCTGACCCTAACTATAAGGTCTCATCAGGACTGGCTGCATTGTTTTACTCTGTAGCCTGCTAAGGCTGTTCTACCCTCAGGAAGAGGTGATCAAAAAAGCCAGACACTGAGTTCATGTCAAAGACAGTTCCTGTTCCCATTATTAGGGAACCCACTTAGATACTGAGCTTCCATGGGCTACATCTGTGCAGGGGTTCTAGTTTATCTCCACACATGGTCCTTGGTTGGAGTATCAGTCTCAAAAAAGACCCCATGTGCCCAGAATTTTTAGTTCTGTTGCTCTCCTTGTGGAGCTCCTGACCTCTCCAGAGGTCTTTCTTTTGCCCCTTCTTTCATAAGATTCTCTGCACTCTGCAGAAAGTTTGGCTACGATTCTCAGCATCTACAACAGCACAGGCTCTAAGATCAACAATCAATAAACAGGACCTCATGAAACTGAAAAGCTTCTGTAAAGCAATGGACACTGTCATCAGAACAAAACTACAGCCTACAGATTGGGAAAGGATCTTTACCAACCCTATATATGACAGAGGGCTAATATCCAGAATATATAAAGAACTCAAGAAGTTAAAAGTCAAAAAGTCAAAAAGAAGCAAAAAGTCAAGTAATCTAATTAAAAAAGGGGGGACAGAGCTAAACAGAGAAATCTCAACAGAGGAATATTCAATGACAGAGAAACACTTAAAGAAATGCTCATCCTCCTTAGTCATCAGGGAGATGCTAATCAATACAAATGCCTTTTAAATTTATGTGCCAATTGTTGGTGTCTTTTACTTTGTGGCCAGGATTCTATTTAGAAAGTCCTTACTGAGTCTGTGTCCTAACGCATACTCAATTATTCTTTCTTCTAGAAGTTCTGAAATTTTATTTCAAACATTGAAACTTTTGTTCTATTTATAATTGATGTTTGCATAGTATATATCTACATTGTCTGCATCATGTGGTATTGTCTTTTGTTTTTTAAACTATTGCATTGTAGTATACTTCAAATCAAGAATGATGACACCCTCCAGAAAATTTTATATGATTTAAAATTGTTTAGATCATCCATGTCAATTTCATTGTGATTTTTTTGAATTTATGTGAAAAATTAATTTTGAATTTTAGTAGATATTATGTCAAATCCGTAGTTTGCTTTTATTAGGACAGCCATTTAAAGAATATTAGTCCTATTAATCCATGATTCGAGGTTATTTCTCCATCTTCTGGTGTCTTCCTCCTTTTCATTTTTCTGTGTTTTGAACATTTCATTATATAAGTCTTTTAGTTCCTTGACAAAGTTTATTTCAATGTACATTTTAAGCTTTCATGAATTGGATTGTTTCCCTAATTTCTTTTTCTTTGATATGTAAACAGGCTACTGGATTTTTGGTCTATTCCTTTGGTATCTTGATCCTTCACTGAAAGTATTCATCAGCTTCAGGACTTTGTTCATGAAAATTTGGGGTCTTTGTTGAAAAGAAGTCAGTTACCTGAAAACAGGGATAATTTTACTGTTTCTTTTCTCATTGAACCTCTTTAATTTCATTCTCCTGTCTGGAGCTTTAACTAAGCATTGAAGTACTATTTGAATGAAAGTGGCTAGAGTTAACACTATTATTTCAGATCATAGTGCAATAGTGACTGTAAGTTCATCATATATATTCTTTATTATGTTGAGATATATTCCTTCTACACCTGTTCTCTCTGCTAATTTTATGGTAAAGTAATACTGGAATCTGGCAAAGACCTTTTCTCCATTGACTCTGATTGTGATTTCTGGTCTTAAATCTACTTATGTAGTAAATTATGTTTACTGATTTACATTTGTGGGTCCATTGCTGCATCCCTTAAAGCCAGCTTCATAATATTTTGGAAGTGTTCTCAATTGCCAATATTTTTAAATTTATTTATTTATTTTATTAATTAGAGTTTATTTACTTTGTATCCCAGCTACAGCCTCCTCTCTCGTCCCCTCCTTCTTCTGTTCCCATGCCCCTCCCCAAGTCCTCTAATAGTGGACTTTTTTATTCAGGACGTTTTTGCACATTCATCATCAGACAGATTGGGCTATACTTCTCTTTTTTGTTGAACTTTTATCTGCTTTTGGTATAAGGGTATTACTATTTTCAGGCCCTACAGTATCAGGCACTACAGTATCACTGCAGATGCCACACAATTAGAACACATGACTCAGATGACACAAGTTGGCTCTGGCCTGAATACCGCTTTCCTGCAGACTAGTTTTTATGGTTCCAAAAAATACTATGCAATCTTCAAAGGAAGGAAAGCAATTAAATATTCGTATATAGTTGCAACACCTGTGAACCACAGCAGTTTCCTGTATGTTTATCTTTGATGGATAAATGTCATTTTTTGAGGCAGCAAATGAGAAATTTTGTTCTTTTAATATCAAATGCTAGTCTTTGTCTTTTGATGAGAGAATTTGGACTGTTAACTTTCAGAGTTATTTTTGAAGTGTGTATTGTTTCTTATAATTTTTTTTTATTTTTTGTAGTGTTTGGAAATGTTTGTGTTCTTTTTTGTATCACAAGAATCTCAACAACCTTTATTTTCTTTTTCTCCACTAACGTTTGAGTTTTTCTGTCTTTCTCTTCAGAGCAAAGAATTCCATACATTATATTTTTTAATGGTTTGCTTGATGATCATATTTCTTGAACCTTTTATTTTGGAATTATTTTTTAATTTACCTTCACTTTACACAGATATTTATGACAAGTGTATTAGACTTGGTTAGCAGTTTTGCTATATTAAATTTGAAATACTTTATTGCAACCCCTTTCTGCTTTTAATGGTTTCACTGAAAAGCCAAGAGTTATTAAATAGATCAGCCTTTGCATTTGACTTGGCCCTTCACTCATGCAGCTCTTACTATACTTTGTTCTGTATTTTCAAAGATTAACTATAATACAACGTATGTAGTGTATTTTGTGTACCTCATATCTGGATGGGCTTTGTTACCCCTATGCTAAAAAAAAAATTTCTTCAGTGATATTTTATTAATAAACAGTTAATGATTTTTTTTGTTTTTAGAGAAACAGAAGTAGAAGCATTTGCTTAAGTGATGCAATCATTTATAAGTTCTTTTTGCTCCTGTAAATAACCCCTTATCCATGCTCCTGAAGTAATTCTAATTAAAATCAGGATCACCAAAATAGATAATTGGAATCATTGTTTTGCAAGGTCATTCATGCCTATCCGGAGCAACTAAATATTTATGTGTCCACAAGTTCAAATTGCTTATGGTTTTCGAGGTTTTCATTCTGAAAGCACTCTGTAGTAACCAAGAAGATAGAAGTTTTAAAAGGTGGGTCCTAATGGGAGATCTTCTGGTGACTGCAAAAGAAATAATGAGATTGAGTGGTTTTATTTAGTATATTTTTCGTGCCATTCTACTTTAGGACTACCCATAATTCATGTTTTGCTTTTCATGCTATCTCAAAGTTCTCCACATAGTATCCTTATACATTTTTTAATTTACCACTGACCTTGAGTTAATTATTCAAATCTTCTCTTTTATCTTCACACTCTGATATTATCTTTTCCCCATTACCCAATTATATAGGTAAAATTGCCCATAATTTCCCAATGTTTATTTAAAATTTAAATATGAGTACATCATTTTCAACTTCTCTTTCCTTCCTCTAACTGTTCCTATACTATATCCCTCAGTCTTTGCTCACTTTCAAATTTACATTCTCTTTTTCTTTAATTGCCATGATTTCATATATACATATATAGTCATTCATACATAAATACAGCTTTCTCAGTCTATTTAATGTTATATATATATATATATATATATATATATATATATATATATATGTTATTATGGGCTGACCAGCTGGAAATGGATAACCAATTAGGGGTTGCATCCCTTAATGAAGACTTTCTTTCTGCCCTCAGATATATTTGGTTACCTGTAGTTTGTTGTTTGTGGATGGGCACAGTGAGATCCACTGAACTTTATCTATTATAAGTTTTAATTTATTAATTAAAACTATTATATCAATCACTTTATCGCAACCCTGTCCCTCTTCCAACTCCTTCGATAACCTTCTATACTTCCTCTCAATTTTAAGATCCGTTTTTGATTATATATACTATATATATATATATATATATATATGAATAAATATATGAAGACACCTGAAAATTCTTCTGTTGTGGCTTTGTCTAGATGATTTGAAGGTTGACTACTTTGTACTGTATGGTCAATTAGGGTACTCATCTCTGGTAGTGGCTTGACAATCTGTTCTCTCTCAGCAGTCATTATTTGACCATAGTATTTTATTAGGTTTGGGACCCCCTTGAGATTTCTTGTTTCTCATTCATTTTTCTATTGATATTATCATTGTTCAAGTCCTTTTAAGGTAGTCACCTTTTTTAGGCATCCTGGATAAAACTTCTCTGTCATTTCTAGAAAATTCTATCTTACAGCAGACTTTCTTGTTCTCTGGTTCTTGCAATCAATCTATTCCCTTTTCCTGAGCTACAAGGTATGTATGTTTGTTGTAGATGTGTTTAGTGAGAGCAGGAAATCAATACAATCCATTGAACTTTGCATTGTGACCTGTTGTGGTTTTCTGTAACTATACCTATTTATTATAAAGTTTGTTTGAGAAGGGGTTAGAGCTACACTTATCTGTGTATGTAGGGATAAGTTATAGACTGAAGTTAGGAGTTATGGTAGTCTAGTAAAGTAAAAATAGTTGATTCTCTTCTAAGTCCTGTAACTTATTTGTTCCAGGTAGTATTTTTTTATTTATTTTTCACTTTTAATTAAGTATAATTACAGCAGTTTCCCCTGTAGAGGTTTAAATAATAATGTCCCCAGTAGTTTCCAGTTGATGAACTGGAAACTAAGTTCATCAACTTAGGACTAGAATGTATGCACTTGTTGAAGTAGTGTGTCTTGCTGGAGGAGGTTTGTCTGTAGGGGTGAGCACTTTCTACTATAATGACAAAGTACTAAACCTCTGAAACTGAAAGCAAGCCCCCAATTGTTTTTTCTTTTATAAGAGTTTCCTTGGATATCATGTCTCTTCACATGAATACAACACTAATTAAGGCATTCCATCAACATCCTCCAAATTCTCTCATGTCCCTCTCAAAATCAGGGCCTTGTTTTTTTTCTGTATATATTGCATATACACATATGTATATACATATATATGAAAATTAATATTTTATATTTGCATAAAATTGCATACAATAATATAAGTGTATATATACCTATACATACATTTACAGTAAAATATATACATATTTTAAATAAAGTTAGATCACTTAGGGAGATGATGAGCCTCTGAATAATAACAGATATCTAACTAAATTTCCAGTGCCAGACTTGAGACACCAAGTTTCCAGTTTGTTAGAAGTTTCCAGATTCTGTACCTGTGGAAGTAGCTAATATTGTTGCAGTCATAGCAAAATGAATGATAGATGAAGTTCATGCGTCTGAAGTTAGAAGAAGTTTGCTGGAACTTCCATCAAATGAATTCTGGGTACTAGAAAAGCAGCTGATGGAGTGATAGAATATTTGTATTCTTTTTTGTTTTCTTAATTATAATCAGACACCCATTCCAAAGTGGGTTTTAAGCCATAAATATCTGAATTTCCTGTTTTTCTTGTTAATTTGTCATTGAATCTTTTCTTGGTATTTTATCCTGTATCGCATAGACTATAGACAGAATAATATAGTAGAATAAGATGAGCAACATAAAGACTGAATCTAAGTCTAAAGTAATTTTGGAAGTATAATGAAAACGTGAATTTCTAGGTTAAAGAAAATAAAAAAACAGCTTTTATACAATATGAAAGAATAGTAATTTGGAATGTAAAATTTCACAAGGAACACTGGATACCACAGGCATTGGCAAACTAGTAATAAAACTATAAGGACAGAGTAAAGTTTTCAAATGAAGACACCAGAAATGTTAGCGTCCTGGGAATAAAGAATCAATTAAGTACAAAAATCAGACCAGGAGAAAAACTTAAATGTAAGAAATAATGGTCAACACAGATACCTCCTGCTCCCTCAAAAAACAATACTTAGCTTCAATAATATATTAACAGTGGTTTAACAAACTGAAATGTAAGTATTCCATAGTCAACTAATGAAAGGACTAGAGAATAAGTTATGCTAATGTTTCTAATTTTAGATTTTTATATAAATTGCAAATTAAAATATACAGTAATAAATATAATATTTAAATTTACCATGTACCTTTAAACCCAATAGAAAGAAGAAACAATTATTGATGAATTCGAGTAAAAAAAAAAAAGAATTAGTATACTTATAAGGACAGGTTTGTCCTAATACATAAAAAAATTAATACAACTTGATCACAGAAAAACTTTTTCATATATTTTTGAATTTGGTTTGTAATTGTTTTACTATTTTTTTAACTTTTGAAATAACATCATTATTCCCTTCTCCGTCCTCTTTCCAAATTCACCCATATGCCCATACACCCATATGTATGTGTATTTGTATATACATGTATATTTCTATATATAGAAATATAACCTGCTCAACTTGGTATAAAGTTATTTTTGTATATGTTTTCAGGGACGAGCATTTGGAATTGGTTAACTATATGGTGTGCCCTTCCCTGGGAAAGACTATTTCTCCCACTCCAGGAGTGGGCATTCCTTAATTGCCTCCAATTCCTTCTGTAATATTGAAATCTCTTTGATTTTTCCCAGTTTACCTTAGCACATATATTGTTGCTGTCTCTCTTCAACAAATGTTAGGCAGATGTGTTGGAATAATTTTATGGGAGTAACTAGAGACATTCCTTTGAGACACAATTCTCCCAGCATGTTTTCTGCTTCTCTGGCTTTTATAGTCTTTCCATTCCTTTTTACATAACATCTCCTGGGCCATGGTTGTAAGAGCTGTTCTGTAGATGCAATCATAGGAACTGTGTTCTACAACTTTGTGTTTTGATTTGTTGTAGTTTTCTGTAAATGGTTTCCTTCTGTTGCAAAGAGAAGTTTCCTTGACAAGTGGTGATGAGTATACTTATCTTTGGATATAAAGACATATAGTTATATATGTAGTAAGGAATTTTCTGCTTTTTTTTGTTTGTTTTGTTTTAACTTATTTTATTTATTTATTTTTTCAATGCAGTTTATTCAGGAACCTTGAACAATCCTCGGACTCTGGGTAAAGCCAGCCCACAGCTTAAATATCCTCTGGGTAGCCAACCCAGGCGTGCCACGTGGGCAATGCAGATAGGTCCACATACATGGAAGCAAGCCAGATCCTCAGCCTTAGCCAAATGTGGAATTGTTCGTGACAGAGAGCACTCACCATCGGGAAGGTGGAAGGCGGAAACCAGCTCCATCTTTAAGGCACAGCATTCCGCAGCTCTCTACAGTTCCCCCTTTTTGTTTTAGACGCATCAGGCAAGAGTAGAGGTCTGATCTCTGATATTAGAAATAAATTGGGACTTTGTACCGATGTTCATTTAGGTGTCATCCACCCAAAGAGCATCAGACCCGTCCGATACCTTTTTCTCAGAGGCGGGACCTGGGGCATCAACCCGCATGCAATCAGACATGCTCTTCTCTGGGTCCAAAGCCGCTGACCCTGAGTGCAGTGCTTAGCCTCGCATCCTGAGCGTAACATTTTAGCTTTTTATGATATCCAACCATGCTTGGGGAGAATGTCCTGCTTCAATGGCTGTAAAGGCCTGAATGATCATGGCTGCATCACACTGTTGTGAGACTCTAATCTTGCATATACACCACAGGCAAACCAAGGAGACCAACACCAGAAGGCCTGCTAACGCTCCCATGCCCGCCCATTCCTTCAGATGATTCATGGCTGCAGCAATCCATGATGATAATCCTGTGGCTAGTCCTGCGTCCACTCTGGTAGAATTTACTGTGAGAATGGCCACTCTCAGCTGCTCCATCGTAGTATCGAATTCTCCAGTCCAATTACCTAAAATATAGCTCGACAATTGTTTAGACAGATTTGCAGCACAGGAAAAATTCTCATGTTATTTAAAGTAGTAATTATAAGTTTTGTTTTGTTTTTTGTTTTTTTTTTGTTTGTTTGTTTTTTACTTCACTAGATCTGGGTAGTTGGCAAGATTTCCAGTACAAGGCAGAGGCTAGCAGGTCTTAAGCCCAATTAGAAAGTTGTTGTTTATTGCAAAGGTATACATGCAATGACTACACATTTAGGGTTATCCTTTTATGCTTCTCTTTGTCGTAGTTCAGAGGTATCATTGCAAGGTAGGACTGTTTGATCCTTTATCGTTCAAAATCTTGAATGGCCCTTTTGTTACCATAAAAGTGGTCCTCATGGAGGAGACTTTCCAGTGTGTTCCAGCTCAGAGGCTTCTGGGCCCTGCATCTGGAACTGCATGGTGACTTTAACAATAGTAATAGACCTTCCAACTCTCAGGAGAATCTAAGAGAAAAATCAATATTCTAAAATATTTTTGGAGTCTCTTGGCCAACCCTAACCAAAAACTGAAAAGGAATTTCATTTTTTATATTAATTACAGTTTATTTAATTTGTATCCCAGCTGTAGCCCCCTCCCTCATTCCCTACCAATCCCACCCTCCCTCCCTCAACTCCTCCTTTTCCCTCTCTAAGTCCACTGATAGGGGAGATCCTCCTCCCCTTCCATCTGACCCTAGCTCATCAGGTCTCATCAGACTGGCTGAAATGTTCTCCTCTGTGGCCTAGCAAGGCTGCTCCTCCCTCGGGGGTGGGAGAGGGGGAAGGTCAAAGAGCCAGCCACAGATTTCATGTCAGAGACAGTCCCTGTTCCCCTTGCTAGGGAAATCACTCAGATACTGAGCTGCCATGGGCTACATCTGAGCAGGAGTTCTAGGTTATATTTATACATGGTCCTTTGTTGAAGAATCAGTCTCAGGAAAGATCCTTGTGCACAGATATATTTGGTCCTTATGGCTCTCCTGTCCTTTCCAGGTCTTACTAACTCCCCCTTCTTTCATATGATTCCCTGCACTCTGTCCAAGGTTTGGTTATGAGTCTCAGCATCTGCTTTGATACACTGCTAGGTAGGGTTTTTCAGAGACCCTATGTGGTAGACCCCTGTCCTGTTTCTTGTTTTCTCCTCCTTCCAATGTCCATCCCATTCATCTTTCTAAGTGAGGATTTATCATCTTACCATGGGTCTTCCATCTTGTTTAGCTTCTTTAGGTGTACAGATTTTGGTATGTTTATCCTATCTTTTAGGTCTAGTATTCATTTATAAGTGAGTATATACTGTGTGTGTCTTCCTGCTTCTGGGAGTCCTCACTCAGGATGATCTTTTCTAGATCCCACCATTGGCATGCAAATTTCCTGATTTCCCTGTTTTTAATTGCTGAGTATCATTCCATTATGTAAATGTGTCAAGATATCTGTATCCATTCCTCCGCTGAGGAAGAGCTGGGTTTAACCAGGTTCTGGCTATTACAAATAAAACTGCTACAAACATGGTTGAGCTAATGTCCTTATTGTGTACATGAGCCTCTTTTGGATATATGCCTAGGAGTGGTATAGATGGATTTTGAGGAAGCACTATTCCTAATTGTCTGAGAAAGCACCAGATTGATTTCCAAAGTGGTTGTACAAGTTTACATTCCCACCAGCAATGGAGGAGGAGTCCCCTTTCTCCACATACTCTCCAGCATGTGTTTTCACTTGAGTTTTTGATCTTAGCCATGCTGATGGGTGTAAGGTGAAATCTCAGGATCACTTTGATTTGCATCTCCCTGTTGGCTAAGGATGTTGAGAATTTCTTTAGGTGTTTCTCTGCCATTCTATATTCCTCTACAGAGAATTCTCTGTTTATCTCCCTAACCCATTTTTTTAATTGGATAACTTGATTTGTTGCATTTTAGCTTCTTCAGTTCTTTACATATTCTGGATATTAGTGCTCTGTCAGCTATAGTGTTGGTGAAGATCCTTTCCCAATCTGTAGGCTGTCGTCTTGTTCTGATGACAGTATCTTTCTTACTTGCATTTGCCTCTTATCAGAAGTATTGGTAGGCCAGTTAAGAAAGTTAGATTTATATTATATATCAATGTTTACTTACACACAGTCTTACATTTATTACAGGTATTATATGTATGTATATATATATATATATATTAAGATTTCTTATGACTTTTCAGACAGCTCTCCTGTTAGTTTATCTTCTGATTTTATCTTATTCTACCCTCCTAAGTTATAGACACTTCTTTTTTCACATTTCTCTGATAATATCACTGTACCCTACCATTTACCTCTTCCTTGTTTCTGTACCTACCAACCAGGAAAGAGTCCCCTTTTACTTTCCTAGACTCTTCAAATAATCACAGAATAAATACTCACATCTGAAGATTTTGAGCTTGGAGCCTCTGATGAAAAAGAATGTGTGACACTTGTCGTTTTGGGTCAGGATTAACTCATTCAATATGATATTTTCTATTTCTGACTATTTACCTGAATATTTCATGATTTCAGTTTTCTTTATAGCTTTTTAAAATAGTATTCCTAATTGTCTGAGAAAGCACCAGATTGCTTTCCAAAGTAGTTGCACAAGTTTACATTCCCATCAGCAATTGAAGAGAGTCCCCCTGTCTACATATCTTCTCCAGCTTGTATTGTCACTTGAGTTTTTGATCTTAGCCATTCTGATGGGTGTAAGGTGAAATCTTAAGGTCATTTTGATTTGCAATTCTCTGATGAGTAAGGACATTGAGCATTTATTTTTTTTAGGGGGGTGGTTAGGGTTGTGCTAGGGTTAGAAATATTGTGATGGGTAACATTTTGTCCAGAAACGCTGCTATGTGTTCTTTTTTGAAATTTTGTTTCTTCATATTAATCACAGGTTATTTACTTGTATCCCAACAAGAATCCCCTACCTCATTCCCTCCTAACTCCACCCTCCCTCCCTTATCTCCTCCCTGTCCCTTTCCAAGTCCACTGCTAAGGGAGGTCTTCTTCCCCTTCCATCTGACCCTAGCTTATCAAGTATCTTCAGGACTGGCTGCCATGTCCTCCTCTGTGACCTAGAAAGGCTGTTTCTCCCCCGGGGGTGGGGGAGGGTAAAGGAGCCAGTCGTTTAGTTTAAATCAGAAACAGTTCCTGTTCCCCTTACTAGGGTACCCACTTGGATACTGAGCTACCCTGGGCTACAGCTGAGCAGGGGTTCTAGGTTATATCCATACATGGTCCTTGGTTGGAGAAATAGTCTCATAGAAGACCCCTGTGCCCTGATATATTTGGTCCTTGTAGAGCTCTTGTCCTCTTTCAGTCATATTACCTCCCCCTTTTATCTGATGATTCCCTGCACTCTGCCGAAGGTTTGGTTATGAGTCTCTGCATCTGCTTTGATACACTGCTAGGTAGTCTTTCAGAGGCCCTCTACGGCAGGCTTTTGTTCTGTTACTTGTTTTCTTCTACTTCCCATGTCCGTCCTACTTGTTTTTCTAATTCAGTATTGATCATCTTACCTGTGGTCCATCTTCTTGTTTATCTTCTTTAGGTGTACATATTTTAGTATGTTTATCCTATCTTATAGGTTAATATAATATAAGTGAGTATATACCTTGTGTGTCTTTCTACTTCTGGGATACCTCACTCAGGATGATCTTTTCTAGTTACCACCATTTGTCTGCAAATTTCATGATTTCCTTGTTTTTAATTGCTGAGTAGTATTCCAATGTATAAAAGTACCAAAATTTCTGTATCCATTCCTCTGCTGAGGGACATCTCAGTTGTTTCCAGGTTCTGGCTACTACAAATAAAGCTGCTACAAACACAGTTGAGCAAATGTCCTTGTTGTATACTTGAGCTTCTTTTGGATATATGCCTAGGAGTGGTATAGCTGGATCTTGAGGAAGCACCAGATTGATTTCCAAAGTGGTTGTACCAGTTTACATCCCCACCAGTAATGAAGGAGGGTTCCCTTTTCTTCACAACCTCTCCAGCATGTGTTGTCCCTTGAGTTTTTAACCTTGCCATTTTGACAGGTATAAGGGGAAATCTCAGGGTCATTTTGATCTGCATCTCTCTGATGGCTAAGGATGTTGAGCATCTCTTTAGGTGTTTCTCTGTCATTCTATATTCCTCTACAGAGAATTCTCTATTTAGTTCTGTACCTGATTTTTTTAATTGGATTGCTTCATTTATTGCATTTTAATTTCTTTAGTTCTTTATATATTCTGGATATCAGCACTCTGTCAGATATAGGGTAGGTGAAGATCCTTTTCCAGTCTGTAGGCTGTTGTTTACAGAAGCTTTTCAGTTTCATGAGGTTACATTTATCAATTTAGAGCCTGTCCTGTTGGTGTTCTGTTCAGGAAGTTGTCTCCTGTGCCAGTGAGTTCTAGGTTATTCCCCAATTTTTCTTCCATCAGAAACTGGATGCAACCCATATGTCCCTCAACAGAAAAGTGGATACAAAAATTGTAGAACAGTTACACAATGGAATACTACTCAGCAATTAAAAACAAAGAAATCATGAAATTTGCAGGCAAATGGATAGAACTAGAAAAGATCATCCTGAGTGAGGTATCCCAGAAGCAGAAAGACACACACAGTTTATACTCCCTTATACGTGGATATTATACACATAATATAAGATAAACATACTAAAATCTGTACACTTAAAGAAGCTAAGGAAGAAGGAGGACCCTAGGTAAGATGATCAATCCTCACTCGGCAAATGGGATAAACATTGAAAGAAAGAGAAAACAGGAAACAGGACAGGAGCCTACCACAGAGGGCCTCTGAAAGAAGTTACCCAGCAGTGTATCAAGGCAGATGCTGAGGCTCATAACCTAACTTTAGGCAGAGTGCAGGGAGTCTTATAAAAGAAGGGGAAGATAGTAAGTCCTGGAGAGGACAGGAGCTCTACAAGGAGAGCAATAGAACCAAAAAAATCTTGGTCCAGGTGTCTTTTCTGAGACTGATACTCCAACCAAGGACCATGCATGAATATAACCTAGAACCGCTGCTCAGATGTAGCCCATGGCAACTCAGTATCCAAGCGAGTACCCTTGTAAGGGGAACAGAGACTTGCTCTGACATGAACTCAGTGGCTGTCTCTTTGATCACCTCCCCCTGAGGGTAGAACAGCCTTGCTAGGCCACAGAGAAAGACAATGCAGCCATTCCTGATGAGACTTGTTAGGCTAGGGTCAGATGGAAGGGGAGGAGTTCCTCCTCTATCAGTGTACTTTGAGACAGCCATAGGAGGAGATGAGGGAGGGAAGTGGGATTGGGAGAGAATGAAGGAGGGGGCTACAGCTGTTATACAAAATGAATAAACTGCAATTAATATAAAAATAAAAATAAAATAAAATATTATTTCATAGAGTAAGTATACAACACCTATAAATATTTTTGACACTTTCTAAGAGGTTAACCAGTAATTTTATTGTTATTTCTTTATCTGGTCTTAGTATCAAGGTAACAACTTCATTAGAAGACTATGAAGTGTTCCTTTTATATTTTCTGGAATGATTTTAGGTGTATTGATGTTAATTCTTTGAAGTTCTATCAAAATTTGCTGATATATCTCCTGGGCCTAATCAATTTTTAGGTGGAAGATTTTTTTTTTTTTTTATTTCTACTTCTATCTCCTTGGTTGCTATAGAACTGTTTAAATTTTTTACTTAATCTTGATTTAATTTTGGTAGATCATATTATGAAAAATTCATGAAATTCAAAAATTTTCATTATGTTTTCCAGTTTCATGGAGCATAGTTTTTTTTTTAAAGTATATCTGTGTTCGTCTCTGAATGTCTTTAATATCTAATATGTTTATGTTGAATAATATGCAATATGTTTCATTTTATTTCTAATGTTATTAAGTTGGATCTTCTCTTTTTTATGATAAAAATCGCTAAAACTTTGTTAATCTTGTTAATCGTTTAGGAGATTCATTGCTCTTTTGTATGTTTTTTGTCATTTTTATTCATTTATTTTTCAGCCTTAACATTTATTATTTTTTCTCTATACTCTTTTTTGTGTTGTTTGCCTTTCTTTTTCAATAGCTTGTGAGTAAGGCACTAAGTTTTTATTATTCAGTATCTCCAGTATTTTTATGTAGGGCTATTTTTTATTTCATCTCTCCAGTTTTATTATGCTGTCACTTCATGTTATAAACCTTTTTATTAGGACTGACTTTGTTTTGTCCCATAGATTCTGGCAAGTTTTGTTTTCATTTTCATTCAATTCTAGGAATTTAAAATTTTTTCTTTAATTTCATCGGTATTGTCTTGCTTAGCCTGTATGAATTTTTTTACTTTCTATATTTCTGTTGTTGTTGAAAGCTTTAGTCTTTTTGGTCAGATAATATGCAACATAATATTTCAATTTGTCTTAAATTTCTTGGAACTTGCTTTATGTACTTATACATAGTTGGTTTGGGAGAATATTGCAGAAGCTGCTATGAAGAAATTGTGTACTTTGATGCTTGGATCAAATGTTGTCTAGATGTTTGTTAGATCCATTTGATATGGATGGTATGTATATGATGCATACGTGTTTAAAACTTTAGTATGCTCCTGGTGGATTTTTTCCCTTAATAAGCATGAAGTATCTTACTCTATCTCTTCTGATTGGTTTGGGTTTGAAATACAGTCTTTTCAGATATCAGAATTGCTATACTTGCCTATTCAGTTTGCTTGGAATACCCTTTCTCTTCTTTGATCCTAAGGTGGTATGTATTTTGTATTCTATTGCTGTGATAAACCCATGCCCAAAACAAATTTAAGGATGAAAGGATTTATTTGTCTGATACACTCCCATCACATCCAATCATTGAGAGAAGCCATGGCAGGAACTGAAGCAGACCGGAAAATTGGAGGCAGAAACTGGAGGCTTGTACTCCAGGCCTTTCTCATCCTACTAATTTTATACAACTCAGAAACAAGCGCCTTGGGTCACACCACCCAAAGTGAGAGGAGTTCATATACATCAACTATTTATTTTAAAAATTACCTACAGACTTTACTAGAGCCAATATTATGAAGCCATTTTAATAACTGAGGATCCTTCTTCCCACATGATGATAGTATATGTCAAGTTGACAAAACAAAAATAACAACAAAAAAAACAATATAAAATTGACAAAAAATGCCTTGTCAATTCAACATAAATCACCATAAGCATCCCTTCATTATTTTACTCCAGTCATTGCATATATATGAAATGATCATACATGACTATATGATTATATATATATATATATATGATCACAATATACATAACATTACAACTTTTAAAATCTTTGAAGTATTTAAAAGTTCAGTCTCTTTATAATATTCAAAGTTGCTAGAAATATTCAGTCTCCTAACTGTGGGCTCCTTTAAAATAAAAAATAAGTTACATACTTCTTATTCTAAGAATCCCTAGTGCACAAATACAATCGGACTAAAGCCAAACAGAACTCCAACTACATAAAAAACTTATTTCTTGATATTTGAAATCCACTTACAATCCTTTAGACTCAATGGGTCTTGGCCAGCTCCAGTTTTTAGACACTTCATCTGTAACACACAATTCTTGTCTCCTGGACTCAAGCAGTTCCACCTGCTGCTGTCCTTGGCAATTATCCAATATTCCCCACCTCTCCAATATGATAGCATCACCACTAAAACTGAGGCTACATCTTCAACCAGTATCCATACCTGGACTCTCTTCAGCGACTGTGACCCTGCCTCATTGTGCTAAACCTCAGATTTTCTCTATGATTCCTTCAAATCTTGGGGACTCACTATAAATGAGACCTCACCTTCCCATGGTGGCCTCTTTTCAGGGTGTCAAATCTTGATACATCGTACCAAACCTCTCCTTCTCCTCATTATCCTTTTAATACTGAGGTATCCACTGAAACTGAGGATAATGGTCTCTCCTAACCTCTCAGTACAAAGTTAGCTGCTCTCTATGACTCTTATCTCTGAAACTCTCATTCTTCCCAAATGGTAACACATAGGACATTTTTACACCTTTATTTAGCTCAACTAAAAATTTGAGATGCATCCTTGTTCTTCTCTGAACCAAAGATTTTCTGTGCTGCCTCTGATGAAATACTTTCCAGAAGATTTCTTATCATTGAGGCTGAGCTCTTGTTGCTAATCGGAAATTTTTCAGCCCCAGCTAACCATCATCAATTTCATAGCAAAGTAAAGGTTAACTTTGGTGGTACTGATCTCTAATTAATGGCATCTGATTCCTCAGATCTGGCTGACTAGAAGCCACACATTCTCAATTCAAATTATCATATGAACAGCACTGATAAAATCTTTAAATCATTATCAAACTTCCCTCTGAAATTTCCCAAGCCAGGTCTCCATCATGAGTGTTGCTCTCATTATTCCTACCTTCTGGAATCCAAAAACAACTCACTAAACTCTGAAATACCTATCAGCTCAACTTTCCAAATGTTTCTGTGTTCTCCCAAGAACATGTCAAGTCTGTAACAAAACTACCTCATGATCATAATAAGAATTTCTTTACCTGTTGTTGTTGTTGCTGTGATAAACACCATGACCAAAAGTAGCCTGAAGAAGAAACACTTTATGAGGTTTACACATCATGATCAATGCCTATCATTGAAAGAAGCAGAAACTGAAACATGAGATATCTATGAGTTATCCTCCATGGCTGGTTTACCTTGTTTTAATAGTACAACTTAGAAATAATTGTGCAGATACCATCCACAGTGGATAGGCTACTCTCACATCAGGCATTAGTAAAAAAGCTGTGGGAATAAGGGAGTGGGATACAGCTGGGATACAGAGTTAATAAAATGTAACTAATAATAATTAACAAAACAAAAAAAAGACATTGAAAAAAACTATCCTCATAGATTTGGCTGCAGGCAAATTTTATGCAGGTATTTTCTTAATTGACATTTCTTATTTATAGATAATTCCATGTTGTATCAGGTTGATAACAACAAAACATTCTGAGCATATATTGTGGGTCTCTGCATTTTGAACATCTGCCAGATGAAGCCTCTCAGAAGAAAGTTATGCTTGGTTCCTGTATGAAAACAGAGCAGAGTAATATTAATAGTGAAAGGGGTTGGCTTTCTCTCATCAGGTGGGTCTTAAGTTGGGCCCTTCATTGGTGGACATTTCCTCAGTCTTTGCACCGTTTTTATCCATGTCCTGTAGGCAGTACAAATTTTGGGTCAGAGGTTTTGTGTGTTGGTTAGAGTCCTCCTCCTTCTTATGGAAGTCTCACCTGGCTACAGGAGGTTGCAACTTTAGGCTCTTAAAGCCTCATTGTTAGAAGTCTCAGAGTCACCACTATAGACTCCTGGGGTCCACCCCTGTCCCAGGACTCTGGCTCATCCTAGAGATGCCCCTCCAACGCTGACTTTTGTTGAGGTAGTCAGAGGGGTCAAGAATATCACAAGAAGACCTACAGAATAAACTAACCTATATCCATGGGGACTCACAGAACTGAAGTACCAACCACAGAGCATGCATGGTCCAGACCTAGACTCCCTACACATATGTAGCAAATGTGCAACTTGGTCATCATGTAGGTATCTTAAAAATTGGAGTAGGGGGTGTCTGTGACTCTGTTGCCTGCCATTGGATCCCTTTCTCCTGCATGGGTTGCCATGTCTACCCTCAGTGCCAGAGAATGCATTTAGTCTTACTGGGACTTGATGTGCCAGGACAGGTTGGTACCCATTGGAATCCTCTTCTTTGAGGAGAAGGGAAGAGATGGTAGAAATAGGAGGAGAGGAGAAAAGGAAGTGGGTCAAAATTTTAAGTGAATAAATTAATTAATTCTTGAAAAAATTCTAACAATCACAGATGGTATACATTGTTGATGTTTGATGGGTATATCTTAGAGGCAGAAAAAAGAAGCATGCTGTTAGCCACTGTTATCAAGTTATCTTCATCCTAAAGATACAGGGATGGTTCAATATACATAAACTAATAAAGGTAATCCACCACTTAAGGATGCTTCAGGACATAAACCACATCTCATTAGATGCAGAAAAAAACCTTTGACAATGACAAACATTATGATAAAAGTCCTAGAGAATCTAGGCATACAGGGTATGCAATATAAAATGATCTTAGAGTCATTCTATGCCATATTATTTTAAGGATAAAACTGAAAGCATTTTCACTAAAATTAGGAACAAGACAAGAATGTCCACTCTCCCCATTCTTATTAAACATAGTACTTGAAGCCTTAGCATACTATTTAAAGTCTTAGGTAGAAATACAGACATTTGAAGGAGATATAGGGAATATAAATAAAGGAGTTAAATTATCCCTATTTTCAGATAATATGATTGTATACATAAAATACCATAAAGATACTACCAGAAAATTGTAAGTTCCGAACACCTTAAGCAAAGTAGCAGGGTATAAGATTAACAACAACAATGATGGTGATAACATCATGAACAACAAGAGGGCATGCCAGCACCCAGATCCCCAGGCAAGCCTCCTGCCATAGACTACCAACACTCCCCCACCACCTCTCCAGCATACTCTCAACAGACTTTCCTTCCAGGAACCTTATCCTGGTCCACATCAATATAAGCAGAAGCCACCTGTTCCACCTTTAGGATGATGTTAGCTATCGCCTTGCCATAAATTTCCTTCCTTATATTAAAGTATGTCCCTTGTGTCTGTAGTCTGTACAGGAATTTACCATGAAGGAATATTGGGTTTTGTTTAAGGCTTTTTCTTCATCAAATTAGACAATCCTGTGACTTTTATCTTTCAATCTGTTTATATGAATGATCATATTATTGAATTACAGATGTTAGACCATTCTTTCATTTGTAGAATGATGCCAACTTAATCATAGTATGAAATCTTTTTGATGTTTTTGATTCAATTATTAAGCATTTTTTAGAATAATCATATTTATGTTTTAAGGGATATTGGTCTATAACTTTTTTGTTGAGTCTTTTTGTTGTTTGGGTATCAAGGCAATAGTTGGCTTCATAAAAAGAATTAGAAAATATTCTTTCAGTTTCTACTTTTGGGAGTAACTTGATGAGTATTAGCATTAGTTGTTCTTTGAAGGTCTGGGGAATTCTACACTACACTGAAGCCATCTGACCCTGGGTATTTTTGTTGTTGCTTTGGTTAGGAAAATTTAAGTTACAGCTTCTATTTTACTAGAGTTATAAGTTTGTTTTTATTATTTATTTAACCTTTATTTAACTTTGGAAGGTCATATATATTAGAAAGTTAGAAAAATGTTTTCAAGTAAAGTGTAAAATTTAATATATTCTGATAAATAAATAGCTATAGAAATATATTAGAAAAATGTTAGAATGAAGAAAAAAGAAAAAAATAAAATTAAGTCTTCAAGCAGTATTACAATCAGACAATATCAATATAAAAAACAAAAGACAAAAGTAATATTTAAATAGAATAAGGAGGAGCTCCAGATATCTAAAATATCTTTATACAACTAAAAATATAATTTTATAATTGACAATCAAAAATACTAGTAACACAATAAGCATATCTAATCACATAGGAGAGATCTTGTTAAATATTTTTAGAGACATATTATGATACTGTAATATTATAAAATAATAATTATTTTCAAAGGCTCAATTCATGCATGTATTAGAAAATATGTATTTTGCAACTTTTTTATCTACTCATGAATATCTATGTTAGTTTATTATTTTTTTGTCTCAAATTGATGTTTTTTCCTTTTTTTTTTTCAATACAGTTTATTCAGGAACCTTGAACAATCATCTGACCCTGGGGAAAGCCAGCCCACAGCTTAAATAGCCTCTGGGTAGCCAACCACAGCGTGCCACGTGGGCAATGCAGATAGGTCCACATACACAGAAGCAAGCCAGATCCTCAGCCTTAGCCAAATGTGGAGTTGTTCATGACAGAGAGCACTCACCATGGGGAAGGTGGATGGCGGAAACCAGCTCCATCTTTTAAGGCGCGGCATTACACAGCTCTCTACAGTTTCCCCTTTTTGTTTTAGATGCATCAGGCAAGAGTAGAGGTCTGATCTCTGATATTAGAAATAAATTGGGACTTTGTACCAATGTTCATTTAGTTGTCATCCACCCAAAGAGCATCAGACCCGTCCAATACCTTTTTCTCAGAGGCAGGACCTGGGGCATCAACCCACATGCAATCAGACATGCTCTTCTCTGGGTCGAAAGCGTCTGACCCTGAGTGCAGTGCTTAGTCTCACATCCTGAGTGTAACATTTTAGCTTTTTATGGTAGCCAACCATGCTTGGGGAGACTGTCCTGCTTCAATGGCTGTAAAGGCCTGAATGATCATGGCTGCATTACGCTGTTGTGAGACTCTAATCTTGCATATATACCACAGGCAAACCAAGGTGATGTTTTTATGTTAGATGTTTTTATGTTAGTTTATTTTAAACTGTCTTTTTCTATGTAACTCTGGAAACTTCCCTCACTATTTCTTTCTCTTAATCACAGTTTGATGTAATTATTTTACTGTTCTTCATAACCAAATAAAGAACTAAACAGAAAAATGAACACATGTGACATAATATTAACAGTGGTTATTTTGAGAGATTGCAAATTGTTCCAGATTTATTTATGTTGCTCTGATAACACACCTTGACAAAAAGCAGCTGAGGGAAAGATTTTATTTGGCTTACAAATCCACATTGTAGCCCATTTTTGCAGAAAAGTCACAGAAGCAGGATTTTGAGATAGGTGGACACACCACATTCATAGTCACCAACAGAGGTAACACAAGTGCATCTGTATTCCATCCTCAGTGTCCTTCTTCACTGTTAAACATTTCAGGACTCTGCCCAAGGGAGTGAGATTCCCAGAGTGGGTAAGTCTTCCTACACCAATTAAGCAGTCAAGACACATGTTCCAGGGACACATGTTCATAAGTGATCCTGACCTACATAATTTCTTATTTAGATATTCTTCTCAGGTGATGCTAGGTTGTGTCAAGTTGTCTGTTAAAAACTTATGAGCACAGAGATTATTACTGTAAAGAGAAGTTATTGCATAGTAATATTAGACGTTTAAAATAATGCATACTAATTCCCTATCATGATCCCAGAGGAATTTCCTACAAGGAAACATATACTTACAACAATCTCCCAAAATTCAGAGAGAGAGCAACATAAACCAAGTAAAACACTGACCTGACAAAGACAAGACTGGATATCAGCACCCAGAATGACAATCTTCCCAAACCCAGATGCCAGGATGCTAAAAAAAAAAAAAAAAAAAAATCAAGAACAGCCAGGACAATATGTTACCAGTAGATCCCAGAAACCCTAACACAGCAAACACTGGGTATTGCAACATAACTGAATCATAGACAAAAACCTTTAAATATAATAAAGATCATTAGAGGGGGAAATGAATAAATTCCTTAAAGAAATATTTGAAAACATAAGCAGTGGAATGAAATAATTAAACAGTTCAAGACCTAAAAGTCGAGATAGAATCAACAAAGAAAACCCAAACTAAAAAATCTGTAAATTAAAAAATAAAAAAGGAACTCAGACAGGTACCTCGGAAGCAAAAATCATGAATGGAATACAAGATATAAAGAAGAGAATCCCAGGCATAGACAGACACTTTGGTCAAAAATTTAAATACGAAAAGATCATGGCATACAACATCCAGAAAATCTTGTACATTATAAAGGTTAAATCTCAGAATAATGAGAATGGAGGAGGGTGAAGAAACTCAAGCCAAAGGCACATAAAATATTTTCTTCCCCCTCCATTTTGTTAAAATATATTCTTTTCTCAAAACATATATCCTGATTCCATTACTCTTCCATTTCCTCCTACTACTTCCTCCCTTTCTCGTTTCCCTGTTTCACTCTGATTCTGTCTCTCATTACAACAGAGCAGTCTTCTAAGACATTACAACAGAACATAACAAAATAAAGCATAATAACATAAAATGAAAACCATTAGATTGAAGTTAGACAAGGCCAACCAACAGAAGGAAAAGAGCCTTAAGATAAGGCACAAAACTCACAGATACAGTCATTCACACATTCAGGAGTCTTATTGAAATAATAAACTGAAAGGTATAATAATGAAAGCAGTATAAAACTGAAAGCAGAGGACATGGTAAAGACCTAAATAGGCCCTGTGCTTGCTGCTTCAGTCACTGTGAAGTCAAACTAGCTTTTCTTGGTTGATTTAAAAGGCCCTTTTCTCCTAGTGTCCTCCATCCCCTCTGGCTCTTACAGTCTATTTTTTTCCTCACAGGTGTTAAATCATCCTCTCCACTGGGCATGATAACTCTCCCTAGTAATTGAATTTTTCTAATTTATTTATTTTATTTCTAATACACCATGTAGCTCTTTCCTCCTCCCTTCCCAGTCTTGGCCTCTATCCCTTCCTCTTTCCTCTCCCCTTTTCATTAGAAAAGGGAAGCTCCCTTTCGTATCACCCTAGCTCATCAAGTTGCATGAGGACTGAGAGTATCCTCTTCCCCGTGGCCTGTCAATGCAGTCCCACCAGATAAAAATGATATAAAAGTTAACAAGTGAGTCCGTGTCCAATGCAGTCCCCACTTCTAGAGAAAGTCCCCTTATTAGAGAACTTACTTGAAGCCTAAGTTGCCTACCTGCTACATCTTTGTAGGGGGCCTGGGTTCAGCTCATGCATGGTCCTTGTTGATGCTTCAGTATCAGCAAACCCCTCTGGGCCCCTCTGGGTTCTGTTGGTCTTCTTGTGGAGCTCCTGTCACTTCCAGGTCATTTTCTATTTCCTCCCACTATTCTCCCTATGCATCGACCAGTGTTTGTTTATGAGTCTCAACACCTGTTCTGAGGTGCTGCTTGGTAGAGCCTCTCAGAGGACAACTTTAACAGGCTACTGTCTGAAAGCTTAGCAGTGTATCATTCATAGTGTCAGGGATCTTTGGTTGGGCCAGACATTGGTTGAGCATTCCCTCAATCTCTGCTCTGAGGCAGCCAAGCAGCTCTCTGCTCAGAGGTATTTCACCTTGCTCCTCAGCTGCCTGGCTTACCTAGGATACAGACTGTGAACTCAGCAGAGGGACCACCAAGCCAACAAACACCAAAGTCAACCAGATGGCTACAGCCCAGTGTAAAAACACAAGCAACTAAACTCAGGGTCATAGGGATCTAATGGAAAACAGTGGTGCTACCACAGTAAGCCCTGAAAATACTATCACATCCAATGTGCAAGTAAATGATTTTAAATCTTACACTCTTTTCTACCTCCTCTTCCTCTGGTTTTCCTGAGCTCTGAGGGCGTAGGATTTGATGGAGACATCCCATTTAGAGCTATGTTCTCTCTCTATCTCTCTCTCTCTGCATAAGATCTGGATCTGTGTCTTTGTATTTGTTACCATCTGCTGCAAGATAAAGTCTCTCTGATGATCGCTGAATAAGACACTGATTGATCTGTGGGTATAACAGAGTATCATTAGGAGTCATGTTCTTGTTAATTAATTTTTTTAGACCAGTAGTATTTGGTTTTGCCCTACGTCTATGGGATATCTAGAATCTGGTTGGTCACTAAAGCAGTGTCGGCTATAAATTCTTTCTCATGGCATGAGTCTTAAGTCAAATCATACATTGTTTGCTTATTCCCACAATGTGAGTGACACCATTGTTCTTGCACATTTTTCAGGCAGGAAAAAATTTATATCAAAGTTTTTGTAGCAGAGTCAGTATTTTTCTCTTTTGGTAGCTAGCAAAGTACCACAGACATCAGAACTTGGGCCTAAAAGCTCTATGTAAGCACCAACTTGAACTCTCCAGTTGTTGCCTTCAGAAGTTTCAGCAATGAGGCTTGTGGGTTTGTGAAGCCCAACCTATTTTCTTGGCAACAGCCTAGGTTGTCTGGGGATTTCCATGGGACTCGATTGTTGGTAACATAGTGCCAGTACTGGAAGCTTTGTTTTGTGAAAAGAGATGGGCAGCTGGGACTTCATCTCTCACATTATTCGGATATTAATGGGATCAAAAAACACAGAAAATATTTTCAACAAAATCAGAAAAGAATATTTCCCTAACCTGAAGAAGGAGATGCCTATCAAAGTACAAGAAGCACATAGAATACCAAATAAACTAGACCTGAAAAAAATCTCCACAGCACACAATAATAAAAACTCTAAATGTACGGAATACAGAAAAAAAGATTAAAAGCTTCAAGAAAAAGACCAAGGGACATAAAAACAAAACCCTAATTAGGATTATACCTGATTTCTTGATGGAGACTATGAAGGCCAAGAGGGCTTGGATGGATGTTCTACATACTCTAGGAGAGCACAGATGCCAGCTCCAACTACTACATCTAATAACATTTAAAATAAAAATCCATGGAGAAAATAAGACTTTACATGTTAAAAACCGGAAGAAAAAAGAAACAGGACAGGAGCCTACCATTGAGGGCTTCTGAAAGACTCTACCTAGCAGTGTATCACAGCAGATGCTGAGACTCATCACCAAATCTTGAGCAGAGTGCAGGGAATCATATGAAAGAAGAGAGAGTTAGTAAGACCTGGAGAGAACAGGAGCGCCACAAGCACCAAATATATCTGGGCAAAGGGGTCTTTTCTTAGACTGATTCTCCAACCAAGGACCATGAATGGATATAACCTAGAACTACTGCTCAGATGTAGCCCATTATAGCTCAGTATCCAAGTGGGTACCCTAGTAAGGGGAACAGAGACTGTCTCTGACATGAACTCAGTGGCTGGCTCTTTGACCTCCCCCCTCCCACGAGGGAGCAGCAGCCTAGCTAGGCCACAGAGGAGGATATTACAGCCAGTACTGATGAGACGTGATAAGCTGTGGTCAGGTGGAAGGGAAGGAGGACCTCCCCTATCAGTGGACTTAAAGAGGGGCAGGGATGAGATGAGAGAGAGAGAGAGTGGGATTGGTAGGGAATGAAGGAGGGGGGCTACAGCTGGGATATGAAGTAAATAAAATATAATTAATATAAAAAATAAAAAATTATATAAAAAAGAAAAAAAACTAAGTACCTATTTCCAAATCCAGCCCTAGAGGATGAAAACTCCATTGTAAGGAGGTTAACCACTTCCAAGAAAACACAAGTAAGAAATGATCGGCCCCAGGGGCTGGAGAGATGGCTCAGAGGTTAAGAGCACTGGCTGTTCTTCCAAAGGTTCTGAGTTCAATTCCCAGTAACCGCATGGTGGCTCACAACCATCTATAGTGAGATCTGGTGCCCTCTTCTGGCCTGTAGGCACAACACTATATAAATAATAAATACATTAAAAAAAAAGAAAAGAAATGATCACAGGCAAGCAAATAAAAAAAACTGAAACACACACAAAGACAGACACACTACCAACAACCACCACCACCATGACAACAAAAACAACAGCAAAATAGTAGAAATCAACAAACACTGTTAATTGATATCTCTTGTTATCAATGGTTTCAATGCCCCAATAAAAGGACACGGAGTAACAGAATGGATGTGAAAACAGGATCCGTCTTTCTGCTGCATCCAAGAAATATACCTTAACATCAGGAGTGATACCACCTTGGGGTAAAAGGTTAGAAAAGATATTCCAAGGAAATGGACCTAAGGAAAAAAGCTGGTATATCTATTTTAATATCTGAAAACTAAATAGAGCAGAAGAAATAGAGACAAACACTGAACGCTCATCAAAGGAAAAAATCCATCAAAAAGACATTTCATTTCTTCACATTTATACCCCAAACATAAGGGCGTCCAAGTTTGAGAGGAAACAAACAAACAAACAAACAAACACTACCACAACTGAAATAACATACTGACCCTCACACAGTGATAATGGGAGAATCAGTATTCCACTCTTACCAATAGACAGATCATCCAGAAAACAACTAAATAAGAATAGAATAGAATAGAATAGAATAGAATAGAATAGAATAGAATAGAATAGAATAGAATAGAATAGAATAGAATTATACAAAGAGATTATCACGGCACAAAATTCAACTCCTAATGAGTTAATGATCTCAACATAAGACTAGATACGCCGAATAATACAGAAGAGAATGGGGTGAATAACTCATTAATACAAGAAAAGTTCTAAACAAAAGATCATTAGCACTGACACTAAGATAAAAAACCAATACATGTTAACTCATGAAATTGAAAAGCTCCCACATGTCAAAGGACACTGCCATGTGGACAAAGCAACAGCCTAAAAGTAGGAAAAGGTTTTTACCAGCTAAGATCCAAAATATATTAAAACTCAAGATATCAATTAAGAAGATAGTGCCATGGACAACTGAGGATCTGTGAAGGCTAAAGTATTGACAGAATTTTTTGGTTTTGGTCATTTGACTTTGATCTTCAACATGTGGCCAACATTCCCTGAAACATACACATCTTAAAATTAATTTACATAAAGACACTAAATCATACCTTGAAAAATATGAGACTTGGTATATATTTTGCAGATCTTCTAGGTATTTAATACATAAAACACTAAACCATACCTTGAAAAATATCAGACTTGGTATATATTTTCCAGATCTTCTAGATATTTAATAGAAGAAGAGAGGAAATGGAGGCATTGTGATATTATCCCGATTATTAAATGGGGTTAGGTACAGATCTATGCAGAGATTTCTCAAAAGAGGAAACTCAGATGGCTGAGAAACACTTATAGAGATGCTCAACATGATCAGGCATCAATCTTGAGTTTTCATCTAACATCTATCAAAATAGCTAAGATGGTAAGTGATAGCTCATGCTCTCTATCAGTGGACTTAGAGAGAGGCAGGGGAGGAGATGAGAGAGGGAGAGTGGGACTGGGAGAGAATGAGGGAGGGGGCTACAGCTGGGATACAAAGTAAATAAACTATAATTAACATAAAAATAAAAATTTAATTAAAAATAAATAATTCTTAAAGAAAAAAATGTGGAGTAAGGTAATGTTGCTGGTGGAAATGCAAAAATTTAAAGCCACTATTAAAGGCAATGTGTTGATTCTTCACGAAGTTGGGGATAGATACACCTCAAGATCTAGTTTCATATTCAAAGGACAATTCATCCTATCACAGACACTTGATTAACCATATTCATCAGTGCTCTATTCATAATAGGAAGAACTGGAAACCACTTAGAGGTCCCAGATCCCTCAACAGAATAATGAATAATTTATAGAAAATATATAATATATAATATATTTATACAAAAGAATATTACTCAGTTCTTAAAAAGAAAAGACATTCCTTTCTCTCCACCATCTTAAGGAAGCCTGTGGGACGCTGGAGCAGCTCTAGACACAGGGATGTTTCTGCCTGTGCCACAGCTACCTGACATATTTGGGTCACAAACAGTGAGCCAGCAGAGACAGTGAATCCAGGAGAGACTACTCGAGACTTCAGAGACAAGTGCATCCAGTCTGCAGTACAGGCTCCAGTAATAATCAGTCAAGACTACAGACAAGCAGATGGCTGGAGTCCAGTTCAAGAATATAGGTAACAAAAGCCAAGACATCATGGCTTCACCAGAATCTCCAAAAATCAACAGATATTCTATTGCAGATGAAACAGAGGAAACTGATCTAAAACATATAATTATGCAGTTATTTGAGGCACAAAAAAAAAAAAAAAAAAAACAAAACATAGAAGCCATCATGGAAAGGCAGGAATCCACATTCAAGACATGAAAATGGAATAGAAATCAATAAAGGAAACACAAACAGAGAAAAAACTGGAGTTGGAGAACTTAATCAGGAACAACAAAGGTAAGCATCACCAACAAAATACAAGAGATGGAAGAGAGAATCTAAGACATTGAAGACACAATTTCAGAAATTGACACGTCTCACAAAAAAAGTCAGAAAAGTTACAAACACAAAACATCCAAGAAATCAAATATATCATGAAAAGATGAAACCAAGAATAATAGATGAAAAAAGAATAGATGAAAAAGAAGATTCCAGGTTCTAAGGCCCAGAAAGTATTTTTGAGAAAATAGTAGAAGAAAATTTCCCCAACTTTAAGAAAGAGATGCCCATAAACTTACAAAAGGCCTACAGGACACCACGTAGACTAGACCAGAAAAGAAACTCCTCCCACCACATAATAATCAAATCACTAAATCTACAAACAAAAAATATTAAAAGTGGCAAGGGAAAAAGAGGAAGTAACATATAAAATCAGACCTATCAGAATCACACCAGACTTCTCAACAGAAACTATGAAAGCCAGAAGGCCCTGGGTGGATATCATGAAAAACCTTAGAGATCACAGATGCCAATCCAGACTACTATATCCAGCAAAACTTTCAATCAACATAAATGGAGAAAACAAAATATTCCATACCATAATTTGAAATATATATATGTGTGTGTGTGTGTGTGTGTGTGTGTGTGTGTTGCAACCCAGCCCTACAGAAGTTACTAAAGGAAAAAAGTCAACTCAACAAGATGAACTAGACACAATAAAACACAAGATAAAAACACCAACACATCAAAAAAAGCAAAATAAATACAAGCTCACAAACATACAATCACCACCAATTGTACAATAAAAAGAAATAACAGTCATTGCTCACTAATTTCTATTAATACCAATGGTCTCAACTCTCCAATAAAAAGACACAGACTAACAAATGAATTGCAAAAACAGGATCCATTCTGCTTCATTCAAGAAGACAATGCAGACAGACCATAGGAGACCTGATTTGCTAGTGTCAGGTGCAAGGGGAGAAGGACCTCTCTTATCCTGGAATGGAGGAGGGTCATGGGAGGAAAAATGGGTTGGAATGGGAGGAGATAAGTGAGAAGGCTACAGCTGTAATACAAAGTGAAAAACTGATTAATTCTAAAAAAGAAAATTAAAATAAATATCAATAAAAAGAGAAACACACTTCTGCAACAAAGCTAGACACTACCTCAGAGTAAAGGGCTGGAAAAATGTTTTAAAGCAAACAGACCCAAGAAGCAAGCTGGAGTAGCCACCCTAATAACTAAAAAAATTGACTTTTAACCCAAATTAATCAAATGTGATAGAGAGATATACTTCATTCTCATCAAAGGAAAAAGTCCACCAGGAGGACATAACAATCCTGAACATCTATGCACAAAACACAACAGCAGCTGCAATTGTCAAATAAACATTATTAAATCTTAAACCACATATTGATCCCGACACCTTACTCATGGGAGACTTCAACACCCCACTCTCACGAAGGGACAGATCATTGAGACAAAAACTAAGCAGAGAAATAATGACATTTACAGAGGTTTTAAATCAAATGGACCAAAAAGATATGTACATAGCCTTCACCCAAACAAAAAAAAGTATAACTTCTTCTCAGTGCCTCACAGAACCTTCTCCAAAATTGACCATATAGTGGAGCAAAAATCAATCATCAACAGATACAAGAAGATTAAAATAATCCCTTCTATACTATCAGACCACCATGGTCTAAAACTAGACATCAATAATAACAGAAATAAGTAAATAACTTACATACATTTAGAATCTGAAAAACTTTCTTCTCAAATACAACTGCGTCAGGGAGGATATAAAGAAAGAATTTAAGGACTTCCTAGAATTTAATGAAAATGAAGGCACAACTTACCCTAACTTATGGGAAACAATGAAAGCATTGCTAAGAGGAATGTGCATAGCATTAAGTGCCTTCATAAAGAAATTCAAGGCCTCTCATACCAGCAACTTAATGGCACACCTGAAACTTCTTTAAAAAAAAAGGAGCAGACACACCCAAGAGGAAAAGATTGCTGGAAATAATCAAACTCAGGAGTGAAATCAATACATTAGAAACAAAGAAAACAATTAAAAGAATCAAAGAAATGAAGAACTGGTTCTTTAAGAAAATCAACAAGATAGACAAACCCATAGCCAAACTAACTAAAAGGCAGCGGGACATTGTTCAAATGAGCAAAACCAGAAATGAACAGTGGTACATAAAAACAGACCCCGGGGAAATCCAAACAATCATTAGGTTCTACTTCAAAAGCCTATATGAAACAAAATTTGAAAAAGTTAATGAAATAGACAATTTTCTTGATAGATTCCATTTACCAAAGCTGAATTGAGATCAGGTAAATAAATTAAATACTTCTATATCCCCTAAGAAATAGAAGCTGTCATCAAAACTCTCCCATCCAAAAAAGCCCGGGCCAGATGCTTTCAGCATAGAATTCTACCGGATCTTCAAAGAAGAGGTAACACCAATGCTCTTCAAAATATTCCACAAAATAGAAACAGAAGGGACATTACCAAACTCATTCTATGAGGCCACAGATACCTTGATACCTAAACCACACAAAAACTCAACAAAGAAAGAGGTATTCAGAAATACCTCTCTTAAGAACACTGATGCAAAAATATTCAATAAAGTACTTGCAAACCGAATCCAAGAACAACTAGAAGATATCATCCACCAAGACCTGGCTTCATCCCAGGTATGCAGGGGTGGCTCAATATATGGAAATCCATCAATGTAATCTACAATATAAACAAGATGAAAGAAAAAAAAACACACATGATAATATCCTTAGATGCTGAAAAAGTATTTGACAAAATTCAACACCCATTCATTTTTAAAGTTTTGTAGAGAGATCAGGGGTACAAGGCACTTACTAAAAATAGTAAAAGCAATATACAACAAACCTATAGCCAACATCACACTTAACAGAGAGAAACTTAAATTAATCCCAATGAAATCAGGTACAAGGCAAGGCTGCCCACTCTCTCCTTATCTTTTCAACATAATTCTTGAAGTCCTAGCTATACCAATAAGACAACTAAAGGAGATCAAGGGAATACAAATTGGAAATGAAGAACTCAAAGTATCACTATTTGTAGATGATATGATAGTATACATGAATGACCACAAAAATTCTACCAGAGAACTCCTTTAACTGATAAACACCTTCAGCTAAGTGGCGGGATGCAAAATTAACTCAACAAAAATCTGGAGCCCTCCTTTATACAAAAGACAGATGTGTTGAGAAAGAAATTAGGGAAACAACACCCTTTACAATAGCCACAAATAACATGAAGTACCTTGATGTAACTCTAACCAAGCAAGTGAAAGACCAGTATGAATAAAACTTCAAGTCTCTGATGAAAGAAATTGAGGAAGATATCAGAAGATGGAAAGATCTCCCATGCTCATGGATCAGTAACATTACATTGTGAAAATGGCTATCCTACCAAAAGCAATCTACAGATTCACTGCAGTTCCATCAAAATACCAACACAATTCTTTACAGAACTTGAAAGAACAATTCTCAATTTCCTGTGGAAAATCAAAAATACAAGAATAGCTAAAACAATTCTGTACAATAACAGATCTTCTGGAGGTATCTCCATCCCTGATCTCAAGCTGTACTACAATACAACAGTAATAAAAAATGGCATGGTACTGGTATAGGACAGACTGATGGATTAATGGAATTGAATCGAAGACCCAAAAATGAACTCACACACTTACGGAAATCTGATTTTTGAAAAGGATGCCAAACCATACAATGGCAAAAAGACAGCATCTTCAACAAATGGTGCTGTTCTAACTAGATGTCTACATGTAGAGAAATGCAAATAAGCCCGTATTTATCACCCTGCACAAAGTTAAAAGTGCAAGTGGATCAAAGACCTCAAGATAAATCTAAATCTGACACACTAAATCTATTATAAGAAAAAGTTGGAAGTGCCTTTACTTCATTGGCATAGAAGACAACTCCCTGAACAGAACACGAATAGCTCTGGCTCTAAGATCTACAATCAATAGATGGGACATCATGAAACTGAAAAGCTTCTGTAAAGCAAAAGACACTCTCATCAAAACAAAACAACAGCCTGAATACTGGGAGAAGACCATCATCAACCCTACATCTAACAGAGGGCTAATATCCAGAATATATAAAAGACTGAAAAATTTAAACACCGGTAAACCAAGTAATCCAATTAAAAAGTGGGTCATAGAGCTAAAGAGAATTCTCAACTGAGGAATATTTAATGCCAAAGAAACACATAAAGAAATGTTTAATGTCCTTAACCATCCAAGAAACGCAAATCAAAAAGACCTTGAGATTCCGACGTACACCCATAAGAATGGCTAATGACAAGCCTCAAGGGATGATGCATGCTGGAGAGATGTACAAAAGGGATAACCATTGTCAATTACTGGTGGGAATATAACCTTGTACAACCACTTTGAAAAGCAATCTGGCACTTTCTCGGAAAATTAGAAATAGTACTACCTCAAAATATAGTTATATTACCCCTAGGTATATACCCAAATGATGCTCCAGCATACAACAATGACATTTGCTCAACTATGCTCATAGTAACTTTATTTGTAATAGCCAAAATCTGGAAACAAACTAGATTTCCCTCAATAGAGTAATGAATACAAAAATTGTGGTACATTTACACAATGGAATACTACTAAGCATTTAAAAACAATGAACTATGCAGGCAAATAGATGGGAAAGATCAACCTGAATAAGGTAATCCAGAAGCAGAAAGACACACATGGTATATACTCACTTATAAGTGGATATTAGCCACATAATATAAGATAAACATACTAAAATCTGTAGTCCTAAAGAAGCTAAACAGCAAGGAGGGTCCTAGGGGAAGAGGCTGAAACCTTACTCAGAAAGGTAAACAGGACAGACTTCAGAAGTAGGAGAACCAAGGAAAAGGACAGGAGCTTTCCACAGGGAACCTCTGAAAGACTCTAACCACCAGGGTATCGAAGGAGATACTGAGACTCCTAGCCAAACTTTGGTCAAAATGCTGGAAACCTTATGGAAGAAGAAGGAGATAGAAAGATCTGGAGGAGACAGGGACTCTATAAAGAGACCAAAAGATGTGAAAAACTTGGGTCCAGTGGGGCGTGCGTTTTGCAATATTCCAACCAAGGACCATGCATGGAGAAGACACAAATCCCTTGTTCAGAGAAAGCCCATAGATGGCTTAGATTCCAAGTGGGTTCCCTATTAAGGGGGGCAGGGGCTGTCTCTGTCATGATCTCAGTGGCTGGCTCTTTGATCACATCCCCCTGGGGGATGCAGCTTTTCCAGGCCACAGAGAAAGATGATGCAGCCGGCCTTGAGGAAACCTGATAGGCTAGGGTCAGATAGAAGGGGAGGAGGTGCTCCCTTATCAGGGAACTAGGGAAAGAACATACAGCACAGATAAAAAGTGAATAAACAGTAATAAATAAATAAATAAATAAATAAATAAATAAATAATTCTTTAAGAAAAGGACGTGATGAAATTTGCAGGAAAATAGCCTATTATCCTGAGTGGGGTAAAGGTAACACAGACTCAGAAAGTCAAGTATTGTATGTAATTACTTATAAGTGTGTATTAGGTGTTAGTCAATGATAACCATGTTACAACCAATATAATCACAGAGCATAGGTATAGAATAAGTTATAGGGGTGCCTATATATGAATATATATATGTATATTGTTAAGTAGTTATCTTTGACGGGTAGGATGAAACGTGTATAAATGAGGAGGGGAAGGAGAGAGTTGTATGAGGAAGAGAATATGGGAAGACAACTAAAATTAAAGGTACTTTGAGGTGTAGTATAGAAACCTAATGGAACAGTTGGGGTGTGGTGGAATGCAACTGAAATCCCAGAACTTGGGGAGGCAGAGGATGAAGGCAGATCTCTGTGAGTTCAAGACCAGTCTGGTCGACAAAGCAAGTCTAGGACAGGCAAGGCTACACAAAGAAGTCCTGTCTTGAATAAGCAAACAAAAACAACAAAAGTAAACAAAACAACTATGAAAAGAGGACCCAGCTCCATAAGAGGCTGCCTGACAAGTAATTGTGAAACTAATTTTGAATTTCTTGGGAGAAAAGGGCATAGTACATGAAGCAGCTATTTTTGCCATTTTTATTTTTCTTGTTTTATTGCAATTACTGCTCATCATTTTAAGTGTTTTTAATTAATGATATATTTTATGGGGCATCTTCTCCCAAGCTTTTAAGGCAGAGGACATACTTCTAAAAATCAAATAACTAAATAATAAATAAAGTGCTGAGTGGTAAATTGACCTTAAGATGAAGGAATATAAATGTGAACTCAAAAGCAGAAAATGTGCCAGTACATCATCATTGACACCTGGGAGGAAAGGCTTTCCACCAGAAGCCCTTAAGAGCAGTCCTTCCTGCCCATTCTGAGGCTGTAAATCCAGGGCACCTTAAGATAGAGTCAAGTTGGCTATAGCACAAGGGTTTAAATACTTTGATGAATTGAACAAACTTTTGTTTTCACTCACCTACATACAATGTGACCTTTCAGTGCTTAAGGGGAGCAGCCTTACCAGGCCACAGAAGATGACAATGCAGCCACTTCTGATGAGAACTGATAGACTAAAATCAGAAAGAAGGAGAGGAGGACCTCTCCTATCAGTGGACTTGGAGAGGGGCATGCATGCAGAAAGGGGAAGGAGGGTGGGATTGGGAGGTGAGGAGGGAGGGGCTTATGGGGGATACAAAGTGAATAAAGTGTAATTAATAAAAGTTAAATAAAAAATTAAAAAATGATTCTGAGTGCCAAGAGACATTGGATGTAGGAGAAGATGTAGTTGAAAGGTACAGCGAATTTGATTTAGGTCTGAAAATTGCACCCTGAGCTTCCCCTCTCTCAAGCCCAGTTCAGTCCTAGGATGTCTGAAGAAACACATTGGCTGTCTGCTTGCAGTGTCTATTTCAGTGGGGAAGACTGTCAGAAAACCAGACAAGTGAATGACTGTAGTAGTGATTATCATGGGAAGGAAAGAGAATTCAACTGAGAGTGGTTGTATAGAACCAGAACTTAACAGATGAGTTTAGAAGATAGTGTCATGGACAGCTGAGGATCAGTGAAGGCTTAAGTACTGATAGAAATATTTTTGTTATTGTTTATTTGGTGTTGAGCTTCAACATGTGGATGATACTACCAGAGATGTATACATCCTAAATCTAATTTACACAAAGACACTAAATGGAATCTTGAAAATTATCAGACTTGATATGTATTTTCCAGATCTTCTAGATATTTGATAAGTAAAAAGAAGAGGGGATGAATACAGTTTTATAAAACAGGGAAATAGATAAATGTCTATTCAAGTTTTAACTTACCATTTGAAGTATTAACATTTCTTTCTGAAATTTTTAAGCTTCATTTTTGTGGATTTCCCCTTGCCTCCAATTCACATACTCCATATATTCTTCCACTCCTTGTAGTTACCATTGTATTGTCATATAATATGTGGTACATTACTTGCCTTTGTCAACACATCTTTTTCCCTCATCATGGTTTTCTCTTTGGTTTCATGACCTGTAATCTCCTATACTCATAAATCTATTCATCTGTTTAATTATCTACTCTGAACTGTGCATTCATCTGTTGGCTGATATCTAGGGTGGTTCTAATTCCCTTGGAAGTGAAAGCATCAATCAACACGGATTTGAGAGTATCAGTGTAGCAGGGTAAGTCTTTTATGTATATGGCTTGAAGGGATATAGCTGGATCATACAATAGTTCTAAAATTAGTTTGTAAATAACAAAACATTGATTTCCACAATGATTGAATGACTTTAGATTCTCACCAGCAATGAATAAGGAGGAGTTCCATTTCTGTTCATCTTCACTAGATTTTTTTTTCACATTTGCTTTGTGTTTTTTCATGTGTGTGCATGTATGGGTGTTGTATTGCCTTTTGTTTGACTGGTTGTTGTTTATTTCTGAGACAGTTTCATGTAGACCAAACTGACTTCTAATTTCTATTGAAGCTAAAGATGGCTTTGAACTCCTAGTCTGCTTCCATCCATCATCGATGCAATAGATTATAGTCATGAGCATCATTTACTGTAATAAGACTCAATCTCAAAGTAGTTTTTGTTTAAATTTTTCTAAGAGTGAAGCATGTTGAACAGTTTAAATATATTTATGGTCTAATTGTGATTTTTGATTGTTTGTTTGAGAATTGCCTGTTCATTTCATTAGCCTTTTTTTTCATTTTTTTTTCTTTTATTTTTTTCCTTTTCAGGGATTATCAGTATTTACATATTACAGATGTTTATAGGTTCTAGATATTAATCATCTTTTAAAGAATAGCTGTAAGAGTTTTCTCTAATTCTATAGGCTGTATGATTGTTCTGTTGACAGATTCTTTTACTGTGCATAAACATTTTATTTACATATAACCCCATTTGTTAATTCAAAATACTGTTTCCTCTGCTATTAGAGTCTTCTCCATAAAGTTCTTGTATATGCCTGTATCTTCAAGTATTGCTTCTATGATTTCCTTTACCAGTTTCAGCACTTTAGTTTTTAAATTCAGGTTCTTGAACGACTTTTAATTTATTTCTGAAGAGCACCAATTGTTTGGCTCTCATTTCATTCCTCTACAAGTAGAAACCCTATTTTACCAGAATCGTTTGTTAAATATGCTCTATTTTATTGAGTGAATGTTTCTGACATTCCTGTTTATTATCAGGTAGCTCTATCTATCTATCTATCTATCTATCTATCTATCTATCTATCATTTGTCTAACTCTTTATCTCTCTCTATATATATATCTACAAATAGAGATTGATATATACAAGAGAATGTGACTTCTGCATGCACCTTCAAACACACTTTTTTGTTTTTCTTCCCTCTAGCCTATTTTGACCCTAAGAATAGTCCTCCTACTTTCATGTCATATATATTTTTTTACTTTATTCACTTTTTATTAATTACAATCTATTCATTTGTATCCCAGCTCTAGCCCCCTTCCTAATCCTTTCCCAATAACACATTCCTTCCTTCATCTCCTCCCATAACCCTCTCCAAATCCACTGAGAGGGGAGGTCCTCCTCCCCTTCCTTCTGCCCTAGCCTAGCAAGTTTCATCAGGACTGGCTGCTTTGTCTTTCTCTGTGGCCTGGTAAGTCTCCTCCCTCCACACAGAGTGGTGTTCAAAGAGCCAGGCACTTAGTTCATGTCAGAGACAGTTCCTGTTCCTATTACTCAGGAACCCACTTGGAGACCGAGCTGCCATGGGCTACATCTGTGCAGGATTCTAGCTTATCTCCATGCATGGGCCTTGGTTGGAGTATCAGTCTCAAAAACGACCACTCTGTGCCAAGATTTCTTGGTTCTGTTGTTTTCCTGTCCCCTTCAGGACTTTCTATCTCCCCCTTCTTTCATAAGATTCCCTGCACTATGCCCAAAGTTTGGCTATGAGTCTCAGCATCTGCTTTGATACCCTGCTGTGTAGAGTCTTCCAGAGGCCCTCTGTGGTGGGCTCCTATACTGTTCCTTGTTTTCTCCCTCTTCTGATGTCCATCCCTTTTGCCTTTCTAAGTGAAAATTGATCATCTTACCCAGGGTCTTCCTTCTTGCTTACCTTCTTTAAGTGTACAGATCTTAGTATGTTTATCCTATATTATATGTCTAATATTGATTTATAAGTGAGTATATACCATGTGTGTCTTTTTGCTTCTAGGAAACCGCACTCAAGATAATGTTTTCTAATTCCCACAATTTGCCTGCAAATTTCATGATTTCCTTGTTTTTAATTGCTGACTAGTAGTTCATTGTGTAAAAATACCACAATTTCTGTATCCATTCCTCCATTGATGGACATATGGGCTGTTTCCAGCTTCTGGCTTTTATAAATAAAGTTGCCACGAACATGGTTGAGCAAATGTCCTTGAATACTTGAGCATCTTTTGGATATATGCCTAGGAGTGGTGTAGATGGTTCTTGAGGTATCACTATTCCTATTTGTCTTAGCACCAGATTGATTTCCAAAGTGATTGTACAAGTTTACATTCCCACCAGCAATGGAAGAGGGTTCCCCTTTCTCCACAACCTCTACATCATGTTTTGTCAGTTGAGATTTTGATCTTAGCAATTCTGATGACAGATGAAATCTCAGGCTCGTTTTGATTTGTATCTCCCTGATGGCTAAGAACATTGAGCATTTCTTTAAATGTTTCTCTGCCATTTGATATTCCTCTATTGAGAATTCTCTGTTTAGCTCTGTACTCCATTTTTAAGTGGATATTTGATTTGTTGCTTTTTAAATTCTTGAGTTATTTATATATTCTGGATATTAGCCCTCTGTCAGATAAAGGGTTGGTGAAGATCCTTTCCCAGTCTGTAGGCTGTTGTTTTGTTTTGATGATGGTGTCTTTTGCTTTACAGAATCTTTTCAGTTTCATGAGGTCACATTTATTGATTGTTGATCTTAGAGCCTGTGCTGTTGATGTTCTGTTCAGGAAGTTGTCTCCTGTGCCAATGTTCAAGGCTCTTTCTCACTTGTTCTTCTAACAGATTTAATCTGTCTGGTTTTATGTTGAGGTTTTTGACCCACTTGGACTTTAGCTTTGTGCAGGGAGATAAGCATGGATTTATTTGCATTTTTCTACATGTAGACATCTAGTAAGACCAGCACAATTTGTTGAAGATGCTGTATTTTTTCCATTGTAGGGTTTTGGATTCGTTGTCAAAAATAAGATATCTGTAAGTACGTGGGTTTATTTCTAATTCTTCTATTTGATTCCGTTGATCCATCATTTTGTTTCTATGCTAGTACCATGTACTGTTTTTTACTATTGTGCTGTAGTACAGCTTGAGATCAGGGGTGAAGATATCTCCAGAAGATTTGTTGTACTGGATTTTTTTTTTTTTTAGCAATTCTGTGTTTTCACTTTTTCCATATGAAGTTGAGAATTGTTCTTTCAAGTTCTGTAAATAATTATCTTCGTATTTTGATGGGAGTTGCAATAAATCTCTAGATTAATTTTGGCAGGATGGACAGTTTCAGTATGTTAACATGGAGATGTTTCCATCTTCTGATATCTTTTTTCAGAGACTTGAAGTTTTTTTTTTTTTTTTTTTAACAGATCTTTCACTTGCTAGGTTAGAGTGACATCAAGGTTATGTTATTAGGGGCTATTGTGAATAGTGTAGTTTACTTAATTTCTTTCTCAGACTGTTTGTCTTCTGTATACAGAAGGACTACTGATTTTTTTTAAATTAATTTTGTATCCAGCCACTTTGCTGAAGGTGTTTTTCACCTGAAGGAGTTCTCTGGTTGAATTTTTAGGGTCACTCATGTATACTATCATATCGTCTATGAACGGTGATACTTTGCCCTCTAACTTTCTGATTTGTATTAACTTGATCTCCTTTAATTGTCTTATTTTTCTACCTAGGACTTCAAGTACTTTATCAAAGAGATACAGAGAGAATGGGCAGCCTTGATTTGTTCCTGATTTCAGTCAGATTGGTTAAAGTTTTTCTCCTATTAGTTTGATATTGGCTATAGGATTCTTGTATATTGTCTTTACTATGTTTAAGTATGTGCCTTGTAGCCTTCATCTCTCTAAGATTTTAAACATGAATGGGTGTTATATTATGTCAAATGCTTTTTTGGCATCTAAGGTGGTCATGTGGTTTTTCTCTTTTAGTAAGTTTATGTGGTGGATTACATTGATGGATTTCTGTATATAGAACCACACATGCACACCTGGGATGAAGCCTACTTGGTCATGGTGGATGAAATCTTTGATGTGCTCTTGGATTCGGTTTACATGTATTTTATTGAGTATTTTTGCATCAATGTTCTTAAGAGAGGTAGGTGTGAAGTTCTCTTTTTTTGCTGGGTGTTTTTGTGGTTTAAGTATCAAGGTGACTGTGGCTTCATAGAATGAGTTTGCTAATATTCCTTCTATTTTGTGGAATAGTTTGAAGAGAATTGGAGTTAGCTCTTCTTAGAAGGTCTAGTAGAATTCTGCTGAAACCATCTGGCCCTGGGCTTTTTATTTATTTATTTTTTTTTACATGGAAGACTTTTGTTAACTGCGTCTATTTCCTTGGGGGATATAGGAGTATTTAATCTATTTACCTGATCTTGATTTAGTTTGGTAAATGGAATCTATGAAGAAAGTTATCTATTTCATTTAGATTTTCAAATTTTGTGGCATATAGGCTTTTGTAGTAAGACCTAATGATTGTTTGGATTTCCTCATTGTCTCTTGTTATGTCTCCCATTTAGTTTCTGATTTTGCTGATTTGGATGGTTTCTATCTGCCTTTTAGTTAGTTTGGCTAAGGGTTGGTCTAGCTTGTTGGTTTTCTCAAAGAACCAGCTCTTGTTCTCATTGATTATTTGAATTGTTTTAAATGTTTCTAATGTGTTGATTTCTGCCCTGAGTTTGACTATTTCCAACTCTCTATTCCTCTTTGGTGTTTCTGCTTCTTTTTCTAGAGGTTTTAGTTTTGCTATTCAGTTGCTTGTATGATATGTCTCATACTTCTTACTTGGAGGCACTTATTGCTTTGAACTTTCCCCTTAGCATTGCTTTCATTGTGTCCCATAAGTATGGCTAAGTTTTGCATTCATCTTCATTGAATTTTAGGAAGTCTCTAATTTCTTTTTCCATGTCCTTCCTGACCAAACTCTCATTGAGTAGAGTGTTTAGTTTCCATGTGTGTGTAAACTTTCTTTTTCTGTTGTTGTGGAGGTCTATTCTTAGGCCATGGTGGTCTGACAGGATAAAAGGGATTATTTCACTCTTCTTGTATCTCTTGAGGCTTCCTTTATGCCCCACTATATGATCAATTTTTGAGAAATTCTGTGAGGTACTGAAAAGACAGTATATTCTCTTGAGTTTGGGTGAAAAATTCTGTAGACAAATATTAGGTCCATTTGATTCAGGACCTCTGTAAGTGCCATCATTTCCCTATACATATCCTGTCTAGGTGATCTGTCCCTTAGTGAGAGTGGAGTGTTGAATTCTCCCACTATTAAGGTATTGGAGGAGATGTGTGATTTAAGCTTTAATAATATTTCATTTACAAATGCAGGTGCTCTTGTATTTGGGGCATAGATGGTTAGGATTGTGATTTTCTCCTAGTGGATTTTTTCTTTTATGAGAATGAAATGCCCTTCCTCTTTTCTGTTGATTAATTTTGGATGAATGTCTATTTTATTAGATATTAGGATGGTTACTCCAGCTTGTTTTCTGGGTCCATTTGCCTGAAAAACATTTTTTCCTCCCCTTCACTCTGAGGTAGTTTATCTTTGTTGCAGAGGTGTGTTTCTTGGATACATTAGAATGTTGGATCCTGTTTCCGCAACCATTTTGTTATTCTGTGTCTTTTTATTGGTGAGTTGAGTCCATTGATGTTGATAGATAATAGTGACCAATGAATGTCAGTTCCTTTTGTTGTGGAGTTGGTGTTACTATGATTCATTGCTTGTTTTCTTCTAATTTTTGTTGTGAATGTTATCTGTATCCTATATTTTCTTGGATGTAGTTGTTTTCATTGGATTGGAGTTTTCCTTCTAGTATCTTCTGTAGGGCTGGGTTGCTGTGTAGATATTGTTTATGTTTAGGTTTGTCAGGGAATATTTTGTTTTCTCCATCTATATTGATTGAAAGCTGTGCTGGGTATAGTAGTCTCCATTGGCATCTGTGACCTCTTCGAGGCCCACATCTGCCCAGGCTCTTCTGGCTTTCGTAGTTTCTGTTGAGAAATCTGGTGTGATTCTGATAGGTCTTCCTTTATATGTTACTTGGACATTTTCTTTTGCTTTTAATATTTTTTTCTTTGTTCTGTAGATTTAGTGTTTTGATTATTATGTGACATGAAGATTTTCTTTTCTGGTGTAATCTATTTGGTGCTCTATAAGCTTCTTGTATGTTTAAAAGCATCCCTTTTTAATTTGTTTAAATCTTCTACAATTTTCTTGAAAATATATTCTGGACCACTGAGCCTGGAATGTTCTTTTTCGTCTATTCCTATTATTCTTAAATTTTTGCCTTTTCATAGTTGCCTTTATTTCTTGGATGTCTTGTGTTTGGATCTTTTCCGATTTTACTTTTTCTTTGAGAAATGTATCAATTTTTGCAATTGTATCTTCAGCGTCTGAGATTCTCTTTTCCATCTCTTGTATTTTATTGGTGATGCTTAACTTTGTAGTTCCTTATCTTTTCTCTAAGTTCTGCAGTCCAGGTTTTTTTTTCTTTCTGTTTCTCTTTTCTTTGTTGATTCTAATTCTGTTTCATGTCTTGTACCATTCCCTTCCTTTGTTTAAAAGAGGATTCCTGTCTTTCCATTATGGCCTCTGTTTGTTTTTTGTTTTTTTGTTTTTTTTTTTTTTTTTTTAATTTGTTTTCTCTTTATGTGCCTCTATTTGTGTGCCTCTGTGCTCAGTGACTGAGAAGGCAGAGGTGGCTGTTGAAGTACAGGTCTTCCTGCTTGGAGGGCAAACAGTGGACACCACTAAGTTGGTGGTAGCAACTGGGCACCACTCAGGGCAACCACTGCTGTCTCTGCCCAGCAGGGAAGCCTATGCTTAGGGCAAGGGGAAGTGCAGGGGTGTTGAATATTTGCCACACTCATTCCCAGAGATGGCCAAGGTGATCAGGATCCAAACTGTCCCTCCTTGTCCAGGGAGCCTCAGTGTCAATGTTCTAGCTTCAGCTGAACCTCCATTCACCAATTTCGGAGTTTTGGATCCGGTGCCCGTCAGATAGGGTGCATGCTGGTTGCCACCATCTTAGACACAGTATAAATAAATAAATAAATTATATATATATATATATTAATGTGAGGGTTTTTTTTTAGAAAAATAAAACACTTTTGATTGCTGAAAAAAATCCATTGTGAGACAAGTGTGTTCACTTGTAAGAGGACTAGTATTTCCAATTAATCCTTGGCTAAATGAAAAATTAAGGACAGCCTAAGCTAGAAGAATTCTTGTGCCAAAACTAACAAACTCCATTTTTTGTATAGCCTGCAGTTCCTTTATCCAATTTATCTGTTCATTAATCTCTGGCCTTATTCATTCACTTGGCTATTGTAAGTAGTCTTATGCAAAGCTTGGATATGCAGTTAACTCCATGGAATCTATATTTCTTCTTTTAGGCACCTCCATTTTGACTTCACAGTGACAATATAAATATTGAAATAGTTGTTTCTTCTTAGCAACTTTTTTCAATTATTGAAATTGCTGTGGTTATTCTAATTTCTTTAGTTATCCATATGAATTTCAGAATTATCTTGTGTCCATCTACAAAATCTTTGCTAGAACTTTCATATTTATTTCCACAATTTTATTTAATAAATTAGTAAAAATTGCATCTTCACTACATGCAGTGGTTTTAATGATGATGAATTTCAGTGGCTCATATATTTGCATAGCGGTGCTTCAGTTGGTAGAACTGTTCAGAAAAGTTTAGGAGGTGAGGTCTTGTTAAAGGAGATGTGTCACTGAGTGGGCTTTGAGGTTTCAAAAGCTCATGTCAGAGGTACTCCTCTGCCTCCTCTGCCTCTTGCTTATGTATCAAGATATAAACTCTCAGCTACTGCCTCACTGCTATATGTGGCTGTCTAATTCCATACTTCCCACCACAATGGTCATGTTCTTACTGTATAAAACTTTAATCTCCTAATAAAATCTTCCCTAAATTGCCTTGGTCATGTTGGTCATAGTATCTTATCACAGTAATAAAAAAATAACATGTTTAACATTAGTTTAAGTAGTATTTATTTATTTATTCCATTTACATCCTGAACATATCCCCCTCCACAACCTCCTCCTCTCTTTCAGGTCCTACTCTCCTTTCGTCTTCCTCTATCTTGCCTTTCCTCCTCCTCAAAAAAGGGGAGCCCCTCCAATCCACCCCAGCACATCAAGTTGCCATCTCTTCACCTGTGCCCTGACAGGGCAGCCCTGCCAGAAGAAGTGATCAAAAAGTATGCAAGAGAGTCCATGTCAGAAACAAACCCTGCTCCCTTACTAGGATACCCACATGAAGACTGAGCTGCCTATCAGCTGCATCTGTGTAGGGGGCCTTAGCGCCAGTCCAGGAATGGTCCTCTAGGCTTCAGTCTCCTCAAGCTAACCCTGCCCACAAGGGCCCTGGTTAGTTGGCTGTGTTTGTCTTCCTGTGGAGATCCTGTCCCATCCAGGTTCTTCTATCCTCCCCTCTATTCTTCCACAGGGCTCACTGTGCTCTGCCCAATGTTTGGCTGAGTTTCAACATCTATTTTGATCTGATGCTGTTGGTTAAGTCTTCTAATTAATAATCTTTACATCTGTACATTTATTTAAATATATTTTCAAATTTCTTTCCTCAGAATATTGTAGTTTTCAAAATATTTTGTTAGTATTGTGTTTAAATATTTCTATTCTTTTTACAGAATTTAAAATCATTTTATTTACTATTAAATTATACATTTAATGTGTTTGGTTTAAATCTACCTGCTATTCCTTTCCCTTCCAATTCCTCTTCTATCCTATACAACCACCTTTCCCTTCCAACTTCATGTAATTTCTTTTCTTAAAACATACCCATATAGTCCATTAATGTCTGCCTTTATTGCATGAGTATGCAACCATCTACCAGAGCATGAGTAGACTTACAAGTCTTGCATTCTCCCCCCCCAAAAAAAAGACACCATAATATTGATCAATTGCCAACAGTACCTTCATCATTTATGTTGAAATTTTGGTCATTTAATCTTGGACTAGTCTTAATTATGCACTCTCAGATGCTGAGTTCACGTATGCATTAGCATTGTAACAACAACTGATATGCTAAAGTGAGTGGAGAAAGACAACAAAGGCTTCAACTCCACAAAAATGACTATAGGCATCTATGGGATGTTGAGAGAGGGAGAAACAGTCTAACCAGGGAGAAGCACATGAATTGATTTCTACTGCCAAATAGTAATTCCTGAAAACATATATTAAATTAACAGTATATGGACCCAATGGGCTATGTTTGACAATGCCTATACATATACGTGTGTGTATACAAAATGCATGCAATATATACAAATAATGTATATGTATATAGAAATACGTATATGCATGCAATAACAATTGATAACAACAGAAGCTATGAATTTGAAAGAAAGGAGTATGTGGAATAGTTTGGAGGGAGGAAATGAAACGGAGAAACTTTATAATTAAAATACAGTCTCAAAAACAAACAGAAAAATAAATGTCAAAAGTTTTACCCATGAAGTCTTAGCATCATGGCAATCATGGCCCATTAAACATGACCAGAAGAAGCACATCATTAATAAATATGCTAACATGAAAAAGGGAAAGCTCAGGAGTCCTCAATCTTAAATAAATAACTACAGAAAACCGAAGAATGCTGAGAGCACAAGAAGAATAATCTTGCCCTGGAAAGAACACAATAATTATTTATCCTACTCTGAAAACATAAGGTTCTACATATTGAGCAGGTACTATTTTTTGTATTTACATATATATATATGGATGGATGAATACATATATGTATGTAACAACAATTAATAAAAAGGAGGTAATGAATTTGAAAGATAGGTTACATTGGAAGGTTTGGAAGCAGGTGGATTATATTGGACAGTTTGGAGGAATAAAAGAGAAGTGGGAAATTATGGAATTGTTTTTTTGTGTGTGTATGTGTGTTCACTGAAAGTCTAATAAAATTATTCTATGAATCTTTTCAACCTTTAAAAATATTTTTTATTAAAATTTTAATCCTTTTTATAGTTCTTTGTGAATTTCATTTTGTTTTCACCCCCCCCCTTAATTCTTCTCGGACACATCCCCCTTTTCCCAAACTTTTGTGTCCTTTATTTTCTCACCAAGGGCAATTTATGATGCCCAAGTATTTTTGGATTTGTGGCCTTCAGTGAAATATTTTTGACTTATCAGGAGCTACACTCCTAGAGAAAACTCATCCCTCCTCTTCCAGCAGCTAGCAATTACCAATGGTGTCCTGACTAAGGGTAGGATTGTGTGCCCAGCTTCTTTGTCCATTCTGGAATTATGATTAGATTGGGCTTGAGGCAGCAATGTGTATGTTGCCACAATTGTTGTGAATTCATATAACAGCTCTGCTGTGTCTAAAAGACAATTCTTCCTTGTACTCATCTAGTGCCATTGGGTCTCACACTCTTCTTTGTCTTCCACATTTTCTGAGATTTTGGAGGAGGGGAAGCAGTATATATGTTCCATTTAAGGTTGACCATTCTTTAGTCTCTTATTCACTTCACCATGGCCAGTTGTAGATCTCTGGATTGATCATCATCTACTGCAAACAGAAGCTTCTCTGACAAGGACTGAGAAGCTTTATTTATGGGTATACTAAGTCATTAAGAGTTGGTTAATACTATGTCCATTTAGTTGGCTAATAGGGATGAAGTTTCTTGCATCATCTAAGTTGCAAGGCTTCTATTTCAGTTTATTTGTTGTCAGTCTAAATTTGTTTATGCCTTCTTGTTTTCAATTTGGTTATTCATATGAATTTTAGAATTCATTCATTTCAACAACTTTGTTATTTTCTCACATTTTCTAAATCTTCTGCATCTTGTGCCTTATGCATTTCTAATGAATATTTCTTCTGTTCTTCATAATGGTTTAATAAACATCTTTTTCTAAATTAAAAAAAGAATTCATTAATTTCTTTTAGGTATTCTAATTTAAAAGAATATAGGTTTTAAAAATATTTTGTTATGATATTCTGAACTTGTTTTGTGTCCATGATGTTTTCTTATCTATTCTCACTATGCTAATTTGTGTCTCCTCTTTATTTCTTTAACTTAATCTATTCAAATCTGTCTTGATCTTGTTTATAAGAAAAACAATGGAACAGTGATTCTTTACTGTGTTTCTATTTAATTAAATTCAGATCTTGCTTTTCAGATTTTGCTTGTCTGTTCATCAGCCTGCCTACTGAATTTATATTTCACTAGGTAGATATGTCATTATCTAATGAGTTTATCAATGATTTTCATGTGTATTTACTTTAATCCTATAGCATAACATGTTTGTTTCTGATTATTTAATCTGTAGGTTTATATCCTATTCTAAAATTCAAATTATTTTAGCAGTAAGTTTTTTTTTAATTTCTTTTCATTTTCACTCTTTTTATCCATTCATTGGGACTAATATTTTGAATGTTATCTGTTTTACATTATACCACAGATCACTGAAATTCAGTGTTCATTCAGCATACTTTTTCACTTTTCTTCATATTGAAAAATCATTATTGTTCTGCCTTCCATTTAACTGATTATTTCATCTAACTAATAGCTAATATGTTTCTCAACCATTTGCATTTCTCTTTTTTTTGAGAACTCCAAGTTTATTTTCGTAGTCTATTTTACAGTTGGATTGATTGTTTCCCTGAAGTTTAATATCTTCAATTTTAATATATTTTAAGTCCTATTTCTCTGCAAGATGTATAGTTTATAAATATCTTTCTCATCCAAGGCTACATTTTCACTTCAAGGATGATGCCTTTTGCATGTTTAAAAGCTTCTCACTTCAAGAGGTAAAATCTATTAATCGTTGGTCATAATACATGCATTGTCATGGTCCTGTTCAAGACCATATATATATATAATTCATTAATTTCATTAATATATATAATTATATATATTTATACATATTATAAATAGTATATATTTATAAATATATAATTATATATTTATATATAATTATTTATATTTATATTTACATTATATAATTATATATTTATATATAAAATATATAATTATTTATATTTATAAATATATACTATTTATATATAATATATAAAAATAATATATAAATATATAATTATATATTTATAAATATACAATTTATTCACTTTATATCCCTAATGTAGTCCCCTCCCACATTCCCTCCTGATCCCACCATCCCTCTTTCTTCTCCCCCTTCCCCTCCTCTAATCCACAGAAAGAGGGAGACCACCTCCCCTACCATCTGACTCTAGTCGCATCCGGACGGCCTGCATCTTCAGGCAAGACTGCCATGACAGGGGGCAGTGATCAGAGCACAGACGGCTGAGTCCATGCCAGACACAGCCTCTACTCTGTTGAATAGGGAACCCACATGGAGACTGATGGAGACTGAGCTGCCTATTGCCTATATATGAGCAGGGGTTCTAGGTCCTCTCCATGGATGTTCCTTTCATCAGTCTCTGTAGGAACCCCTAGGCCCAGATTTGCTGGTTTTGTTGGTATTTTTTTGTTGAAGGTTCTGTCCCCTCTGGGTCCTTCTATTCCACCCACACACACACTCTTCCATAAGACTCTGAACTCTCCCCATAGTTTGGCTGTGAGACTCAGCATCTGCTTTGATTCCCTGCTGGGTGAAGTCTTTCAGAGGCTATGTAGAGCAGGCTCGATTCCTGTTCCCTTTCTTCAACTGCTTCTGGTGTTTATTCTATTTGTCCTTCTCAATGAGAATTAAGCATCCTTTCTAGGGCCCTCCTTGTTATTAGCTTCTTTAGGTTTTTGGATTTTAATATGGTTATCCTATATTATGTGGCTAATACACACTTATAAGTGAGGATATACTATGGATGTCTTTCTGTTTCTGGGTTTCCTCACTCAGGATGATCTTTGATAGTTCCATCCATTTGCAGGCAAATTTCATGATTTCCTAATTTTTAATAACATAGTAGTATTCCATTGTGTAAATGTACCAGAATTTATTTATCTATACTTCGCTTGAGGGAAATCTACGTTGGTTCCAGATTTTGGCTATTGCAAATAAAGATGCTATGAACATAGTTGAGCAATGTCTTTAGTCATCATCAAAATGCAAATAAAAGTAACTCTGAGATTCTGTCTTACACCATTCAGAATGTCTAAGATCAAAAACTCAAGTGACAGCACATGCTGATGAGGGTGTGGAGAAAGGAAAATACTCCTCCATTGCTGGTAGGAGTGCAAACTTGAATAACTGCTTTGGAAATCATTCTGGTGCTTTTTCAGAAATTTGGGAATAGCACTACCTCAGACCCAGCTATGCCACTCCTAGGCATATACTTGAAAGGTGCTCCAAGATACAACAAGGATACTTTCTCAACATTGTATCAGATCTTATGTTAGAGTTCTTGATCTATTTTCAGTTGAGTTTTGTGCAAGTTGAGAGATAAAGATCAAATGTCATTCTCTTACATCTACTTGTTCAATTTTACCAAGAAGAGAAAATGTAGCTGGTGAATTGTGGCACTCTGTTGGATAAGGTTGAAGTCAGTCATTCCAGATAGTCAATTATTTTTGCTCAGTCTATGATAGACTACTTTTTCTCAACAGAGTTCTGATCTGTTTAATTCCATGTCTTGTAAGGAAGTGACATGGTTCTCAGAGAAGATGAAGGGCCAGACTCCTCCCTTAATAAGGAAACTGCTCTAGCAAGCATCCAGGAATTTCTAGAAATGCCTCACCCTGTTAAGGATCTTAGTGCAGCAGTGACCTTCAGTTGTGTTTGGAGATCCCACACCCCATGATGGCACTGCATTAAGCACTGTGTTTTCTTTCTTGTGATAGGACCATTAAATATCCTTGGCCCTCTAACCTTCTGACTGCTTAAACTCAGTGAATCAATCACATTCACCCTTGAAATCCCTCCCTCTACTCAGGGTTTATATTGCCCTTGATTTCACATGATAAGAGATACACAGGTTGGAACTTTCTCACAACCAAGAACTATAACACTTTAGTATCACCATAGGGTTTGGAACACCCGAGCTTCCATTGCCACCTGCGATCTCATGCTAAAAGAGCCAAACTGTAACACTGTGAAAACGTTTTCCATACCGTGGCTTAGCATGCTCAGCTCTCACCCTAAGGTGTTCTAGCTGTCTAAAACACTTAAGGCAATCAAGGGCAGTCACATGATTGGCAGCCATCTTGGTTATAAAAAAAAAAAAAAGCTGTGGTTTCCCTGCTGCCAGATGCTTTTACTACCTTGTTCCTGTCCCACTGTTTTAGGGACTGCAAAACTGCAGTCTCTTGTAAGCCCTAAAAGGCCACTGCATCTCCACTCGAATGCTGCCTATCTGCCCCTATCCTTGCTTGTGGATGAGATTCCCTCTATGAGAACTCTGCCTTACTGCTGATAAATCTCTGGCATCAGGCACTGAAGTTTTCAGACTTAGCTAAGCTAAGCACTTGACCTGCTGTGATATTTGGTTGATGAACCACTAGCTGCATGGTCCATTTCTATTTTTCCTTTCTCATTCGCAAGAATGGTTCCTCATATTCTCTCCCTTTTGGGAAACCTCTGGCTTCTACACTTATATTTGCCCAACTCAAATGTCTAATATCCAGTAATATCCAGTAACACTAACAGCGACCCGTGAAGTAAAAAGCAATTCACTAGTTCTCTTTTCTCAAAGTCCTGTCTGTTTCTCTCTGCTTGCTAGCCGACTAAATAAAACTATTCTCTGATTTCTTTTTATACTCTCAAAAAAAATCTTAAGATTAAACTGTAAACCTTAAGGTGACCACATGGTATGAACAGTTTTAATCATAATTAATTCTCTGTTTATTTTATCTCCTTTTAGACTAGGACAGCAACAAGCCTCATTTTAAATGGGTACAGATTTTTAAATTCAAAGTTATATTTTTACAACATGCTATATATATGATTCGAAGCTGGTTCAAAATTATTTTTATATCATGTTAAATTTCAAGCTTATAAATGTCTATTCAAATTAAGCTAATTTAATATGTATGCCTAACAGCATATGTCTTTATCAATTCCTGAATTAATGAATAAATGCTGTCACCTCCTCCTCCCCCACCATAAGCTGCCTATGAACAGGATACACCACTAGGCTTTCTGGCTAATAGATTTAATATAATAAATATGAATGTAATTTTAAAATTGCTTTATACTCTCCTACCATTGTTGGTTTTAAAACTTATAACTCAGGGATTACTAAATAAAAGTTTTCATCTAGATAACCTTAAACTATATGATATAATTACAAGGATACTCTCAACTATGGTTTATTAATTATAGAGGTGTTTATTTATGTTAAAACTTGGTCATTGTGCTATACCTTCACTATTAAAAAGGTTGAAATATGTTTGGTCTTGTTTTCTAAAAATGGTAACATTATTAATCTGTAATATAGCCTTAGACTTTTATAAGCTATGGACTTTTAATATACCAAATCATACAGGAAACTGTTATGCTCTTACTTTAGTGGACTATGTATATGACTTTTAAGGCTCCAACTTAAGGGACTAAACCCGTTTCAACAACTGAAAGTTAACAGTCACTCATGTCACTCATCTCATAGATGATCAAATCCTCTAACATGTCCAAAAACATATTTATAGTCCTACAGATGCAAACATGGTCTCACTGCTATCATTTTTAATATATTTTTATTTATTATAATTTATTCACTTTGTATCCCAGCTGATGCCCCAGCCTCGCTCCCTTCCTATCCTTACCTCCCTTCCTCCCTTATCTCCTCCCATGCCCCTTCCCCAGTCCACTGATAGTGGAGGATCTCCTCCCCTTTCATCTGATACTAGCCTGTCAGGTCTCATCAGGACTTTCTTTCTTTCCTCTGTGGCCTGGTCAGGCTGTTCCCCGCTCAAGGGGAATTGATCAAAAAGCCAACAACTGAGTTCATGTCAGAGACAGCCCCTGTTCCCCTTATTAGGGAGCACATTTGGAGACTGAGCTGGAATGGGCTACCTCTGTGCAGGGGGTCCAGGTTGTCTCCATGAGTGGTCCTTGGTTAGAGTATCAGTCTCAGGAAAGAGCCCTAGGCCCAGATTTTTAGTTCTGTTCTTCTCCTTGTGGAGCTCGTGTCCCCTCCATGTCTTTCTATCTCCCCTTTCTTTCATAAGATTACATGCCTTCTGACCAAAGTTTGGATGAGTCTCAGCATCCACTTTAATACCTTGCTGGGTAGAGTCTTTCAGAGTCCCTCTAAGGTAGGCTCCACTTCCCTGTTTTCTCCTGTTTCCGAGGTCTATCCCATTTGCCTTTCTGAACAAGGATTGATCATCTTTCCCAGGGTCCTCCTTTTTGCTTAGCTTCTTTAGGTGTACAGATTTTAGTATGTTTTTCCTATGTTATGTCTAATATCCACTTACAAGTGAGTATCTACTGTGTGTGTCTTTCTGCTTCTGGGATAACTCACTCAGAGTGGTATTTTCTAGTTTCCACAATTTGCCTGCAGATTTCATGATTTCCTTTTTATTAATTGCTGAGCAGTAGTCCATTGTGTAAATGTGCCATAATTTCTGTATCCATTCCTCCAATGAAGAACATGTGGGTTGTTTCCAGATTCTGGCTATTATGAATAAAGCTGCTGTGAACATAGTTGAGCAAATATCTTAGTAGTATACTTGAGCAAATTTGGATATATGTCTCAGAGTGGTATAGATGGATCTCGACGTAATACTATTCCTATTTGTCTAAGAAAGCACTAGATTGATTTCCAAAGTGGTTGTACAAGTTTGCATTCCCACCAGCAATGGATGAGGGTTACCCTTCCTCCATATCCTCTCCTACATGTGTTATCTCTTGAGTTCTTTATCTTAGACATTCTGATGAGTATAAGTTGAAAACTCAGAGTCGTTTTTATTTGCATTACCCTGATGACTAAAAACATTGAGCATTTCTTTAAGTGTTTCTCTATCATTTGATATCCCTCTATTGAGAATTCTCTGTTTAGCTCGATAGCCCATTTTGTATTTGGATTACTTGATTTGTTGGTATTAGCCCTCTGCCAGATATAGGGTTGGTGAAGATCGTTTCCCAGTCTGTAGGCAGTTATTTTGTTCTGATGACAGTGCCCTTTTCCTTACAGAAGCTTTTCAGTTTCATGAGGTCCCATTTATTAATTGTTGATGTTAGAACCTGTCCTGTTGGTCTTCTCGTCAGGGAGTTGTCTTCTGTGCCAATGAAGTCAAGGCTCTTTCCCAATTTTTCTTCTAATAGGTTTAGTGTGTCTGGTTTTATGTTGAGGTTTTTTATCCACTTGGACTTTAGTTTTGTGCAGGGTGATAACTATGGGTCTATTTGCATTTTTCTACATGTAAATATCCAGTTAGATCAGCACCATTTTTTGAGGATGCAATTTCTTTTCCATTGTATGGTTTTGGCATCTTTGTCATATCTCAGGTGTCCATAATTGTGTGGGTTTAATTCTGGGTATTCTACTTGATTCCATTGATCCACCAGCCAGTTTCTATGCCATTACCATGCAGTTTTTATTACTGTTGTTCTATAGTACAATTTGAGATCAGGAATAGAGATATTTCCAGAAGATATTTTATTGTAGAGGATTGTTTCAGTGATTCTGCATTTCTTGTTATTCTGTATAAAGTTAAGAATTTTTCTTTCAAGGTCTGTAAAGAATTGTGTTGGTAACTTGATGGGAATTGCATTGAATCTGTAGACTGCTTTTGGTAAGATGGCCATTTTTACTATGAAAGCCTGCCAAACCCATGAGCATGGGAGATCTTTCCATCTTCTGACATGTTCTTCTATTTCTTTCTTCAGATACTTGAAGCTTTTTCATACCAGTCATTGACTTGCTTGGTTAGAGTTATACCAAAGTACTTTATGTCCTTTGTGGCTATTGTGAAGTGTTGTTTCCCTAATTTTTTTTTCTCATCCCATTTTTCTTCTGTATACAGGAGGGATAATGATTATATTTGAGTTCATTTTGTATCCAGCCATTTTGCTGAAGGTGTTTATCAGCTGTAGGAGTTTCCTGGTAGAATTTTTGGGGTCAATCATCTATACTATCATATCATCTGCAAATAGTGATACTTTGACTTCATTCTTTCCACACTGAATCCCCTTGATCTCTGTTATTTGTCTGATTACTCTACCAAGGACTTCAGGAACTATGTTAAAGAGATATGGAGAGACTGGGAAGCCTTGCCTTGTCCCTGATTTGAGAGGGATTAATTTAAGTTTCTCTCTGTTTAGTTTGATGTTGGCTATAGGCTTGCTGTATATTGACTTTACTATGTTTATGTAAGTGCTTTGTATCCCTGATTTCTCAAGGCCTTTAAACATGAATGGATTTTGGATTTTGTCAAATGATTTTTATGCATCTAAGGAGATTATCATATTTTGTTTTGTTTTGTTTTTGTATTTTTTTTTGTTTTTTTTTTTTTGGTTAGTTTGTTAATATGGTGGATCACAAGGATGGATTTCCATATATTGAACCACCCCTGCATAACTGAAATGAAGCCTACTTGTTCATAATGGATGATATCTTTGATGTTTTCTTGGATTCAGTTTGCATGTATTTTGTTGAGTGTTTTTGCCTCAGTGTTCATTAAGGAAATTTGCCTGAAATTCTCTTTCTTTCTTGGGTCTTCGTGAGGTTTAGGTACCAAGGTGACTATGGCTTCATTAAATGAGTTTGGTAATGTTTCTTCTGTTTCTGTCTTTTGGAACACTTTGAAGAATATTGGTGTTAGCTCTTCTTTGGAGGTCTGGTAGAATTCTGCACTAAAACCATCTGGCCCTGGGCTCTTTTTGGATGGGAGACTTTTGATGACTGCTTCTATTTCCTTGGGGATATAATACTATTTAATTTATTTATCTGTTCTTGATTCAACTTTGGTAAGTGGAATCGATCCAGAAAATTGTCAATTTCATTTAGATTTTTAAATTTTGTGGTGTATAAGCCTTTGAAGTAAGACATAATGATTGTTTCCTCAGTGTCTCTTGTTATGTCCCCCTTTTCATTTCTGATTTTGTTGATTTGGATAGTGTCTCTTTGCCTTTTGGTTAGTTTGGCTAAGGGTTTGTTTATCTTGTTGATTTTCTCAAAGAACCAGATCTTGATTTCATTGATTCTTTGAATTGTTTTATTTATTTCTAATTTATTGTTTTTGGCCCTGAGTTTGATTATTTCTAGCCATCTAATCTTGGGTGTGTCTGCTTCATTTTTTTATAGAGCTTTCAGGTAAGCCATTAAGTTACTTGTATGAGATGTTTCCAATTTCTTCTTGAGTGTACTCAGTGCTTTGAAGTTTCCTCTTAGCATTGTTTTCATTGTGTCCCATTAGTTTGGGTATGTTGTGCCTTCATTTTCATTGAGTTCTGTAAAGTGTTTAATTTATTTCTTTATTTCTCCCCTGACCTAGCTCTCATTGAGTAGCAAGTTTTTCAGTTTCTATATGTGTGTAGGCTTTTTGCTATTTCTGTAGTTGTTGAGGTCCAGCTTCAGTCCATGGTGATCAGATAGAATACAAGAGATTATTTTAATCTTTTTATATCTGTTGAGGCTTGCTTTGTGACCAAGTATATTGTTTATTTTGGAGAAGGTTCCATGTGATGCTGAGAAGAATGTAAATTCTTTTTTGTTTGGGTGAAAGTTTCTGTAGATATCTCTTAGGTCTATTTGATTCATGACATCTGTTAGAGTAAATTTTTCTTTGTTTAATTTTTGTTTTGTTGACCTGTCCTTTGTTGAGAGTGGGGTGTTGAAGACTCCCACTATTAACGTCTGGGTATCTATTTGTTGTTTAAGTTTTATTAATGTTTCTTTTACAAATGTGTGTGCCCGTGTATTTGTGGCAGAGATGTTCAGAACTGTGATGTCTTCTTGGTGGAAGTTTCCTTTGATGAGCATTTAGTTACTTTCCCCATCTCTTTTGATTAATTTTGGTTGAAAATTTATTTTATGAGATATTACAATGGCTATTCCTGCTTGTTTCTTGGGTCCATTTGCTTGGTAAACTCTTCCAGCCCTTTACTCTCAGGTAATGTCTATCTTTGTGACTTAGGTGTGTTTCTTGTAGGCAACTGATTTTTGGGTCTATTTTACGCATTCATTTTTTTAGTCTGTGTTTTTACTTTCTTTTTTTGGAGAGTTGAGTCCATTGATGCTGAGAGAGATTAATGACCAGTGGCTGTTAGAGCCTTTGATTTTGATATTGGTTGTGGTAGTGTGTTTGTATGTTTGGCTACTTTTAGTTTTGCTGTAGTGAGGTTATTTATTTCCTTTGTTTTCCTGACTGTAGCTAGTTTTACTGGGTAGTATTTTTCCTTCTAGTAGCTTCTGTAACGCTAGATTTGTGGGTAGGTATTATTTAAATTTGTTTTTGTTTTTTTCATTGAATATCTTGTTTTCTCCATCTATGATGACTGTAAGTTTTGCTGGGTATAGTAGCTTGGGCTACATCTGTGTTCTCTTAGGGTCTACATGATATCCGTCCAGACCCTTCTGACTTTCATAGTCTTTGTTGAGAAGTCAGGTTTGATTCTGATGGGTTTGCCATTATATGTTACTTGGCCTTTTTCCCTTACAGCTTTTGTCTTTGCTCTGTATACTTACTGTTTTGATTATTATGTGGTAAGAGGATTTTCTTTTTTGGTCTAATTAATTAGGTATTCTGTAGGCCTCTTGTATGCTTATAGGCCTCTCCTTTAGGTTAGGGAAAATTTATGATTTTGTTGAAAGTATTTTCTGTGCCTTGGAGAATGAAATCTTCTTTTTCTTTTATTCCTATTATTTTAGGTTTTGTCTTTTCGTGTTGTCTTGGATTTCTTGAATGATTTGTGTTAGTAATTTTTTCAATTTAACTTTTTCTTTGATGGATACCTTGATTTCTTCCATTGTATCTTCCACACTTGAGATTTTTCCATCTCTTATAGTCTGCTGGTTATGTTTACCTCTGTAGTTCCTTTTTTCTCCTGAAGGTCTTCTTCCCCATGATTTCCTCCATTTGTGTTTTCTTTATATTTTACAATTCTTTCTTCAGATCTTGCACCATTTTGATTTCCTCCTTCTGTCTAAGTGTATTTTCCTGTTTTTCCTTCAATTTCTTCACCTGTTTGTTTGAACATTCCTCTCTTTCTTTTATTTCTTCCAGTGACTTAATTTATTTTCTCTCTGATGGCCGCAAACATCATCCTGTATTTCTTTTTTTTAATCTATACTTTTTTCTCTTTTTTATTATTGTTTATTATTATTAGTTACATTTTATTAACTCTGTATCCCAGCTGTATCCTGCTCTCTTATTCCCTATCAATTCCACCCTCCCTCCCTCAGCTTCTCCCTGCCCCTTTCCAAGTCCATGGATTGGGGAGGACCTCTTCCCCTTTCCTCTGGCCCTGTTTTATCAGGTGTCTTCAGGACTGGCTGCAAAGTCCTCCTCTGTAGCAGGACTGCTCCTCCCTTTGGGGATGGGGAGGTCAAAGAGCCTACCATTGAGTTCCTGTCAGAAATAGTCCCTGCTCCCCTTACTATGGGAAACCAATTGGTTATTGAACTACCATGAGCTTTGTCAGAGCAAAGTTTCTAGGTTATAACCATAGATGGTCCTTGGTTGGAGAAACAGTTTCAGAAAAAAATCCTGTGCCCAGATATATTTGGTCCTTGTGGGGCTCCTATCCTTTCCACGTCATACTAACTCCCCTTCTGTCAAACGTTTGGATGCGAGTCTTAGTATCTGTTTTGAAACACTGCTTGGTAGAGTCTTTCAGATGCCTTCTGCAGTAAGCTCCTGTTATTCATCCAATGCATATCTTATTTATCTTTCTAAGTGAGGACTGATCATCTGACCCTGTGTCTGCTTTCTTGTTTATCTTCTTTAAGTGTATAGACTTCATTATGTTTATCATATCTTGTAGGTCTATATAAGCAAGTATATACCATGTTTGTTTTTCTCCTTCTGGAATACTTCACTCAGAATGATCTTTTCTAGATCCCACCAATTGCCTGCAAATTTCATGATTTCCTCCTTTTTGATTGCTGAGTAGTATTCCATTGTGTAAAAATACCACAATTTCTGTATCCATTCCTCCGTTGATGGACATCTGGGTTGTTTCCAAGTTCTGGCTATTACAAATAAAGCTGCTACAAACATGGTTGAACAAATGTCCTTGTTGTGTACTTGAGCAAATTTTGGGTATATACCTAGCAGTGCTATAACTGTGTCTTGAGGAAGTGTTAATCCTAATTGTCTGAGTAAGCGCCAGATTGACTTCCAAAGTGGTTGTACCAGTTTACATTCCCACCAGCAGTGGAGGAGGGTTCCCTTTTCTCCACAACCTCTCTAGCATGTGTTGTCACTTGAGTTTTTCATCTTGGCCATTCTGATGGGTGTCAGGTGAAATCTCCGGGTCGTTTTGATTTGCATTTCCCTAATGGCTAATGAGGTTGAGCATTTCTTTAAGTGTTTCTCTGCCATTCGATATTCCTCTCCAGAGAATTCTCTCTTTAGCTTTGTTCCCCATTTTTTAATTGGATTACTTGGTTTGCTGCTTTTCAGCTTCTTTAGTTCTTTATATATACTGGATATTAGCCCTCTGTCAGATAAAGGGTTGGTGAATATTCTTTCCCAATCTTTAGGCAGTCATTTTGTTTAGATGACGATTTCCTTTGCTTTACAGAAGCTTTTCAGTTTCATGAGGTCCCATTTATTGGTTGTTGCTCTTAGAGCCTGTGCTGTTGGTGTTCTGTTCAGGAAGTTGTCTCCTGTGCCAATGAGTTCTAGGCTGTTCCCCACTTTTTTTTTTTCTAACCGATTTAGAGTATCAGGTTTTATGTTGAGGTCTTTGATCCATCCTGCAATTCTTACGGATAGTCATAATCTGTTTGATTTTATCTTCCTCTAATTCTTACTCATTTTATTTGTTTCCTTCATTAACCTCTTCATAATCATAACTGTAAGGTCATCTTCCAGGTGTCCAGGCCTGATTGCCTCTGATAATTTGGTTCTGGTGATACCATATTTCTTTGGCTTTTGTTGCTAGTTCTTTTAAGCTGGCCTCTACCCATCTGGCTGTCTCAAGTGTTGGCTTTTAGTTTCTGGTACCTCCTGGAATCCTGGGGTGAGAGAATCCCCTTGGCAGGAAGATGGTTGCTCCTAAAAGAGGCCTCCTCAGATTTTTGGCTATGGTCACCAAATGGCCAGTGCTTCTCAGGAATTACCACAGCTCACCCCAGGCTTAAGGACTTGTGTGGTAACTGTGGTCATTGGTAGTCAGGGGGTATATGCTCTCACCAGGAGAATTCCTGCAGACAGTTGCCCTGCTGCTGGATTACATGCTCTGTATTTAGTGAGCTACTCTTGCTGCTGCTGCTCTTACACTGTATTTTATGGGCACAGCCTTCTTGAAGAGTCAGGGAGCACCACGGTTTAGTCAGTTTAGCTAAGGAGACAGGTTGCATATTGTTGCAGTGTCTACAGCTGAACTGGTGGACCCCAGGCTTCTGTAGGTCTGAGGTTGGGAGCTCTGTGCCCCAGTCCCTAAGCGGTAATCAGTGGAAGGTGAACTCAGCAATCCTGCATGCAGCAGAAGGCTAGAGTGTGGATCATGCAGGAGCTCACAAATTTTTGTGGAGCCGGGTTTCCTGAGGTCAGACCTGATGTTTCCCCCACTGTGGGGTTTCTCCAGAATAGGGAGTCCCAGTCTGTGGTGTTTGGGGGTCCACAGTTCAGTCTGGAATAGTGAGTACAGCACACAGGCTCAGGCAAGTCACACTCTGGCTGGTTGCTGGGTGCCTGTAGGAACCCACACACTTTTCTCAACAACATTTTTTTTTTGGTGGGGGGAAGGATTTGGCTGAGTGCCCTGAGGTCGGTCACCATTGGTTTTTTTCCCAGACAGGAAAACACAGTCACTGGTGCTCTGGGCCGCACAGTTTTGTCTGGGATGGTAGTCAGGCACACAGGCAGGTCTCTGGGCTGATTGCTGAGCACCTGCGGGACCTTGGTCTTTTCCCAGGGATTTTCTGCGTGACCTGAGTTCAGTTCCAATTGCTTCCTCACAATAGGGTTTTCTCCAGACTGGAAATCGTAGTCTCTGGTATTGTGGGGCCCATAGTTCAGTCTGGGACGGTGATCAGTGCACTTAAGCATGTGTCTCTGGATGACAGAGCACCTGGCAGGACCCAGAAATTCTTCTGGGTTTGGCTGGGTGACCTGAGAATGGACTTGATTGCTTCCAACAGCATAGGATTTCCTCTCACCTGAGAAACACAGTCACTGGTGTTTTAAAGCCCAAAGTTCAGTATGTTGGTCACTGTGCATTTACTGCTGTCCTACTTGTTAGATACAGTGTCCTCTAGGAGCTGCCATCTTCCCAGGATCCCCTCACTGCTATCTTAATTGAAACAGCTGAGGATGGTCCCTGATACAGGAGTTGGTAAAAATAGTAAGACAGGAGCCTTTCTGATTGGCTCATCTACAGCACAAAATATGCTCCAGACCTTGCTGCTCTGAGGCTGTCGTCATTACAGTAGAAAAAAATAAAAATAAAAAACAAAAACAAGAGATCCGCAATATCCCATCTCTCTGGGATATAGACACAATCAGCTCCACCATGTGACTGTTTCAAATGCAGCTAGAGAGGACAATGGCCATTTGTCTGACTCAACAAGGCACATGCTGCCTGTTGGCAGACTGGTTTCTGGAAGTCAAAATGCTCCCATGTAGGCTTGTCCTCTGTGCCGAGCCATGGAGGCTCAACCAACACAAGAGCCACAGATACTTTCAGCCTTTGAGCTATTTGGCTTGGCAGAGGACAAATGCCTTCTGCATTCAGAGATCTCGACCAGCCTTGCCAAGCTCAGATAATGCTGTAAGTCTATTTTAACCTCACACTCGGACCCCATGGACATATTGCCATCTTCTGTCTTGTGAGACTTCAGATGCCTTCTCAGATCTCTGCATATGCATGAAACCAGGTCTGAAGCCTCCTAGTATTGTTACTGTAAGATCTATATAGCCTACTTTGCTACCAGACTCAAAAAACAGGCCTCAGATGTAACTTTTTACCATCCGTTTGGATAAAGGACAATAAATATTCATAGCAGTCTCACCAATGTCTCATGGTCTAAGGATACAGGTGTTTAAGTTATGAGGATAAATGCTTGAGTGTCAAATAAGATGCTTCAAGTTTGGTAAATGCAAGTTATAAAGACTGCAAGGTCTAAGGTGATTTAAGGTTTCCTAAATAAGTAAAAATGTTTAATATTTTCTCCTGTTGTTATGCTACTGTTATACTGACTATGCAGAGCTTTCATCTTTATCAATAGAGCTCTGATTTCTTAATCTAAGTTTAATAAAAAGCATTCCACTATTCCCACTGTCATGCTTCCAAGCTAAAGATTTTCAGTCTCCTTTGGTTTGTCTTTTAAGTATAAACTTTAAAATTGTTTCTCAATGTTCTAGACTTACATACATTCAGTCTTCTGGATAGAAAGGAGCCTCCTTTCCATAATGCGTAATTATACTGAAAGTTAAGATCAAGTGAGCGTTTGCCCTTTCTACTTCACCAAAGACTACTGCCTTTTCAAAGCTTACCATAAAGAACATTTATGTTGTTAACAAAATGTTTGTGTTTACTGCCTTTTTCCATAATGTATATTTCACTGCAAATTACAATTGTGATTGTAAAATGTCTAAAGCTTTTATCTCTTTTGTTAAGCTTAAAAGGGATTCTAGTAAGCTTCAGGAAATCCACCTGAATCCATCTCTCAGGTCAGTTGGGCTCCCAGGAAAGTACTGTGCCTATTGCCTATCTCAGAGGTTGGGATTCCTCCCTTTTCCCTGGTTTTGGGAGTTCCCTTTCCTGGCTACTGGACTGCTACATTCCTACACTGAACACCAGGTAATTGGTGAATCTTCACTTCTGGTTGCCACAAATGATTCCCTACCTACATCCAAACCCTCATATAGGATCATCTTCTCCCTTGGGTGAGGATCCCTCTACAGGCAAAGTTTCTCTCCTTTTCCCTCTTGCTTGTCTACAAAATCCTAGCTAGGTAAACCACGTCTGCTACAGGCAACTGTGCCCTTGGTCTCTGACCAATGCTGACAAACTGTTGGAACGTATTGTACCACACTAATCTACTGAGTCAAACCTCACTCTTAAGATGCCTTGACAGATCACTGATTCCTACCAGACCAATGGGAATAGACCATTCATCCGTTCCTCCAGATTATCCTGTAGGATGTCTTCTTGAGAATTTAAGGTTTCAACACTTAGCGTCTACTTTAAGGGCCACTAAACATACACACCTCTGCAAACAAACTGGGCCCCAAGTTCCATTAGATGACAGATCCTAAATAAAACATTTTTTTTAATTACTGCCAGTGATTGTGTAAATGGAGGTTCCCATGTTCAAGTCTATTCTTTGATTGAAACCTTCTACCTCTGTTTGCTCTCCCAAAAGTTTTAAATGTACACCTAAAGAAATTTCTTTATAATCTACTTAACTTTGTTTTCTGCCTACACATATGTTCCAGTATCCTGCCAGACCCAGATGTTCCCTATATCCATGACAACACCAAAGCAGGTACTGCAGGTGTTCCAGTCTAACCTCACAGACTTCCATCAACTTGGACCTTCACTTTTCCCTCCAACCATCAATGTCCTCACAGACCCTGGACAGCAACAAAACAGCCTGTTCTTCCTGCACTTGGCCAGTATTTCAGCCTTTTGACCTACCTACAGCAGCCTCAGTGTCAGCAGGAAGTAGCCAGAAAAGAATCTCTGCCTGTTATTCACTTATTAAGAAAAGGCAGGAATGGTATGCCTCAGGCCCAGGACAAGTAGCTCCAGGTTCTTCTAGCATTCCTTAGTCCCAGTCTGCTGCAGTGCTTGGCTGGAAAACTCCACTCTCTCCCTGAACTTTTCAGGGCGGGGGTTTCCCCTCCTCTTTACCTTGTCATCTGGACATTTTGTTGCTTTTTTTTTTTATCTTTCTCTTACCCCATTTGCATGGCAACCAAGAGCTGCTTCCAATGAACCTACATTTATATACTTTAACTTGCCTTACATGAGAAGCAGCCCAAGCTCTGCATTTTTTTAATTATAGAAAAATGGAAAAATGTTACTACTTAGGCAGCATGTTTCTGGATTGTCTAGTAAACTCCAATATCATTGTGTGTTGCCTGTCAGGTAGATGCATCTGGCACACATGGTTCAGTTTCACAGCAGCTATAAATGGACCTTTGCCTCTTACCTTTCTCTCTGGCTTTTGCCCTCTCTTATTCTCCTGTCTTACTCTCCTGTCATACTCTCCCCTCTTACCTTCTCTCTTACTCTCTCTACCTCTCTTTCTTTCCCGGGGGCCTCCACCATGTCTCTCTTTCCTTTTCCTCTCTATCTCTCCAGCTCCATCCAATAAATCTCTTCCATATAAAATCTGTTGTGTGTGACACAATTTTTAAGTAAATACTAACAGTAAATGCTCATAAAAACAGCCACAATGCTAATTCTCATTTTAACAAAATTGCTTAGAAAACAAATCAACGAGCCATTTACTGTTAGTTGACTTTTACCAATTATGAGAACTAAAATATATAGATAGAAATTAGAAGTAGGAAAAATAATTACAGATAATAAATGGTTACTAATTGAGGAACAAACAGTCTTCTTCAAGTATAAGCTCCATTTAAGTTTCTCTAGAACCAAATGAGCAATTCTAAACACATGCACATAAGAGCAACATTAAATTAATTGAGGAGAGAAAGAGTAAAAGTTGTAATTTCACAAGAAGTGCTAATTAATATGATGTAGGATTCTGCTGGATAAATTTGAAATCGGTTATCTCCTGATAGCCAATTTATTTGCACTAGGTCTATGATGATAAACACTCTTTACTCAGCAGGGTTTTAAAAGTCTACCCTCATTTGCGTGATTCTAGGTCTTGTAAGGATTGTTACATAACCCTCAGGGCAGATTATAGGTCAGACCCTTCCCAGATAAGGAAACTTCTCTAGCAAGCATATAGGAATGCCTAGATATGCCCCACCCTGCTAAGGATCTTTGTGCAGCATTGACCTTCAATTTTACTTGGAGATCCCACCCCCCCACATAGAATAATTAAGTACTGTATTTTCCTTTTTTGTGATTGAACCATTAAGTATCCCTGACCCCTTGACTCCTTGACCCCCTGATCCCCTGACCCTGTGACTCCCTTACCTCAGTCAGTCAAACTCTGGAAATCCCACCCTTTTCCCAGGGTTTATATTGCCTTTGATTTCACATGAATAAAGGTAGGCATTCTCACTTCAAGACCACCTGAGATTCGTTATTTATCTGGGTCATGTCTCACCGGGCCTGCCATCTGGCCCACTGGGCCTGGGCCTCACCAGGCCTGTGTCTTGGCTTCAAGTTGACCAGGCATGGGCTTTGGCCCAAACCTCTGTCATGCTCAGCAATACAGCTTAACCAAGAGCTGTAACACTTTGTTATCACAATAAGCTTTGGAATTCCCAAGCTTCTATTGCCACCAGCAACCTCATGCTAAAAGAGGTAAACTGTTACACTCTGTGGAAAACCTCTCTCTGCTCATCCTGGAATTCACTATATACAGCAGACTAGTTTTGAACTCACAGAGATCCATTTGCCTATACTTCCTGAGCAATGGGATTAAACGTGTGTGCCACTAAAATGGCATTTTTTTACACTTTTTTATTAAGTAATTCTTACTGCACTGTAGGAAAAAAAATTTTTTTTAATCCTCAAGTAGTTTGTAATTCACATACTCTGAAAAGCTTAACACCTATTCCTCCTAATATAGGTGTATTTACTATTTCTACAAAATGCTTCTGAATGTTATCTTTGTTCCTAACCTTTTGATTATCATTCTACATTTTAATTTATTAAATTAACATTTGCTCCTCTAATTAGAACTGCATTTCATTAAAGGCAGTGCCTTATTCATTACTGTGTTGCACAGAAATGAACAAAAATTCTTTGCTGGATGGAATACTTAAATACATTCCAGAAAGAAAAAAAAATCTAGATCTAATGGTCTGATTATTCTATCTAAGGCTTAGGAACTGGAGACACATTCACACTGTCTGAAAACATTAATGTATTGATGATGATATAGTGGAGAAGATTTAAGTTATGGTGTGGCCAGATTAGATTTAATAAAACTTTAAGATGCCCAGAATGTACTCATTAAAACAAAGTGGAATGGAATGGATAGAGTTATAGTCTCCTTACAGCATTTCCTTTTTAGCTATGTTCATATTTGTTAATGTAATTATTTGTAATATAAGCTCTCAGTCTCAAAAGCACATGACATTTCATCATCTCCTTCCCAGTTCAATATTATCAAGTTTTATATATTCTACTTTAAGTTTATTATACTTTCTTTCATCCCCGTATTTCATTGGCACTGTGCTTGTTCTAACTCTGAGCATTTAATTTTTTGATGGGGGGTGGGGTGGGGAGGCCTGCATTATTGTAACATCCTCCTACCTTTTAGTCACTGTTATCTCAATAATTCTGAAATCTCAATCTATCATGATAATCTTTTGTTCAAAACCTGAAATTGATCACACAATGCTCTTCAAACCTTGTTACTACATACTGCCCAGATGTATCTCTAGTTACTTTTCTGCACAATAGCATCACTCATACTAAATCTACTACTGGCTGTTCCCAGAACAACCTTTATATTTTTCTCTCATCAATTCTTGTGATTCTTATGACTTAATAATAAATCTGTCTTTTGAGGAATGCTTTAAACTACATCATCCTCCATGAAGCCCATAATAATTTTACCTGCTTCCTATCATTTTCTTTCCCCTCTGAACTCTGATACTGTTTTTATTTGTGTTCTCAAGGTATATATTTTTCATTTTTTAATTTTATTTTAACAATTTTGGGACCATGTCTAAAGTTCTTTTTATAGAGTGCATTGACTTGGGCTTAATATTTAAATTTAATATATTTACAATGGATTCTTGGAACAATTTTATGTGTAGCCCATACTAGCCTAAAACTTGCTAAGTGGGTGAGGATAGCCTTGAATTCCTGATCCTCCTACATCTAACTCTGAAGTGCTAGTAATCCAAGAATGAGATTACCACACCTGACTTAAATTTACTTTGTAAAGTAAACCCTGGCAAGCACTGTTTAGTTATTGTAATTTATTTGCAGTTTATTGTGAGTTCTATGACAGTTTATTTTATATAATAATGCTGAAAATATCTAATTTTATAACACTTAAAATATGGTTGCTACTACATGTTTTACAGTCATTTTATTTATCTCCTTAGAGATGCTTCTTGAGCTACATACTTTTAGTATCTTTATTCTATAGATAAAAACATTGAAGACTTGAAATGCTATGTATCTCCTTAGTTTAAAGCAGAATAGTTATGTTTTTAATAAATATTACATGTGAAAAAGGACATGCAAAATGTATGTGTTCACACTCTGTACTTTGTGTCAAACCCTGACAATTCTAACACCATCATATTTTTCTAAGAGACCAACATGTGAATATTTGCATCTGACTACATCTGTGTGATGAATAAAAAAATACTAAAAGAGGACAGAATTTGGGATGGAGAGCAACATTGTGCCTTTCGAAGCAACAGAACCAAAATTAAGTCCTGGACCTTCTGTTTCCTGGTTTGTGGCATGGAACAAATTCTGAGTCTAAATCAGGCAGAATTATTTAAATAGAAACAAGGACAATAAGAGTTATCATGAATCATATATATACCAAAATCCATGCATTTAAAAACTTTATATTAATATATTTATATTTTGATTTGAATTAAAATATAATTACATGATTCTTCTTCCTCTCTTATCTCAATTTCCTCCTATGTTTACTCTTTCTCTTTTTCTTCATTATTGTTACATGTAAATATGCACTTACATACACTTATATTTATAAATATAATCTATTTGGTCCATGAATCTTGCTTGTGTATATACTGTTTGAAGGATGATTACCTTTTATTGGATAAGCAAATAGGTTATCTCAGCACTGGGAGATACTAATTTTCCCTGTTTCAACAGTCCTTACTTGCTCATAGTGTTTTGTGTAAGAGTGGAACTCCAGTTAGATTATTCTCTTCCAAAATAGCTGTTGGTATAATGTTTTAGTGGAATGTATATAATTTACTCTTGTTCTTTCACATGCTGATTTCTCTACCACACTATCAAGTTTCAATCCAGACACAGCATTGTGATGTATATTCTAAGCACCATCTGTCTCAAGTTTGTGAAAATATGCTACCATTTGTTCTCTCTTTTGCTAACAAAACAACCAGCCAATGCTGAGCAATGGAGAAAATAGGGTGGGTCATGCTGGTCCAGAGGAAAGGAGCAAAAAGCAAGTAGGAGCAGGGATCAGAGACGAGAGATCTGTGAGGAGAGGACATGGAAATTCCAGAAGACATGAACTGGACATAAGATCTGACTGAAAAGCAAGTATAATGTGGGAAATCTGAATGGGAAGAAGCTACCCAGACTTAGAGGTTTAGGATGGAATAATTATTGCCCAGAACTGTTCTGTAGGTTAATTACATAAATCCTAGTCTCTGTGTGGTGATTTGGGTATACAGCTGGTTTAGGAATACCTCTGTTTAACTAAAAGATAAAGCAATAATGAATATTAATAATCAACAACAAATGGCTCAAAACGAAGGGCACAATTTACAGCAATCTAGCCAAATTTACAGTAATCTAGCAAGAATTTACTATAGAAAGTAAAACCATAGAGCAGTTGCTTAGTTCTGTCCTTAAAAATAAAGCAAAGGCCTTTGGCACAGGAGACAACTTCCTGAACAGTACACCAATGGCCCAGGCTCCAAGAGCAACAATCAATAAATGGGATCTCATGAAACTGAAAAGCTTCTGTAAAGCAAATGGATACTGTCCTCAGAACAAAATAACAGATTACAGACTGAGAAAGGATCTTCTTCAACCCTATATCTAAGAGAGAGCTAACAGTCAGAATATATAAAGAACTCAAGAAGTTAAAAAGCAACAAATCAAGTAATCCAAATTAAAAATAGCGTACAGAGTTCAACAGAGAATTCTCAATAGAGGAATATCAAATGGCGAGAAACACTTAAAGAAATGCTCAGTGTTCTTAGTCATCAGGGAAATCCAAATCAAAACAATCCTGAGATTCCATCTTACACCCATCAGAATGTCTAAGATCAAAAACTCAAGTAGCAACAAATGTTGGAGAGGATATGGAGAAAGGGGAACCTTCCTCCATTGTGGTAGGAATGTAAACTTGTACAACCACTTTGGAAATCATTATGGCACTTTCTAAGACAATTAGGAATAGTGCTACCTCAAAATGCAGCTACACCACTCCTAGGCATATATCCAAAAGATGCTCAAGTGTACAACAAGGACATTTGCTAGACTATGATTTTAGCAGATTTATTCGTAAGAGCCAGAATCTGGAAATAACCCAGATGTCCATCGATGGAAGACTAGATACAGAAATTGTGGTACATTTACACAATAGAATGCTACTCAGCAATTAAAAACAAGGAAATCATGAAATTTCCAGGCAAGTGGTGGGAACTAGAAAAGATAATCACGAGTGAGGGATTCCATAAGCAGAAACACATGGAATGTGCTCATTTATAAGTGGATATGAGACATATAATATAAGAGAAACGTACTAAAATCTGTGTACATGAAGAAGCTAAGAAGAAGGAAGACCCTAGGTAAGATGATCAGAAAGGCCTCACTCAGAAAGGCAAATAGGAGAGACATTGGAAGAGGGAGAAAGCAGGGAACAGGAAGGAGGGCCTCTGAAAGACTCTGCGCAGCAGGGTATCAAAACAGATGCTGAAACTCATAGCCAAACTTTGGGCAGAGTGCAGGGAATCTTGTGGAATAAGGGGGAGATAGAAAGACTTAGAGGGGACAGGAGAATAACAGAACCAAGAAATCTTGGCAAAGCTGTCTTTTCTGAGACTGATACTCCAACCAAGGACCATGCATGGAGATAACCTAGAACCACTTCACAGATGTAGCCCATGGCAGCTCAGTCACCAAGTGGGTTCCCTAGTAATGGGAATAAGGACTGTCTCTGACATGAACTCAGTGGCTGGGACTTTATTAACCCTGAGGGGGGAGCACCCTTACCAGACCACAGAGGAAGACAATGAAGGCAGTCCTGATGAGAATGATAAAGTAAGGTCAGAAGGAAGTGGAGGAGTACCTTGCTTATCAGTGGAATTGGGAAGGGAATGGGAGGAGATAAGAGTGAGAGTGGGATATGGCCAGGAAAAGGGAGAGGGCTACATCTGGGATACAAAGTGAATAAAGTGTAATTAATAAAAATTAATAAATTTATTTAAAAAAGAAAAGCAAAGGGTGTTCCTAAATTAGGAGCTCACAGATTACTGGTCAGACAGAGCCCTGGTAGAGCAGCAAGACCTCCAGCAGACTGCAGAAAAACAAAACTTGATACACACAAACCCCAGAGAGGTAGTTTCTTTAGATTACAACAAAATGTAGCCCTTTAATAAGCAAGCTTCTCAAAGCCAGACTTTGCTAGCCAAGGTAAAAAGCAAAATCCCTTTTGAAAAGGGGTTCTTATTGGTCTGATGAGAAAACATTCATAGACCCAATACCTTCCTAGAGTGAGGCAGGTGTTAAGATACAGTGAGGGAGGCAGAAAAAATACCTCTCCCTGGAATCAGGAGTCAGGGATATGCTGAGAAGCCTCAAGCATCTGAACTGGTATGGTCTAGAAGCAAATCACGATCTAAGAAATTAAAGTCCTTAGTGGAAGGTTTTGAGATTTAATAGATAATTTTCTATGTTGGAAATGGGGGAAGACACAATGACATGGTGCTTCTGGATCCGATTTGAGTATGTTTCTCTTACCATACAAATAGATTTTTTTTCAGTGATGATTTCAGTTTTATATATCCTCTTTGGGAACAATCAGGATAAGACAGACTTGGAGAAAGAAGAGACTGAGAAAGTAGATGCTAAATTAAAGGCCATAGAACATAGATTGGGGGAATCTTTGAATCAAAATAGAGAGCCTTCAAAAAATCCAATCTGGAACTTAAATTAACACCAAAAAAGGCATTTCCAGATGAGAAATGTCCACAAAGTGTTGAAGATACTGCAAAATGACAGACCATTGAGAAGCCGGAGAGAAAGTCTTCAGCTATAAGCCAACTTGGTCAGACTGGATATTATCTGTGTATTGTCAAGGTTCAATTATTAGATGAATGTCTATATGCTAAATTAGAAAGGCAGATCCTGTTTAGTGTTGTCTTGGAACAAGGTCATGGAGTGGCTGGTGTGCTCCATTTTCCAGAGTTTGGAGAACTGAAATACATGCACCATGCAATAAATGCATATTCAGAATTCGAGTGGGATTTTGCCTTAAATTCTGGAGAGCATGATACTAAGTTTGCACATTTGTTAGATATGGAGAATGTTTGGTAAATGTCTCTGCAAATTGGGGCAGATGGCATATATCCATTGGAATATAAGAGCCCTTTTTACATTGTGACATGAAACTTGTTACATCATTGTATGTCAGAAAATTATGAAAATATCTAACAGTAATTTTAAAAGGATGGTCATTAGAAATAAATTGGGACTTTGTACCAATGTTCATTTAGGTGTCATCCACCCAAAGAGCATCAGACCCGTCCGATACCTTTTTCTCAGAGGCGGGACCTGGGGCATCAACCCGCATGCAATCAGACATGCTCTTCTCTGGGTCGAAAGCGGCTGACCCTGAGTGCAGTGCTTAGCCTCGCATCCTGAGCGTATCATTTTAGCTTTTTATGGTATCCAAACATGCTTGGGGAGAATGTATCAGAGATCAGACCTCTACTCTTGCCTGATGCGTCTAAAACAAAAAGGGGGAACTGTAGAGAGCTGCGGAATGCTATGCCTTAAAGATGGAGCTGGTTTCTGCCTTCCACCTTCCCGATGGTGAGTGCTCTCTGTCATGAACAATTCCACATTTGGCTAAGGCTGAGGATCTGGCTTGCTTCCATGTATGTGGACCTATCTGCATTGCCCACGTGGCACGCCTGGGTTGGCTACCCAGAGGCTATTTAAGCTGTGGGCTGGCTTTCCCCAGGGTCTGAGGATTGTTCAAGGTTAGAGGCTATTTAAGCTGTGGGCTGGCTTTCCCCAGGGTCCGAGGATTGTTCAAGGTTCCTGAATAAACTGCATTGAAAAAAAAGAAAAAGAAAAAGAAAAACAGAAAAAAAAGGGATGGTCATAAGACATAAGGGGAATAAAATATTCTTCAAATTATTCCACAAAATAGAAACATAAGGAACGTTATCAACCTCATTCTATGAAGCCACAGTCACCTTGATACCTAAACCACACAAAGACCCAACAAAAAAGGAATCTTCAGATCTGTCTTGCTTATGAACATTAAAGCAAAAATACTCAATAAAATACTCATAAAAGAATCTAAGAATACATTAAAGATATCCACCCGGACCAAGTAGGCTTCATCCAGCGTATGCAAGGGTGGTTCAATATACGAAAATCCATAATGTAATCCACCATACAAACAAACTGAAAGAAAGAAAACCACACCATTTCTTTAGATGTTGAAAAAATGCATGTGACAAATTTCAACACTGGTTCATGGTTAAAGTTTTAGAAAGGTCAGGGTTACAAGGCACATACCTAAACATGGTAATGGCAATCAATATACATCAAACCTACAGCCAACATCAAACTAAATGGAGAGAAACTTAAATCATTCACACTGAAATCAGGGACAAAGCATGGATGCCCACTCTCTTTTTATGTCTCCAATATAGTTCTTGAAGTCCTAGCTATACCAATAAAACAACTAAAGGAGATCAAGGGAATACAAATTGGAAATTAAGAAGTCAAAGTATCATTATTTGAAGATGATATGATACTATACATGAGTGAGCTCCAAAATTCTACCAGAGAACTCCTTCAACTGATAAACACCATGAGCAAAATGGCTAGATACAAAACTAACTCAAAAAAATCTGAAGCCCTCCTGTATACAAAAGACATGAGAAACAAATTAAGAAAACAATACCCTTCACAAAAGCTACAAATTACATTAAGTAACCAAGCAAGTGAAAGAACCAAATGAAAAAAAAAAAACAAAACAAAACAAACAAACAAACAAAAACCCATCAAGTCTCCGAAGAAAAAAAATTGAGGATGATATGAGAAGATGGAAAGATGTCCCATGCTTAAGGATCAGTAGGATTAACACAGTGAAAATGGCTATCCTACCAAAAGCAATCTACAGATTCACTGCAATTCCCATCAAAATACCAACACATTTTTTTTAATAGAGCTTAAAAGAAAAACTCTCAATTTCCTGTGGAAAAACAAGCAACCCAGAATAACTAAAACAATTCTGTATAGTAATAAAAACTGCATGGTAAGGGCTTAAAAACTGGCTGGTGGGTCAATGGAATCAAGTAGAAAACCCAGAATTAAACCCACACAATTATGGATACCTGAGCTTTGACAAAGATGCCAAAACCATACAATGGAAAAGAAATTGCTTCTTCAACAAATGGTGCTGGTCTAACTGGATATCTACACTTAGAAAAATGCATATAGATCCATATTTGTCACCCTGCACAAAATTAAAGTCCAAGTGGATGAAAGACCTTTTTATATTATAAAACCAGACACACTAAATCTATCAGAAGAAAAAGTGGGAAGAGCCTGGAACTCATTGGCACAAGAGACAACTTCCTGTACAGAACACCAACAGCACAGACTCTAAGAGCAACAATTAATAAATGGGACTTCATGAAACTGAAAAAAGCTTCTGTAAAGCAAAGGACACTCGTCAGAACAAAAGGACAGCCTATAAATGGGGAAAGGATCTTCATCAACCCTATATCTGGCAGAGGGCTAATATTCAGAATATATAAAGAACTGAAGAAGTTAAACCCCAACAAACCAAGTAATCAAATTAAAAAATGGGGTAGAGAATTAAACGGAGAGTTCTCATCAGAGAAATATCTAATTGCAGAGAAACATTTAAGGAAATGTTCAACATCCGTAGTCATCTGAGAAATGCAAGTCAAAATGACCCCTATATTCCACCTCACACCCATCAGAATGGCTAAGATAAAAAAAAAACTCAAGGGTTGATGCATGCTGGAGAGGTTATGGAGAAAGGGAATACTACATTCCTGGTCAGAATGTAACCTTGTACTCCAGTTTGGAAATGAATCTGGTGCTCTCTCAGAAAATTAGGAATGGTGCTTCCTCAAGACCCAGCTATACCACTCTTAGCCATATATCCCAAATATGCTCAAGTATACAACAAGGACATTTGCTCCACTATGTTCATAACAGCTTTATTGTAATAGCCAGAATCTGGAAGCAATCTAGATGTCCCTCAACTGAGGAATGGATACAGAATGTGTGGTACATTGCTCAATGGAATATTACTCAACAATTATAAACAAAGAAATCATGTAGGCAAATGGTGGTAACTAGAAAAGATCAACCTGCGTGAGGTAACCCAGAATCAGAAAGACACATATGGTGTATCCTCACTTATAAGTTGATTATAGTCATATAATATAGGATAGTCATACTAAAATCTATCGTACTCAAGAACAAGGTGGATCCCAGTGAAGAGGCTGAAACCTCACTCAGAAGAGCAAACAAGATAGACATCAGAAGTAGAAGATAAGGAGCCTTCCACAGAGGACTTCTGAAAGACTATACCTACTAAGAGTATCAAAGGAGATCGAGACTCACCTCCAAACTTTGGGCAGAGTACAGGAAACCTTATATGAGAGAAGAGCAATAGAAAGACCTGAAGGGGATAGGAACTCCACAAGGAGACCAACAGAACCAAAAAACCTGGGACCAGTGGGGCCTGCAGAAACTGATACTCCAACCAAGGACCTTGCATGTAAAGGATCTAGACCCCCTGATCAGAGGAAGCCCAGAGGTTGATTAGTTTCCAAGTGGGTTCCTCACTAAGGGTATCAGGGCCTGACTCTGACATGAACTCAGTTGCAGGCTCTTTGCTCACCTCCCCTTGGGTGGTGCAGCCCTGCCAGGCCACAGAGGAAGATGTTGCATCCAGCTCTGATGAGACCTGATAGCCTAGGGTCAGATAGAAGGAGAGGGATCCTCCTCTATCAGGGGACTAGGGAAAGGGCATAGAGGGAGAAGAGGGATTGTGGGTGGGACTAGGAAGAGACTAGGGAGGGGACTACCAGGAGGAGACAAAGAGAATAAATAAATAAATAAAGTCCCCCAAGTAGATTTAAATCATGATTTACTAATTTTAAAATGTTAAATGAGATAAGTAGCACACCTGCTAAGATACAGTCAAACATAGAAAGGATTGCTGAATTAGAGCACCATATCAACTCCCTAATTCCAAAATGGAGAGCAGGTAATGTGCTACTCTAGGAACGGGGTTTTGCATATGTTCATAAAAGAGACGAGAAATTATGGGTTTCATCAAAACTAAAAAAAATCAGACATGATAGAGGAAGACACCTGAAGATCCTGGCCACACACAAGAAGAGAGAAATCAAGAAAACTAAACAGAACAGGTGACATACATTGCTTTTCCCTTGACGTGGGAATAACTTTGTAACTGAGACATAAAAATGTCACAGCCAGAACTTTAACAATACGTGGCCAATAATCATTGGCTACAATATACTCAAGTGGTTTTTTTATAAAAATAGTTTACAGTTTGATTTCATCATGCACATCTCATACATTTATAATTTTAGGACTGTGTAATGCTTGTGAGAAATTATGTGTTTCAGAACAAAAGGACCAGACACCGGGGACAATGGATCAAACCTGATAGGATTCATCCTTCCAGCATGCTGAGAATTTGACACATGTATTTCAGCATCTTGAGTGTTCCAGCATTCTAGCTGTTCTAGCCTCAAGTGCTTCAATTGCTGTTTCTCATCAAAGCCAAGAGAGATTTGAAGAAAGTTACTAATCTCAACTGGTCCAGCATTTTAAACTGTTCCAAACAGGACTTCTATTAAGCCTGAACTTTCTCAGCATTCAAAGACTGGACCACAAATGTTAATGCTTTCTTAATTAACTATTTTTCCAATTTTCTTTGGGCACCCTAACAGGATTTCTGTGTGTCCAAAAAACAGCTAGAAAAAGTCCATGAGAACAACGTCCAATTTCTTTTAAAGGGGTTTGGGTAGGATTTCGGTTGCTTTCTGGGACTATGAATGTATGATGGTTATAACTTGTTAATGATCTTATTCAGAGAGAAATAAGATCAAGTTAATTGTTAGTTAATCAACTCATAGTCATGTCAGACACTAGTCTAATTTATCACAGGAATATATATCTTAGCTTTAACAGATAGATATGATTCTATAGACAGGTAGATTATGTAATGATAGTTAAGTCTTCAAACACCTCAGAGACCTACAGAATATGGCATTTAAAAATGTCCTTATTATTTTAAAGATTGTTTGACAATGAGACAGGCCATATCCTGGCAGCACCCAGCCTGCCTCAAAGAAGATGATGAACATCAAAGAACCTCCATATGGAGACAGCTTCAAATGTGGCCATATATATATATGTCTGTCTGTCAAATATACTGAGCCAGAAGGCTGAAGATGATGCTCCAACATTATAGAGAGTTTTGGGTGACTGTTCAAGCAGCAAACTGTCATATTTGTTTAATGATATACTTAGAATTTATTCACTATTTGTGTTTTACAGCAGATTAATATTTTCAAATTATCTTTGCAATCAATGTTTTTATTCATAATAATTTTGTCAATGATAATTATTATTAACTCAATTTTGGAATTGAGAAAACTAAGTTTTACATGTTATATCATAATACCAATGTCATACACTTCATAATTTAGATAACCAATATCATAACTCAGATTTTTTTCAGCAAATGATTTTTATTAATAAAATATAACATAGTAAAATAAATTACGATAAAACAAAAACTATCATAAGTTGGACAACAGAAGGAAAAGAACCCAAGAAACGGTATGTGAATCAGAGACCTACTCTTCTCACACTCAGGAATCCCATAAAAACATTAACCTGGAAGATAATTTTTAATGGTTTTTTAACCATTAAATGTTTTTTTTTGGGGGGGGGGGATTCTCATTTTTAATTTTCCAGACACAACACTTACATGGTTGTAATTCTTCAGGATTGCATTCTGCCAATTTTTTTTTCTTTTTCTTTTTTTTGAGTTTTTTTTTAATTTTTATTATTAGTTACATTTTATTAACTCTGTATCCCAGCTGTATCCTGCTCCCTCATTCCCTCCCAATCCCACCCTTCCTTCCTTATCTCCTCCTTGCCCCTTTCCAAGTACACTGATTGAGGAGGACCTCCTTTCCTTTCATCTGACCCTGGTTTATCAGGTATCTTCAGGACTGGCTGCAAAGTCCTCTGTGGCTTAACAGTACTGCTCCTCCCTCGGGGAGTGGGGAGGTCAAAGAGGCTGCCATTGAGTTCTTGTCAGAAATAGTCCCTTCTCCCTTTACTATGGGAAGCCAATTTGTTACTGAGCTACCATGGGCTACATCTGAGCAGGGGTTCTAGGTTATATCCATACATGGTCCTTAGTGGAGTGTCAGTCTCAGAAAAGACCCCTGTGCCCAGATATATTTGGTCCTTGTGGAGCTCCTAGCCTTTCCATGTCATACTAACTCAACTTCTTTCATATGATTCCCTGCACTCTGCCAAAGGTTTGGTTATGAGTCTCAGTATCTGGTTTGATACACTCATAACTCAGATTTATAATTGATATAAAACAATTCCCATACTAGATATTGTATAAAATATTTTATATTAATTAATTGAATTATTTTAAGAAATGACTGAATTTCTTTTTTAAAATGTATTTATTTATTCACTTTACATCCTGATTGCAGCTCCCCCCCTCTCCTCCCAGGCCCCCTTCACACACCCTTCCTCCCTTCCCTCTTCTCCTCAGATAATGGGAGTTCCCTCCATGGGTACCAACCCACCCTGACACATTAAGTTGCTGCAGGACTAGGCACATCTTCCCCCTCTGAGGCTAGACAAATTAGGGAAACTGAATACAATGGGAAGCATCCGTGCCAGAGAGGGCATCCCTCCAGTTGTTGGGGATCCATATGAAGGCTAAGCTGCACATCTGCTACATAAACAGGAGATCTCAGGCCAGTTCATGCATGTTCTTTGGTTGATGGTTCAGTCTTTGAGAGCCTTCATGGGCTCAGGTTGTTGACTCTGTAGGTGTTTTTGTGAGGTCCTTGACTTCTCCAGCAGCTCCCTCAATAGTACTCCCAACTCTTCCATAGTACTCCTGGAGCTCTATCTAATATTTGCCTGTAGATCTCTGCATCTGTTTATCAATCAGCTGCTGGGTTAAACTTCTCAGAAAATTTATGCTAGGCTCCTGTTTAAAAGCACAGCAGAGTCACATTAATAGTGTCTGGGATTTGTTTTCCCCCATGGGATTGGTTTCAAGTATGGCCATTCATTGGCTATCCATTTCCTCAATCTTTGTTCCATCTTTGTCCGTGCCTGAATTCTTTTAATATATTCATCTCTCACTCCAGAAATGTATTGCTCAATTGAGGAAGACAGATACAAACATGCTGATAAAACATTAAAGAAACATATGAACATTAAGAAGGAACTGTGTCTGGAGGGACTTAATTTTCTTTTTCTTTTAAACAAGGAGGACTTTTATTCATTATTAAAATTGGTATGGATGTGATTAAATGAAAGAAGTAGTTTTTAAGGAAGAATAATTTGAATTATGGAAGAAGAGGAGGTCCAAGGCATGCTTAACAATAAGCAAGCAGGTTTAGTTGTTGTCTGATTGTAATGGGAAAATAATCATTTAAGACAGTCTAGATCAGTGGTTCTCAGCTTGTGGGTAATGACCATTTTAGGGGTCAAATGATTCTTTCACAAGACTGGTGGTCTAAGATCGTCAGAAAATACAGATATTTACATTATGATACATGCCAGCAGCAAAATTACAGTTATAAAATGGAAATGAAAATAATTTTATGGCTGGGGAGTCACCACAAAGTGAGGAAATACATTAAAATGTCACAGCATTAGGAAGGTTGAGAACCTCTGGTCTAGATTCGAATGACAGGTTGCTTACCTCCAATGAGACTGTGATATTCAATATTCAGTTGTTCTGTAAGGAAGCCCATGACAATTCCAGAAAGAATATGTTAAGGATAAAGTTGAAGTTCATTTTGAAATAAAATGCCCAATATACATGAGCCCTTGGCTCAAACCCCCATATTGCTTTTTGAAATGAGTATGTGAATTGCAAAAGGCCAGTGAAATGCAAAGTGTCAATGGTATATAGTTGGTCAATAAAAGAACTAAAATTTTGACAATAGAATCTATTTTTGTCATTCAATACCATTTTATAACAAAAGTCAGAATCCGTAAGTTTTATCTACTTCAAAGAAAGTAACAAGTAACAGTTTATAATAAATATCTGTATATGTAAGGAAATCTTTTCACTGATAAGACTTTCAAAACACTGTTTTAATAATCAGCACCTTTCTGCCTCTGCAAATTTTGTGAGGCAGTGTGTTAACACGACTTCCTTACATCATCCTCTGAGGAATATATAATAAAGACATTAGGGGGTTTGCTGTCTGGTTCCATTATTAACACTCCACAAATTCAGTGGAAAGTAAGGAATTTCCTAAGAAAATGAGACACAAACTTAAAGAAATGGGCAGAAATGGTGTCAACTGTAATAAGACATCAAATTAGAACATTTTCTTCTTCCATAAGAGTACATTTTACCTTGATGGCTTTTAAAATAAATGTCAATTTGAAAAATGAACGAAGCCTCTTTGTGGCTGAATCACTTTTAAAGTTCCAGTAATCATTCTTGCTCATTGCCTCACTGTCTGTTTCAGCTCCCTGGGTCTGCTCTCTCACTCTCTCTCTCTTTTTTTTTCCTTGTGTCTTTTCTTCTCTTAGTTTCTCTATTCCCAGAAGCTAGTTTACTGACCTTCTAATGTTAGGAAACTACAGTTAGTAATAAACTACCAGAGTTTGGGTAAAATTGTATCTGAAAATTTATCTTAAATATAGGATGTATATGTGACAGACAGACACATGTGTGCATTCTGTGTGTCTAGCTATTCATTGACTGAAAACTATCTCTCTTAAACCACTGATTGAAGTCTCAGAATGGGAAAATTAAAATGGACTCATAGAACCTGTCCTTAAATTGGAAAAGAACCAAGCTGTTCTTCTGATACGGATGAAAGGGCCCATCTCAAAAATATTTCAACCCACTCAAAATTTCAATAGAACATAAACTCAAGGCCCAAGCCCTGGGAGATATATTTTTCAGGGGCATCTAGAGAGCTAAAGCGGAAATACAAAAATTCTTGTCTATTTTTATTTAAACCCACGCAGATCTAATCTTATCCCTTATGAAATGTAACTCTTAATCAAATTCTGTGTAAATAGAAAGGGGGAAAACCACTTCAAGCACAATTCATGCTTTATTTTTATCTTACTTATTCCCCCCAGAGCCATTAACTGGCCTGTGGCTTTAGGGCTTACCTGGAAATGGTAAATGGTCAAAGACCATTGAAAATCATTAGTCTAAACTCCCTATCTTCCTTTTGTGCTGAAGTAGTTCAGGGCTTCAAGTGCAGAACTCAAACTCCAGGATCTACATTTCAATTTTAAAGTACAATCACTAACAAAATGTCATTTCATTATGACAAGGTCTGATTTATTTTAGGCTGAGAACCCTGCAAGTCTAATTCAGCTGGTTTCTCTAAGTTAAATATAAATTTTGCATAGAAAAAAACAGATTTTTAAATAGAAAGACCCTTCAGTATTTACAATGATATCCAAATTTCTGACAGTGAGAATTATTTCCTCATGTTTATATTTTTTCATGTTTATATTTTTTTATATTTTGCATTCTTCTCTCAATTTCATTTCTTCTTTACATAAAATGAAAATTAAATTGTTAGCTCCCAAATTTTGTGGTAAACTGGAATCATCTGAAGACTTATCTCAAATTTACAAATTTCAGCATCAGTTATTTGATTTTTATTTCATATTTCTAGATTATGGCTCTGGAAGTTTCTAGATAGTTGCTTTGGACCATCTCAATGATGAGGTTTGCTAACCAACTGGCTACAAAGAAACAGCAAGAAACTGATGTCTGTTGAAGAAATGTAGTTCAACTTCCTAAGAGACTAACAATAATGATTTGACACATTGAAACTTGCTAGAATCATAAAAGTTCTAGTTGATAACTAAGCCCTAAGCATTGGTAAATAAATGCAGAGCTAAATAATTAAGAAAAGTCAGGAAATTTTATTGCCTATGGCCCTTTACCAAAAGGTTGTTCCATTTTCAATGTTATTGAAAACAAGACATATTAAATGCTGTTTGGAAGAAGAACATGGATCATTTCTTTTTAAATCTGTGTAACAGTACTTAGCCATAGGTTTTCTAGTGGGACAGAGGCAAAAGTGAGACTGAATTATTTCTAATGGTGCAAGCAACACTTTGAGAAATTTATATTAGGTCATGTAACCCCTCAAACCACTGTATGTTCCAGGACTTTCTGGTAAATTTTCTTCTGCTACAGACTCCTTAAATATTCTTAAAATTGAGTGTGGTGTATATACCATGTCTATGTGAGAATAATATGCCCACACTTTCCTCAATAATACTTTTCATGTCCTGAGTGTTCTAGTCAACACAGTTCATCTCCATGGCAACCCCTGCTTTGGCTCAGCCTGAGGATTAGAATGGCTTCATTTCATACACCTGATAAGGGAAGGTGGGATTTACTGTGTGGAGAAAGTTCTTCAAACAGAAACAGAGGATTAAGATGACTTCATTCCGTGCACCTGATAAGATTCTTCAAACAGAAACATAATCAGCAAACAGCCATATTTGTTCCTGTTATGAAGGACGGCCTTGTGATCCACATAACTGATGCTCTAAATAGACCCCAGAAAGTACTTGTCAAACTTCTTGCTCTATGCTTCTCATTTTCAGTAATTAAGGGTAGAAGGTTTAAGCACTAAAAAGAAAAACAAATTCATCTGCTTCATTGAATGAATATCCTTTATATTGCACCATATGAGAAGCTAACTTATTTCATATAATCACATTAATTGTTAGTATCATTGAGAAGCTGAGTCCCACAGCCACAGGAATGATTCTTTTATTAGACCTGCAAGAGAGGGGTTTCTCTTTTTCTCAGGAAATGACAACGTGCTGAATTATCAAACTTTTTATTGTTAAATTTGTTCTTAGACAATATTGTTCATCTATATAATGCATTATATGATTACTCACGCCCTCCTATGCCTGTCATCCCCATCTCACGTCCCTATAAGTCCTTTTCATATATTAATTTCTGTTCATCTTGATTTATGGTCCACTGAGTTAAATCAGGGCCATTTTTCTGACCATGGTTTTGGAACTATTCTTTGAAGCTTGGTTGTCACATCACTGAAAACACAACTGAAGAAAATGGTAATACTAGGAGAGGCGTTTACTCCAGTCGGAATGTAGGAAGCTTCCAGCTTAATTCTTGCTTAATTTCTATGTAGCTTGAAACCGAAGTGTGCTGTCACTTCAGTAATCTTGTCTTAATTATATCAGATTAATTCAAAGTAATGTTGCATCTTGAAGAAACATTGCTACCTAAACACTTAGATCTTGAAACAAATAAATTAAATATAACTATACAAAAGCCTGTATTTGAACACTCAAAAAGTCCTACATTAGAAAAAAATTATAAGGAATCCAGTCACAAATTACTAGAAAAAATAGCTTGAAATAATGGAAAAGTACTATTCCTCTGAATTTGAAATGTAATCAAGATAGTTTCAATAAGACTAGTTCTAGCAGTTAGGCAATGAGTAAGAAACTGTTCTATGCTTCTCTTCACTTGTGAAGGTATGCCAGCAATTTTTGGTATTGTGTAGCTTGTAGATTTATCCTCCAAGTTCTCTAGTTTCTTGTGCTTTTCTTTTCTTTTCTTTTTTTTTTTTCATGGAGACTTAATATTCAGTTAGGACATTTTCAGCCAACTTTTTTTAATTTTTATTTTTTTATATTAATTCTATTTTATTCACTTTGTATGCCACCTGTAGCACTCTCTTTCATTCCTTCCCAATCCCACCCTCCATCCCATATCTCCTCCCATGATCATCTCCAAGTCCACTGATAGGGAAAGTCCTCCTTCTCTTCCATCTGACCCTAGCTTAACAGGCATCATCAGGACTGGCTGCAATGTCCTCCTCTGTGGGCTTCCCAGGCTGCTCCTCCCTCAGGTGGTCAAAGAGCTAACCACTGAGTTCATGTCAGTGACAGTCTCTGTTCACCTTACTAGGGTACCCACTTGAATACTGAGTTGTCATGGGATACATCTAAGCAGGGGTTCTAGGGTATCTCTATGAATGGTCCTTGGTTGGAGTATCAGTTTCAGAAAAGACCCATGTGCCCAGATATTTAGCTTCTGTTAATCCTTGTAGAGCTCCTGTCCTCTCCAGGTCTTACTGTTTTCCCCTTCTTTCATGTGATTCCCTGCACTCGGCCCAAATTTTGGTTATGAGTCTCAGCATCTGCTTTGATAAACTGCTGGGTAGAGTCTTTCAGAGGCCCTCTGTGGTAGGCTCCTGTCGTGTTTCCTGTTTTCTCCCTCTTCCAGTGTGCATCCCATTTGTCTTTCTGAGTGAGGATTGATCATCTTACCCAGGGTCCTCCTTCTAGCTTACCTTCTTTAGGTGTACAGATTTTAGCATGTTTATCCTATTTTATAGGCCTAGTATCCACTTATAAGTGAGTATATACCGAGTGTGTCTTTCTGCTTCTGGTATACCTCACTCAGGATGATCTTTTCTAGTTCCCACCATTTGCCTGCAAATTGCATGATTTCCTTAATTTTAATTGCTGCGTAGTATTCCATTGTGTAAATGCGCCACAATTTCTGTATCCATTCCTCTGTTGAGGGACATCTGGGTTGTTTCCAGGTTCTGGCTGTTGCAAATAAAGCTGCTAAGAACATGGTTGAACAAACATCCTTATTGGGTACTTGGTCATATTTTGGATATATGCCTAGGCGTGGTATAGCAGGATCTCGAGGAAGCACTATTCCTAATTATCTGAAAAAGTGCCGGATTGATTCCCAAAGTGGTTGTGCAAGCTTACATTCTCACCAGCAATGGAAGAGGGTTCCCCTTTCTCCATATCTTCTCCAGAATTTATTGTCACTTAAGTTTTTATCTTAGCCATTCTAATGAGTATAAGGTGAAATCTCAGGGTCATTTTGATTTGCATCTCCCTGATGGCTAAGTACATTGAGAATTACTTTAAGCAGTTCTCTGCCATTCTACAGTTCTCTACAGAGAATTCGATGTTTAGCTCTGTACCCCATTTTTAATTGGATTACTTGATTTGTTGCTTTTAAAAGTCCTGAATTCTTTGTATATTTTGGATATTAGCCAGATATAGGGTTGGTGAAGATCCTTCCCTAGTCTGCAGGTAGTTGTTTTGTTCTGAGGACAGTGTCCTTTACTTTACAGAAGCTTTTCAGTTTCATGAGGTCACATTTATTGACTGTTGATGTTAGAGCCTGTGCTGTTGGTGTTCTGTTCATGAAGTTGTCTCCTCTGCCAATGACTTCACGGTTCCTCCCCAATTTTTCTTCTAACCGATTTAATATGTCTGGTTTTATGTTGAGGTCCACTAAGACTTTACTTTTGTGATGTTGATAAATATGGATCTATTTCCATTTTTCCGCATGCAGACATCCAGTTGGGCCTGAATCATTTGTTGAAGATGTTGTCTTTTTTCTATTGAATGGTTATAGCTTCTTTGTCAAAATCAAGTATCCATAGGTGTGTGGATTTATTTCTGGGTCTTCTATTCAGTTCCATGTATCCACCATTCTGTTTCTATTCCAATACCATGCAGTTTTTATTACTATTGTTCTGAAGTACAGTTTGTGATGAAGGATGGAGATACTGCCAGACAATTTGTTGTTTTATAGGATTGTTTTGGCAATTCTTATTTTTTTATTCTTTCATATGAAATTAAGAATTTTTCTTTAAGGTCTGTAAAGAATTGTGTTGGTATTTTGATGGGAATTGCATTGAATCAGTAGATTGGTTTTGGCAGGATGGCCATTTTCACTGTGCTAATGCCAATCCATGAGCACAGGAGATCTTTCCATCTCCAGATAATCTACTTCAATTTCTTTCTTCAGAGACTTGAATATGTTTTTGAACAGGTCTTTCACTAGCTTTGTTAGAATCATCCCAAGGTATTTTATGATATTAGTGGCTATTGAGAAGGGTGTTCTTTCCTTGATTTCTTTCCGGCCCTTTTGTCTTTGGTATACAGGAGAGCTTCTGTTTCTGTTTCTTTCTTTCTTTCTTTTTTTTTGAGTTAATTTTTTATCCAGCCACTTTGCTTAACGTGTTTATCACCTGAAGGAGTTCTCTGGTTGAATTTTTGGGGATGCTCATATACACTATCCTATCATCTGCAAGTAGTGATACTTTGACTTCTTCCTTTCTGATTTGTATGCCCATAATCTTCTTTAGTTGTCTTATTGCTCTAGCAAGGACTTCCAGAATTATGTTGAAGAGATATGGAGAGAGTGGGCAGCCTTGCCTTGTGCCTGATTTTAGTGGGATTTCTTTAAGTTTCTCTCCATTTAGTTTGATGTTGGCTATAGGCTTGCTGTATATTGCCTTTACTATGTTTAGATATGTGCCTTGTATCCCTGATCTCTCCAAGACTTTAAACATGAATGGGTGTTGGATTTTGTCAAATGCTTTTTTGGCATCTAAGGAGATGATCATGTCGTTTTTCTCCTTCAGTTTGTTTATATGGTGGAATACATTGATGGTTTTCCACATATTGAACCACCCCTGAATGCTTGGGATAAAGCATACTTGGTCATGGTGGATGATATCTTTTATGTGTTCTTGGATTCAGTTTGCAAGTATTTTATTGAGAATTTTTCCATCGATGTTCATAAGAGAGATAGGTCTGAACTTCTGTTTTTTCGTTGGGTCTTTCTGAAGTTAAGGTATCAAGGTGACTGTGGCTTTATAGAATGAAGTGGGTAATTCCTTCTGTTTCTATTTTGTGGAATAGTTTGAAGAGAAGTGGAGTTAGCACTTCTCTGAATGTCTGGTAGAATTCATCTGTCCCTGGCATTTTTTCTTTTTTGGATGGGAGATTTTTTATGACTGTTTCTATTTCCTTGAGGAATATAGGACTATATTTACCTGATCTTGATTTAATTTTTGGTAAAAGGAACTTATCAAGAAAATTGACCATTTCATTTAGATTTTTAAATTTTGTGGCTTATAGGCTTTTGTAGTAGGACCTAATGATTGTTTGGATTTCCTCAGTGTCTGTTGTTATGTTCCCTTTTCTTTTCTGATTTTGCAGATTTATGTAGTTTCTATCTGCCTTTTAGTTAGTTTGGCTAAGGCTTTTTCTATCTTGTTGAATTTCTCAGAGAACCATCTCTTGGTTTCATTGATTTTTTTAATTGTTTTATTTATTTCTAATTTATTGATTTCAGTGCCTAGCTTGACTATTTCCTAGCTGTCTACATGTCTCGGGTGTCTCTGCTTCTCTCTCTCTCTTTTTTTTCTCAAGCTTTCAGCTGAGCTATTAACTGGATTGTATGCTATGTTTCAAATTTCTTCTTGAAGGCACTTAGTGCTAGGATCTGTCCGCTAAGCACTGCTTTGTGAGACAAGGAAGTGAATTGTCTACAGGAAAATAAAATTCAATAAGTAAACAGATATATTGAAGAAAAAAGAAACTGCAACAATTATGGACATAAAATTTTCTATCATAAGTCAAAAAGAAATTCAATTACAAATCTCACTAATAGAATGCACCATGAGAAGTACATGATAGCAGGACTTGAAGACAAGATAGAGGAGTGGGGTCACTTAGGCAGTATCACTGATAAATTTCCAAAGAAAACATGAATGTAACATGCATAATTCTAGGGACATGAATCAATAAATAATGGGAATAGGAGAAGAACTTCATGTTAAAAGTATAGAAAAGAGTTTCATGAAAATCACAGTAGAAAAATATAGAGAAAATGATGATTATCTAGGCACTGGAAGAGCACAGAATTCTAAAAACATGATCAGAAAAGAGTCTCCTTCTATCATATTGTATTTATAGCAGTAAATATATAAAATAATGAAATTTTGCTGAAACCTGTGAGAAGGAACAGGTCGTACAGCAGCTGAGTGTGCAATGGAAAACTTAATCATCAGAAGATCTTTGAAAGATGAATTTCAAGTTGCAAAAAAACAATAGCCAACCCAGGATAATATACCTAAAAAAACCTATCTATCATAAAGGACAAAAAAAATAGTTTCCAATGATAAAAACAGATTAAAGGATTTTTATGATCACCAAGTTATTCCTTCGAAAACTTCAGAATAAAGAGAAAAATAAACAAATCCAAAGGCTACAGGAATAAAAAGATACATAGGTGTTTAGAAAAAAAGTAGTAATAAATACAAAGCAAAAACAAATTAATGAAATGACTGGAATCAATATAAAATGTTCAGTAATAACACTGAATATTAATGGGCTCAATTTTTAATTGACTTATTTATTTATTCACTTTATATCTCAGTCATAGCTTCCTCCCTCCCTCCTCTCCTCCCAGTCTCACCCTTCTTCCACATCCAACTTTTTCTTATTCCTCAGAAAAGGAGGCAAAAACAGCTCATCAATTTGCATGAGGGCTGAGTTTGTCTTCTTTCTCTGTGGCCTGGTAAGGCATTCCAATCAGGGGTAATTAATCAAAAATCAAACAATAGAGTCCATGTCAAAGACAGCCCCTGCTTCCCTTACTAGTAAACCCACATGAAGCCTGGTCTGGCCATACAGTCTATGAATGGTTCTTGTTGGTGCTTCAGACTCCACAGGCCCTTATGCTTAGCTGGCTCTGTTGGTCTTCTCATGGAGATCTTGTAACCTCTAGGTCTTTTTATCTTTCCCCTTACTTTCCCACTAGACTCTACACTGCTGTGAGTCTCAGCATCTGTTTTGAAATATTTCTGGGCAAAGCCTCTCAGAGGAAAACTGTGATAGGCTCCTGTCTGCAAGCATAGCATGGTATCATTAATAGTATCAGGGGTTGACTCTCTTCCATGTGGTAGGTCTTGGGTTGTGCCAAGCATTGTTTGGACATTACCTTATTGTCTGGTCTATCTGTTCTTTCGTTGTCCCTGAAGGTCTTGTAGGCAGGGTAAGTTTTGGATCCAAGTTTTTGTGAGTGGATTGGTGTTCTTCTTCCTCAACTAGGAGTCTTATCTAGTTAGAGGTTGCAGTCTTCATTCTCCATGGACACTGCTACTAAGAGTCTCAGCTAGAGCACCCTTCATACACCTCCAGAGGCTTATTCTGACTTATGTTTCCAGCTTATCACAGAAATGCCCTTACCTAGAGTTTCTTTGGAGATTTGCTGAAAGATGGCTTGTGACAGGGCACATGTTGTTTTGCTATAAGTTCTTTAATGTGAGGGGCATGACTTTGACCAGCTAAGAACATCCATGGCTGGACTCTGAGGAGAGGAGATATATAGAAGCCCACACACTGTGAGATATCACTTTTTGGATGAATATTTCTGTGCTGAATTTTGTGCTTTGACACTTAACTTCTCAGAGAGAAACTTTCCAGAGAACTTCTTACGGCAATCCAACTGAGTCTTATAATTTATGCTGACATGTCCCTATCTTCAGAATTGTGCTGATTTGTGATGCCTCTTGGTGTTGGCCTTTGGACTGGACTGTAGGCATCCTGCTGACGACTGAGTTTGGTAATTGCCTGAGGACCCACCAACCCTAACCAGCAAGAAGTAGATAAAAGAGGTCTACAGCCCTTTTTACTACTATTCTCCTACATAAGGTTAGGGGATTGGAAAGAAGGTAAAGGTGTTTAAGAACCCTAAATAAAGTAGGTTTGGTGAAAAATCTGAGCCTACAGTTTCTGTTTTCTCTGTGGTCTTTCTGTCTTCCTGCCCCCTCTCTCCCCACATCTGATCACCACCCTAATTTCTCTCTGTGCTCCCACAGATTGAATTAAATATCAGGATCTTTCTTACCAAACAAATTTCAAATTCAATCTAATCAAAGATAAGTAGAGGTAACTTACTTCTGACCAAGAGAAAAATCACCCAAAAAATATTACTATTATAAACATTTATACAATAGACAAAACATAGGTAAATTTAATTTGGTAAAAAATATTATTAAATATGAAACCATAAGTTAACTCCAGCACATTAATATTGCACAATTTCAGTTTTCCATTCTCAACATTATATAGATAATACATAAAAATGGTAAACAATGAAATACTGGAATTTGAAGACATCATAGGTCAAAAGGACCAAATAATAATTACATAACATGCAACCTAAATACTACAGAATATTTATTATTCTTAACAGCCCCCAGAATTTTTTAAAATTGATAATATATTGGGATATGTACATAAGTGTCAACAAAGGTAATATAATTGAAGTAAGTTCCTATATTTTATCTAACTGCAGTGGAATAAAGCTAGATATTAACAATAAGTATAAAAAATACACAAAATAGTCTTCTAATACTGATAATGAGCATACCAAGAAATACAGGAGGAAAGAAATCCTATTTATAATTGCTTGCCTTTACAAATAGCAATAATATGACTGGAGAAAAATAAGGAAAATACTAGAAAATACAAAGCATCCTAACAAAAGTAATCTACATATTAACTGTAATACCAAACAATATTTAATTGTCATTATTCACACAAATAGAGAAAACAATATTCAAATTCAAAAACAAGCATAAAACACCCAAAAAAGCAAATCAATCCTATGAAAAAAGGAATGCTTCTATAGACATTATCATGCCAGAACATTTTTCACATTTATTTATTTATTTATTTATTTATTTATTCTCTGCTTATTTAATTATTTATTTTTCTATCTATCTATTTATTTATTTATTTATTCATTCATTCATTCATTTCAATTTATTCACATTGTATCCCAGTTGTAGCCAACTACATTGTGTCTTCATAGTCCCACCCACCCTTCCTATCCTCCCCCTGTACCCCCTTCCATATTCCACTGATTGGGAAGGAACTCTTCCAATTATATCTGACAATAGCCTATCTGGTCTCATCAGGGCTCTATACACCATGATCCTCTGTGGCCTGGCAAGGCTGTATGCCCCCCAAGAAAAGGTGATCAAAGAACAGGCCACTGATTTCATGTCAGAGACAGCCCCTGATCCCTTTAGTAAGTAACCTACTTAGAAACTGAGCAGCCTATGCTTTCTCTGAGCAGAGGTCTAGGTCTTGTCCAGCATTGTCCTTGGTTGGCGTATCAGTCTCTGCAGGCCCCCCTGGGCCCAGGTATTGGCTCTGTTGTTCTTCTTGTGAAGTTCCTGTCCCTCCCAGGTATTTCTATCTCTCTCTTCTTCCATAAGGATTCCAGCACTCTGCCCAAACTTTGGCTATGAGTCTCACTATCTCTTTCAGTATTCAGATGGGTAGAGTCTTTCAGCAGGCCCCTATGGAAAGTTCCTGTCCTATTCCTTGTCTTCTCCTATTTCAGATGTCTATCCTATTTTCTCTTCTTAATGAGGTTTTTGGGCCTTCTCTAGGGTACTCCTTGTTGTTTAGCTTCTTTAAGGCTATAGATTATAATATATTTATCCTGTATTACATGGCTATTATCTGCTTATAAGTGAATACATACCATGTGTTTTTCTGCTTCTGGGTTACTTCACTTAGGATGATATTTTCTACTTCCCAACATTAGCCTGAAAATTTTATGATTTCCTTGTTTTTAATAACTGAGTAGTATTTCATTGTGTAAATGTACCACAATTTCTGTATCCATTTCTCAGTTGAGGAACATCTAGATTATTTCCAGATTCTGACTGTTATGAATAAAGCTGCTATGAGCACAGTTGAACAAATGTCCTTGTTGTACAGTTTACCATCATTCTGCTATATGCCCAGGAATGGTATAGATGCATCTTGAGTTAACACTATTCCTAATTTTCTGAGAAAGCACCAGATTGATTTCCAAAGTGGTTGTACAAGGTTACACTCTGACCAGCAATGGAGGAGGGTTCTTCTTTCTCTAAATCCTCTCAAGCATGCATCTTCCATTGAGTTTTTATTTAAGCCAATATGATGGTTATGAGGCGGAATCTCAAGGTCCTTTTGTTTTACTTTTCCTTGATGACTAAAGACCATGAGCATTTCTATAAGTTTCTCTGCCATTCAATATTCCAGTATTGAGAATTCTCTGTTTAGGTCTGTACCCAATTTTTAATTGGATTACTTGATGGTGTTTAACTTCTTCAATTCTTTATATATTCTGGATATTAGCCCTCCCTCTGTCAGATGTATGATTGGTAATGATCTTTTCCCAGTCTGTGGGCAGACATTTTTTTTCTGATGACAGTGTCCTTTGCTTTACAGAAGCTTTTCAGTTTCATGAGGTCCCATTTATTGATTGTTGATCTTAAAGCCTGAGCTGTTGGTGTTCTGTTCAGGAAGTTGTCTTCTGTGCCAATGAAGTCAAGGTTCTTCCCCACTTTTTCTTCTAACAGATTTAGTATGTCTGGTTTTTTGTTTGGTCTTTGATCCACTTGCACTTTAGCTTTCTGCAGGGTGATAAGTATGGGTGTATTTGCATTTTTGTACATTGTAGATACCCAGTTTGACCAGCAGCATTTGTTGAAGATGCTATCTTTTCTCCATTGTATGATTTTGGGTTCTTTGTCAAAATCAGGTGTCTGTACATGTGTGGATTTAATTCTGGATCTTTGATTCAATTTCATTGATCCACCAGTCTGTTACTATGTCCATACAATGCCTTTTTTTTTTTTCCTAACTCTTTCTCTATAATAGACCTTGAGATCAGGGATGAAGATATGTCAAGAAGATATGATAATGTATAGGATTGTTTTAGCAATTCTGTTTTTTTTTTTCCAAAGGAAATTGATAATTGTTTCTTCAAGGTCTGTAAAAAATTGTATTGGTATTTTTGTGGGAACTGAAGTGAGTCTGTAGATTTCTTTTGATAGGATAGCCATTTTCACTATGTTAATCCTTCTGATCTTATGTGCATGGGAGATCTTTCCATCTTCTGATATCTCCTTCAGTTTCTTTCATCAGAGATTTGAATTTTGTTTTTCATAAGCGTCTTTCACTTGCTTGGTTACAGTAACACCAAGGCACTTTATGTTCCTTTTCGCTATTGTGAAGGGTGTTGTTTCCCTTATTTCTTTGTTTGTTTCCTTATTTGTTTTTTGTATAAAGGAGGGTGTCCCCCTTTTTTTTTTGAGATAATATTGTATCCAGCCACTTTGCTGAAGGTGTTTATCAGCTAAAGGAGTTCTCTGGTAGAATCTTCGGGGTCACTCTGGTATACTATCATGTCATCTGTGAATAGTGACACTTTTACTTCTTCCTTTCTAATTTGTAACCCTTTGATCTCCTTTTGTTGTCTTATTGCTCTAACTAGGACTTCAAGAACTATGTTGAAGAGATAAGGAGAGAGTGGGCAACCTTGCCTTGTCCCTGATTTCAGTGGGACTGATTTAAGTTTCTCTCTGATTAGGTTGGTGTTGGCTATAGGCTTGCTGTATATTGTCTCTACTATGTTTAGGTATGTGCCTTGTATCCATGGTCTCTCCAAAACTTTAAACATGAATAGGTATTGAATTTTGTCAAATGCTTTTTCAGCATCTAAGGAGATGATCATGTATTTTTTAATTTTCTTTCAGTTTGTCTGTTTGGTGGATTACATCGATGGATTTTCCTATGTTGAACCACCCCTGCATGCCTGGGATGAAGCCTAGTTGGTCATGGTAGATGATATTCTTTATGAGTTCTTTGATTCATTTGGTGAGTATTTTATTGAGTATTTTTGCCTCAATGTTCATAAGGAAGAAATTTTCTATCATAATTTCTCTATCTTCTTTCTCAATGATGTGTCCCTTAATTGAAGTCTCCCACTCTTAAGGTGGTAAGATCAATACGTGTTTTAACCTTTAGTAATCTTTCTTTGTCAAATGCAGGACCCCTTGTGTTTGGTGCATAGATGTTCAGGATTGTGATGTCCTCCAGGTGGACTTTTCCTTTGATGAGAATGAAGTGTCCCTCTTCATCTCTTTTGATTAATTTTGGATGAAAGTCTGTTTTATTACATATTAGGGTGGCTACTCCAGCTTGTTTCTTGTTTTCATTTGCTCGGAAAACATTTGTCCAGCCTTTTTCCACTACTTTTTCTACTACTCTGAGATAGTGTCTACCTTTCTTGCAGCTGTGTGTTTCTTGAATATTGGATCCTGTTTTCCCAACCAATTTGTTAATGTGTGTATTTTTATTGGCGAGTTGAGACCATTGATGTTAAAAGATATTAGTGTCCAATGACTGTTGGTTCCTTTTATTGTGGCATTTGTGGTGACTGTGTTGTGTGCTTGCTTTCTTTTCCTTTTTTGTTGTGATACTGTCTTTATCCTGTGTTTTCTTGGGTGTAGGTGATCTCGTTGTGTTGAAGTGTTCCTTCTAGTATCTTCTGTAGGGCTTGATTGCTGTGTATATATTGGTTAAATTCAGTTATGTCATGGAAATTTTGTATTCTCCATCTATGTTGATTGAAATTTTGCTGGATAAAGTAGTCTTGGTTGGCATCTGTAATCTCGAAGTGTCTGTGAGATATCTGGACAGGCCCTTCTGGCTTTCATAGTCTCTGTTAAGAAATGTGGTGTGATTCTGATAGGTCTGCCTTTATATGTTTCTTGGTCTTTTTCCCTTGCCATTTTTAATGTTTTCTTTGTATTTTAGTTTTTGTGCTTTGATTATTATGTGTTGGGTGGAGTTTCTTTTCTGGTCTAGTCTATTTGGTGTCTGTAGGCATCTTGTATTTTTATGGGCATCTTTCTTAAAGTTGGGGAAATTTTCTTCTATGATTTTGTCAAACATGTTTTTCCTGGCCTTGGAGCCTGGGATCTTCTTTTTGATCTATTTCTATTATTCTTAGTTTCATCTTTTCATGGTGTCCTTGATTCCTTGTATGTTCTGTGTTTTCAATTTTTCTGATTTTATTTTTTCTTTGAGAAATGTATCAATTTCTGCAATTGTATCTCCAGCAACGTAGATTCTTTCTTCTATCTCTTGCATTTTGGTAGTGATGTTTACCTTTGTTGTTCCTAACCTCTTCTCTAAGTTGTCCATCTCTAGGATTTCTCTGTTTGTGTTTTCTTAATTGATTCTAGTTCTGTTTTCATGTCTGGCATCATTTCCTTCATCTGTTTGAATGTGGATTCCTGTCTTTCCATGATGGCCTTTATTATTTTGTTCATTTCCTCTTTATGTGCCTCTTTTTTGTTTGTTTGTTTGTTTGTTTCTTCTTTATGTGCCTCAAGTCACTGCATAATTTTAGATTTCTTGTGTTTAATCTACAATAGAACATGTTGATTTTTGGAGATTCTGGTGAAGCCATGATGTCCTGGTTTTTGTTTATTGTATTATTACGCCGGCCTCCACTCATTTGGTTGTCTGTAGCCTTTCTGATTATTCCTGGAGCCTGTGTTGCAGAATGGATCCACCTGTCTCTGGAGTCTTGAGTAATCTCTCCTGGATTGACTGTCTCTGCTGGCTCACTTTTTTTGACCCAGGTACATCATGTAGCTGGGACACAAGCAGTAAAATCTCTGAGTCTTGAGCTGCTCCAGTGTCTTACATGATCATTAAGATAGTGGAGGATAGTATTTGGGTCCCACATCTGGCTCAGCTCCACTGTGTTCACCGTGGTCAGGTGCCTAGCTCAGCTCCGCTGAGTTCTCTGTCTGTGCTGGGGTTCGTGTTTCTGGCCTATGTGAGCCAGGCTGCTGTGGTACTGGTAGATAGTTCACTGTGCCTAGAGCTGCTCCACTGCCCCACAAGCTTCCCCAAGATAGTGGGGAATTGAACCTGTGTCTCACACCTAGCTCAGCTCCACTGTGTTCACCCTCTGAGATGTGCTGACTTATTCTGACCTGGGTGAGCCAGACAGGTGGAGAACAGGCAGAATGGAGCTGTGCCTCCTCCACAGTAACAAAATATATCTCTTCCACAAGGTGGTGAGACTGAGCACCACTAGCAGCTGCTCCCGGAAAGTTTCCAGAGGATATTGAGTGTGGTCTCCCGGGTTTGGAACCAGGAGCTACTAGTTCCCAGAAGGTGTCCACAGGACTGTGAGAGTGGGTGTGCAGATTTGGAGCCTCACCCTCAGTACAGGAAGGCATGCACTCCCCAGGCAGTGACAGTGACTCCCCAAAGTCTATTCAGCCAGGTGCTGTTTCCAGGAATGTATCCAACTAAAATGGGCTTGGGAGGCAGGTGGCCTAAGGTTGTCGCAGGGCTGGGCAGGAGCCGGGGAATTTTTCCTGGTGTTAGTCAGGGGACCTGAATTTGGACCTTCAGACATCCCTGTGAATTCTCCTTGTACCTGAGAAACACAGATGTCAGGGTCTTGGGGTCTACAGTACAGCCTGTTGGACACCCTGCTCTCATTGCTGGGCTGCTGTTTAACCTGCATGGTCAGTGCCACCATCTTAGATCTCCTCATGCCCCAACTTTTTAATGCATACCACAGAGCCTTTGTGATTTGAGAAATGTAGATATTGGCAATTAGAAAAAATAAGTTAGAGGAGTCAGTTAAACGTCCACACAACTATACCATCTTTATTTTTCAGAAAGTGGTAAAAATATACACGGGGGGGAAAAGACAGTTAATTTGAAAAATGTGATATATACATGGAGAATGACATTAGATCTTATCTCTAAGTGTACAAAAAAAATCTACTTCAGATAAATGAAAGACCTGAACATAAGACTGCAAAACTGCAAAACTGACAGAATCAAAAGTAGATAGTACTCTTTAAGATATGACTATGGCTACAGATAGACTTACATTAGAGATAAGGCTAACAGTGACCAAATAGAACCTTGTGTAAGTGAAAAGCTATGAACAACAAAGAAAACTGTTGAGTGAAGAGATGGCCTACACTATGAAAGAGAATGTTTGCCACTCATACAACTGACAGTAGATTAATATATAATATACAGAAATAACTAAAAAAATAAACATGAGTAAAACAAACAACCCAGCAAAATAGTCTATAGGACAGAGTTCTTAACAGATGTTTTTTATCGTGTTCAACATCTTTAAGCACTGAGGAAATAAAAATTAAAACTACTTGGAGATTCCATCTGTCTGCAATCATAATAGCCATTATTAAGGAAATCAAAATCAAGGAAAGCTTGTGAGAATAGGAATAAAGAGAAACACCTACTGTTGGCAGTAGTATAAACATATAGCTATTGTGACTATCAGCATGGAGGTTTCTCAAAAAGCTAAAAGTGTACTTTCTATGTGATCTATCTGTACCATTCATAATCCGAAACCCAAAAACTCCTGTACTACAGATATAAGTGTGAATTGTTGACATATTCATGTAATATGGTTCTCCAGAGAAAGGAAACTGATAGAATGTAGTTGATGTCTAATTCAGGAGGGAAACTTAGTTTTCTTTAGGGAAATGGTCCATGGTAGATTGCCCATCTATCAGTAGATGGCTATGTTCTATGCACATACTAGCAGTACTATTTAAACTGTGTGTGTGTGTGTTTTAAGTAGTATGTGAAGTTGGGAGGGAGATATAGGAAAAATATGTGAGGTGCTAAAGTGGGAGAGTACAGGTGATTAAATTAGAACACATTGAATACATGTATGAGATCTCGAAGAACACATTAAATTATTTTTAAAGGTAGGATCTCTGTGTTTTAAAAAGAGAAAATGAAATTGGAAGGTATATGTCAGGAGATATGGGGTGACTTTGACCAAAACACATTCCATGAGTACATAAACTTATCAAACAATAGAAAATAAAAACTTTTAAAAGTGGATTTACCATACTAAAATCTATTGTCCTAAAGAAGTTAAACAACAAGGAGGACCCTAGGGAAGATACTTAATCCTCATTCAGAAGGGCAAATAGGACAGACATCAAAAGTAGGAGAAGACAAGGAACAGGACAGTTGCCTTCCACAGAGGACCTATGAAAGACTCTACCTACCAGGGTATTGCAGGAGATACTGAGACTCATAGCCAAACTTTGAGCAGAGTGCTGGAAGCCTTATGGAAGAAGAGGGAGATAGAAATACCTGGAGGAGACAGGAACACCACAAGAAGAACAACAGAGCCAAAATACCTGGGCCCAGGGTGGCCTACAGAGACTGATACTCCAACCAAGGATCTTGTGTGGATGGGACCTAGACCCCCTGTAGAGAGAAAACATGTAGGCTGCCCAGTTTCCAATTGGGTTCTCTACTAAGGGGATCAGGGACTATCTCTGCTAGGAACCCAGTGGCCTGGCTTTGATCACCTCTTCCTGGGGAGTGCAGCCTTACCAGGCCACAGAGGAACATGATGTACCCCGCCCTAATGAGACCTAATAAGCTATTGTCAGAAAGAAGGAGAGGAGGTCCTCCCCTATCAGGGGACTAGGGAAAGGGCATAGAGGGAGAAGAGGGATTGTGGGTGTGACTGGGAGGAGATGGGGTGGGGCTGCAATGGGGATACAAAGTGAATAAATTGTAATAAATAATATATAAATAAAATTAAATTTAAAGAAAAAGATTCAGACTTACGGAGCGGGCATGCGTAGTCCCATAGGGACTTAATGTGCTAGAACTAGTCTGAGGAGAAGGAAAGGGAGAGGGGCATGCTTGGGGGACTGGGAGCAGAGGAAGAAGGGGGGCTGAGATCAGAATGCAAAGTGAATAAAGAAATAAATTAATGGAAAAAAGGAAAAATAAATAAAAGTAGATTTACTAGATTGGTTTACAAGAAAAGTTCTAAGCACCCCAAACAGTGGTTGTGAACACATTAATGCGGATGAGAGTTGGTAGTTGCTCAGTCCAAAAGCCTGGATGTTTCAGCAGTCAGAATCTGATGCTGAAGGAAAAGATGATTCCTGGAGGCCTAACTGGTCTTCAGTCCACGCTGCAAAGCCACAGAAGCAGGGTTTCAATGTCAGTGAAGGAGAGACAACAGCAACAGAGTCACCATCAGTGGCAGCAACAACAGGGTTGATGAATCCAAGAATAAGGTGGGGTGAATTCACCAGTTTTTTGAGAAGGTAAACAAGCAAAAACGTAAACAAAAAACAAACAAAACATAACAAAAAGCAGCAAACAATTGTCTCTAGGATCTTCCTATATCTTCGTCACCCATCTGGCTGTGGCAGATGATGTCATGGTAGATCTTCTGACTTCAATTAAACTAATAAAGAAAAATGTTCACAGCTCCACCTAGAGGTCACGGTACTTTTCAAGTTTTAGTCTGTTGCTGTGACAAACACCATGACCAAAAGCAACTTAGTTGAAGGAAGGGTAAAATTACCTTACAGGTTACAGTCCATCATTGAGAGAATTCATGCTAGGAACTCAAGCAGGAACCTGAAGCTATATATAACAATACCTCTGATCAAGGAACTCACCTCTGATCAATCAAGGAACTCGAAAACCACAGAAAAAACCTTTTGTTTGCTGGCCTACTTGCAGGCTCCTGTTTACATAGCTTTCTTATGTCACCTAAAACCACCACAAGAAATGGTATTACCCATAGTGTTCTAGAGCCTTTTATGTCAATTAACATTTAAGACAAGCTGTCATAGGTGTTTCCAGAGGCCAATCTGATCTAGTCAGTTTCTCACTTAAGGCTCTCCTCGCAGATGACTCTAGGCTATGTCAAATTGAGAGTTAACACTCACTAGGACAAGAATGCATAAACAGTGGAATTTTATTCAAGTATAAATAAAAAATCAAATTATGGCTTTTTAGGAAAAAACAGGCAACAGAACAGGAACCTGTTGCCCACAGAGGCTCACAAAGTCCCACAGAGGGTTTTTGAAAGACTCTACCCAGCAAGGTAGTGAAGGAGATGCTGAGATTCATAGCCAAACTTTGGGTAGAGTGCAGGAAATCTTATGAAAGAAGGGGGAGTTAGATGGCCTGGAGGGGACGAAAGCTCCACAAGGAAAGCAAAAAATTAAACAATCTGGGCACAGGGGTCTTTTCTGAGACTAATATTCCAACCAAGGACCATGCATGGAGATATCCTTAGAACCCTTAGAACCCCTGCACAGATGTCGCCCATGGCAGCTCAGTCTCCCAAGTGAGTGCCCTAGTAAGGGGAACAGGGACTGTCTCTGACATGAACTCAGTGGCTGGCTCTTTGATCACCAACCCCTGATGGGGGAGCAGCCTTACCAGGCTCCAAAGGAAGACAATGCAGCCAGTGCTGATGAGACCTGATAGGCTAGGGTCTGAGGAAAGGGGAGAAGGACCTCCCCTAACAGTGGACTTGGGGAGGGGCATGGGAGGAGATGAGGGAGGGAGGGTTGGCCTGGGGGGTATAAAGCAGGGACCTACAGCGGGGATGCAAAGTGGATAATCTGTAATTTATAAAAAAGTAAATTTGTGTAACTGAAAAATTACACTGAGTGACATACCTTGAGCCCATATAGACACACAGTGCCTGTCTTTTTCATATGTAAATTTTAGCTTCCAATTCTTAGACTAATGTGTTTAAATTAGATTGTGTATAGAGGTCAGGAAACTAAAAAATGAGTATTAAAAGGGGAAGAAAAATTTATGCCTTAAGGCAGAGTGGATAGAACACATGATAGGAAAGTAGAAGTGAGGAATATGACCCTCAAAAACTTCTAAGTGGGTTTGAGAGTGGAGAGAGAAAGGAACAGAGGAGTTAGGACAAAAGGGTTCCTCAAACTAAGGATATGTAAAACAGCCTTATGGACGCCTACTATTTTGTAAAATGATAAAACAAACAAATAAATAATAAAAAAAAAAACTAACTTTTAACCACAGGAAGCTATCTAGAGTGCAATATCATACTTGATTTCCCTTCTGTCCAATTAGATAGCTGCTGGTTACCAAGAATATGTACATGCCACTTATTGTTCTCTTGCCTTAATGGTGATGATTGTGGTTCATAGATGTTGCAGCTGGATAGAGCTGTTTAATTGCCTTGCCCAACCCTTGGTAGCTTGCAAAGCATTATCTGGCACTATGGAAGCTAGACCACAGGAAAGAGACTTTTGGGTCAAATCCAGTTCCAGACATCCGAGTTTTGTGTCCTAAATGTTTTATCTTCAGCAATAGGGGCCCACCACTCTCAAACTCTAGGAAACCAAGGGCTGCATATATAATGTATATTATTTTGTCAAGTCCCCCACACCTATAATTTCTTTATACTTTCCTGGTCTCTGTATTTAGTCCATGATGTATAATTACATCTAAGGATTTGGAGCTAGGAAACTTCTACTTGTACTATACCTACCAATCATTCAAAAGACGGTGCTTTGTACTGGGATTTTGTTAGTTTATGGTTCTTGCAGAGAACATTATCAGCCCCACTGGTTTAACCTCCTTTAATATATATTATATATATAGAGAGAGATTTAGTCTCTCTAAATTCATATAATCATGTTATATATTAAATTAGAGATTTAGTGCCTAATTTTCTGTAAATATAAAATAATATTAATCACTATGGCACTATCAAATGACCTCAATGTTATTTGTTCCTTCTCTCTCCTTCTCTTTCCGTATTGGCCTCCCTCTCTACTCCCCAGCTGGAACCAAGCCTACATTATTCCATTTCTAAGTTCATATTCCCAGTAACCTGATATTCTCCTTCCAAGCCCACTTCCTCCACCTTTATACTCTCCTGGTTTCTTTTCTTTTCTTTTTTCTTTACTTATTTATATTTATTTATTTATTTTTTACTCTTCTGGTTTCTGTTTGTAGTCCATGTTGCATACTTACATCCAAGGATTTAGAGCTAGGAAACTTTCACAGGCTAGCGAGTTCACTAATATAAGAAAATAATCGACTACTGCCAGATTTCTAGACCAGCATAGTTCTTTGCTTCATTCCCAATCTTATCCTTATATCCAAAAATCACTAGCTACTACCAGTTATCAAAAAGCCTCTCTTTGGAGATGTTGATAAGGGAATCCACATCTATTTTCCAAGGCCTTTTCTTATTCAGGACAATTAAAGTCCTACACAACACCTTCCAGAGACCTTCAAGCCTCCCATTTGAGATCAATCACATCACCTACTTCTTTTATTAAATTAATTTATTTATTTGTTAATTACACTTTATTCACTTTGTATTACAACTGTAGCCCCCTCCCTCACCCCCTCTCAATCACACCCTCCCTCCCTCTCTCTTCACCACCCATGCCCCTCCCCAAGTCCACTGATAGAGGAGGTCCTCCTCCCCTTCCATCTGATCCTACTCTATCACAACCCACTGCTTTGTTCTTGAGACTTTTTATGACATTTCCTGACATCTATTAGTAGACCTTCAGATGCCATCTGAGACTAACCAACAGATCTATTGCCCACTTCTGTAGATATCAGCCATGCTTATGGTGCACATACATACATACATACATGTAGCCAAATGCTCATATAGAATAAAACATAAATATAAAGAATAATATGTATATAAAGAAAACCACGAACTTATGAAGATTAAACAAATATTACTGAACAGTGGACAGAACATTGAATATTGAAATTAAAAATTCTATAACAAATCAAAATGAAGATAACAAGATACTAATGTCTACTATACAAGATGCTTGTGAGAGTGAAATGTGTGGGTGTGTGTATATGTTTACATGTACCTACAACTGTGCCAAGCCTTGTGTGTGCAACACATATACATAATAAATAAGTACATAAATTTGATTTAAAGATGCACAAATATATTAAAGAGCCATCAAGGTATCTCAGCAAATGTATTACTACTTACTTTTCTTTTGCTCTGTTAAAATCCCATGACCAAGACAACTTATAGAAAAAAGGTTTTTATCTAGTATAGAGGAGAAAGTGGGTAGGAGCCTTGAACTCATTAGCACATTAAAAAACTTCCTGAACAGAATACCAACAGCTCAGGCTCTGAGATCTACAATTAATAAATGGGACCATATAATGGAAAAAAGATAGCACCTTCAACAAATGGTGCTGGTCTAACTGGATGTCTACATGTAGAAAAATGAAAATAGATGGATACTTATGACCATGTAGAAAGCTGAAGTCCAAGTGGATCAAAGACCTCAACATAAAACCAGACACACTAAATCAGTTAGAAGAAAAAGTGGGAATACCCTTGAACTCATTGGCACAAGAGACAACTTCCTGAACAGAACACCAACGGCACAGGCTCTAAGAGCAACAATCAATAAATGGGACCTCATGAAACTGAAAAGCTTCTGTAAAGCAAAGGACACCATCATCAAAACAAAATGACTGCCTACAAACTGAGAAAGAATCTTCACCAACCATTTATCTGACAGAGGGCTAATATCCAGTATATATAAAGAACAAAAGAAGCTGAAAAACAGCAAACCAAGTAATCCAATTAAAAAATGGGGAAAAGACCTAAACAAAGAATTCTCTGTAGAGGAATATTGAATGGCAGAGAAACACTTAAAGAAATGCTCAACGTCATTAGCCACTAGGGAAATGCAAATCAAAACCACCCTGAGATTTCACCTTACACCCATCAGAATGGCCAAGATCAAAAACTCAAGTGACAACACATGCTGGAGAGGCTGTGGAGAAAGGGGAACCCTCCTCCACTGCTGGTGGGAATGTAAACAAGTACAACCACTCTGGAAATCAATCTAGCACTTTCTCAGACAACTAGGAATAGCGCTTCCTCAAGATCCAGCCATACCACTCCTAGGCATATATCCAAAAGAGGCTCAAGTACACAATAAGGACATTTGCTCAACCATGTTTGTAGCAGCTTTATTTGTAATAGCCAGGAGTTGGAAACAGCCCAGATGCCCCTCAACTGAAGAATGGATGCAGAAATTGTAGTACATCTACACAATGGAGTATTACTCTGCAATTAAAAATAAGGAAATCATGAAATTTGCAGGTAAATGGTGGGACTTGGAAAAGATCATCCTGAGTGAGCTGTCCAAGAAGCAGAAAGACACACACGGTATATACTCTCTCATATAGACATTTAACATAGGATAAACCTACTAAAACCCTGAACATCTAAAGAAACTAATCAAGAGAGTGGACCCTGACTAAAATGCTCAATCCCCATCCCAAAAGGCAAAGAGGATAAACATCAGAAGAAGAAGAAAACAGGAAACAACCTAGGAACCTGCCACAGAGGGCCTCTGAAAGGCTCTGCCCTACTGACTATCAAAGCAAACACTGAGACTTAAGGCCAACTGATGGGCAAAGTGCATGGAATCTTAAGTAAGAAGTGGGAAATAGTAAGAGCTGGAGAGGACAGGAACCCCACAAGGAGAGCAACAGAACCAGAAAATTTGAACACAGGAGTCTCCCCAGAGACTCATATTCCAACCAAGGAACATGCATGGAGATAACCTAGAACCCCTGCACAGATGTAGTCCATGACAGCATAGTATCCAAGTGGGTTCCTTAGTAATGGGAAGAGGGACTGCCTCTGACATAATCTGATAGGCCTGTTCTTTAATCACCTCCCCCTGATAGGAGAGCAGCCCTACCAGGCCACAGAAGATGACAATGCAGCCATTCCTGATGAGTTAGTTGGTTCTTTGAAAAGATAAATCAGATTGGCAAACCATTAGCTGAGAGCTTGGAGGACTGAAATTAGTTAAGAGTGAAAATATAAAAAGGAAAACCAATGACATTTGGAAAATCATAAGAATACATATATATGTGTGTGTGTGTGTGTGTGTGTGTGTGTGTGTGTGTACATGTATATATACTGTCTAATTGGAAAAACCTGTAAGAAATAAATGAATTACTTATTTGACCTACTAATGCTAACTAATAGAAGGTAAATAATTTGAACAGACATGTAACAAGTGAGGAGATTAAAACAGTAATAAAAATCTCCCAAAATAACAGAAGCTCTGGTTCAGATGACTTCAAAGCAGAATTCTTCCAGAAATGCAAAAAAACAAAAAAGAAAAAACAAAAACAAAACTTAAATCAATGCTTTCCATATTATTCTGTAATATATTAAATGATCTCTTCTAAAGTCTTTCTATGAATTGAGCACTATGCTGATTGCAAAACATTTGGTGATAGAATAAGAAAAATGAATTAGTCCAATCTCCCTTATATAGATATAAGGATCCTAAATACATACAAATTGTTCCTACATATAGCATTTGCCAACCAAATGTAAGAACACATCAAAAAGATCATCCACCATGAGCAAGTTAGCCTAATTTCAGAAATGCAGAAATTGTTCACCATGTGTAAACCAGTAAACCTAATTCATCATATAGATGATCTCAAGTACAGAAATCACTTGATCACCTCAATAAATGGACAAAACGCCTTGAACAAAATCCAATATTGCTTTGTGTTAAAAACCCTTGTGACACTAAACATAGAAGTCTGTATCAACATAATCAATGCTGCATGTGACAAACCTGTAGCCAACATCATTGTAATCAGAGAAAATTCTAAGCATTCCCACAAAAATCAGGAGTAAGACAAGACTGTCCACTCTCCAGATTTCTATTTAGTATTGTGCTTGAAATCCTTGCCATCTGAAAAAAAAAAAACAATAATATATATATGACAACAATAAATCAAAGAACTCCTATTCACATATCAAACTCTATACATGAAGAACCCTAAAGAGTTTGCCACCTAGGCCTGATAAATGATAAAAGTGGTAGGATACAAAGTTAGCATAAATATCAATAGCATTCTTATATACTAATGAAGAAACTACTGACCAGGAAATTATAGAAGAAAAAAATCCCATGATAGGTAGACTCCAAAACCACTTTTAAAACATTGAAAAAGTAAAATTGATAATGATGCTAGAAGATGACCTTTCATGCTTACAGATTGGGAAAATCAACATTCTGAAAATGTTTGTTTCTCCAGAAGAAATTTACATATTTAATGCAATGCCAATAAAAACCCAAACACAGGGGAGCCAAGATGGCGGCGCCGGGAAAACAGCGCATCTGAGGAGCAGGACAGCACTTTCCGTGCAGAGACCAGGAGACTGAACTCGGGGCCCTGAAACTACATCGATCGTGTTTCCCAGGTGAGGGGAGGCTCCCACGGAGTGGGAATCGGTCGGGTCCACTCACGGCTACCCAGCCAGAACCCGGAAGAAATCCCGGGTTACGTAACGCAGGCTTTGGGTCTCCAGGCTGGAGCCGCAAGCGGGCAGGTCCCAGCCACTTTCCCAGGCTGATCCGTGGGCACAAGGGTACCTGAGACTGGGAGTCCCAGTCGCAGGGGGACCCCACGGGGAAGCAGGGTTGCGGGTCTGATCGCAGGTCACCCAGTCTCTCCCCGGAAGGTCTCTGCCGCCATCACAGCCGAGCTCCTGCCGCGCGCAGAGAGCTTTGCACTCAGCTCAGCGGTACAGACAAGCTGTGCGCCCCAGTACAACAGGGACTGAGAACCCCTGTCCGGAGAGGACCGCACGGCAAAGGAAGAAACCGTGCTGCTGGGGTCACCTAGGGAAAGTCTAGCAGACTGCAGATTGCAAACAGACAGAACTGAGTGCCCCAAGACACCAGAGCAGTACTCACCCGCCACAGATTACCGCAGCTGATCACTAAATTTACAGTAAGAAACCCAGAAGGAGGGCAGCTGCCCCAGGACTTCTCCCGGTGAGAGGAGAGCCCTCTTGACTAATCAGGACCACAGTTACCACCCAGGTCTCTATGCCTGAGGTGAGCTGTAGCAACTCCTGAAAAACACCAGACATCCAGGGACTATACCCAAAAAGCTGGGAAGGCTTCCTTGAGGAAAAACCATCTTCCTGCCAAAGGGATTCTCTCCACTACAACAATCCAGGAACAACCAGAAACTAAATTCAAACTAAGATAGCCCAGTGGGTAGAGGACAGCGAAAAAGTTCAACCAACAAAAGCCAGAGCATTATGGCATCTCCAGAACCCAGTTATCCATGGGCAAATAGCCCTAGACACCCCAGCATAAATGAAATTCAAGGAGACAACCTAAAATCTATGCTCAAGAAGATGATAACAGAGGAAACAAATAAAATACGAAAAGAAATAGAAGAAGCTAAAGCCAAAAAGTATGTGGCCTTTAGAGAGGAAATGCTTAAATCACTGAATGAAATAAAAGAAACAGTGGATTGTTCAAACAAACAGCTGAAGGAATTAATGGAAAAACATGAAAATACAGTCAGACAGGGGAAGGAAACCAACAAAATAGCTCAAGACCTGAAGATAGAATTGGAAAAATTAAAAAAAATACAAATGGAAGAAATTGTGGAGAGAAAGAACTTAGGGAAAAAAAAGCAGGAACTACAAAGGTTAGCATAACCAATAGGCTACAAGAAATGGAAGAAAGAATCTCAGGTGTGGAAGATACAATGGAAGAAATAGATGTATCTGTCAAAGAAAATGATAAATCTAAAAAATTCCTGACACAGACCATCCAAGAAATTCAAGACAACATAAAAAGACAAAACCTAAGGATAATAGGAATAGAGGAAAAAGAAGATTCCCTGCACCAAGGCCCAGAAAATATTTTCAGCAAAATCATTGAAGAAAATTTCCCCAACTTAAAGGAGAGGCCAATAAGAATACAAGAGGCCTATAGAACACCCAATAAATTAGACCAGAAAAGAAAATCCTCCCGCCACATAATAATCAAAACTGTAAGTATACAGAAAAAAGAAAAAATACTAAAAGCTGCAAGAGAAAAAGGCCAAGTAACATATAATGGCAAACCCATTATAATAACACCTGACTTTTAAACAGAGACTATGAAAGCCAGAAGGGCCTGGACAGATATCATGCAGATCCTAAGAGAACACAGATGTCAGCCCAGGCTACTATACCCAGCAAAACTCTCAGTCCTCATAGACGGAGAAAACAAGATATTCAATGACAAAAACAAATTTCAACAATACCTACAAACAAATCCAGCATTACAGAAGACACTGGAAGGGAAAATACAATCCAAGAAAGCTAGCTACATTCAAGAAAACACAGGAAATAAATAACCCCACTACAGTAAAACAAAAAGCAACCAAGCACACAACCATATGACCACAGCCAACATCAAATTCAAAGGATCTAACAGCCACTGGTCATTACTCTCTCTCAATATCAATGGACTTAATTCTCTAATAAAAAGACACAGAGTAACAGAATGGATGCATAAACAAAACCCAGCAATCTGTTGTATACAAAAAACACAGCTAAGTCACAAAGATAGACATTACCTGAGGGTAAAGGGATGGAAGACAGCTTTTCAAGCAAATGGACGCAAGAAGCAAGCAGGACTAGCCATTCTAATATCTGATAAAATAGTCTTTCAACCAAAATTAGTCAAAAGAGATGGGGAAGGACACTTCATACTCATCAAGGGAAAATTCCACCAAGAAGACATCACAATCTATGCCCCAAATACAAGGGCACCCACATTTGTGAAAGAAACATTGATAAAACTTAAACCACATATAGATCCCCACACACTAATAGTGGGAGACTTCAACACCCCACTCTCAACAAAGGACAGGTCAACAAAACAGAAATTAAACAAAGAAACAATATCTCTAACAGAGGTCATGAATCAAATGGACGTAACAGACATTTACAGAATCTTACACCCAAACACAAAAGAATTTACCTTCTTCTCAGGACCTCATGGAACCTTCTCGAAAATAGACCACATAGTTGGTCACAAAGCAAGCCTCAACAAATACAGGAAGATTGAAATAATCCCTTGTATCCTGTCGGATCACCATGGAATAAAGCTGGACCTCAGTAACAACAGAAATAGCAAAAAGCTTACACATGGAAACTAAACAACTTGCTACTAAAAGAAAGCTTGGTCAGGGAAGAAATAAAGAAAGAAATTAAAATCTTCCTAGAACTCAATGAAAATGAAGACACAACATACCCAAACTTGTGGGACACAATGAACACAGTGCTAAGAGGAAAGTTCATAGCACTAAGTGCCTTCAAGAAGAAATGTGAGACAGCGCATTCAAGCAACTTAATGGCTCACTTAAAAACCCTAGAAAAAGAAGAAGCAGACACACCAAGAAGGAGCAGACGGCTGGAAATAATCAAACTCAGGGCTGAAATCAATCAATTAGAAACAAATAAAACAAATCAAAGAATAAATGAAACCAAGAGCTGGCTCTTTGAGAAAATCAACAAGATAGACAAACCCTTAGCCACGCTGACTAAAAGGCAGCGAGACACCATCCAAATCAACAAAATCAGAAATGAAAAGGGGGACATAACTACAGACACTGAGGAAATCCAAGCAATCATTAGGACTTACTTCAAAAGTCTATACGGAACAAAATTTGAAAATTTAAATGAAATGGACAATTTTCTTGATCGATTCCACTTACCAAAGCTAAATCAGGACCAGGTAAATCAATTAAATAGTCCTATATTCCCCAAGGAAATAGAAGCAGTCATCGAAAATCTCCCATCCAAAAAAAGCCCAGGACCTGATGGTTTCAGCGCAGAATTCTACCAGACATTCAAAGAAGAGCTAACACCAATTCTCTTCAAACTATTCCACAAAATAGAAACAGAAGGAATATTACCAAACTCATTCTATGAAGCCACAGTCACCTTGGTACCTAAACCTCACAAAGACTCAACAAAGAAAGAGAATTTCAGGCCAATCTCCCTTATGAACATTGATGCAAAAATACTCAACAAAATACTCGCAAACTGAATACAAGAACACATCAAAGATATCATCCACCATGACCAAGTAGGATTCATCCCAGGTATGCAAGGGTGGTTCAATATATGGAAATCCATCAATGTGATCCACCATATTAACAAATTGAAAGAAAAAAACCACATGATAATCTTCCTAGATGCTGAAAAAGCCTTTGACAAAATCCAACATCCATTCATGTTTAAAGTATTGGAGAGTTCAGGGATACAAGGCACATATCTAAATATAGTAAAGGCGATATACAGCAAGCCTATAGCCAACATCAAACTGAATGGAGAGAAACTTAAAGCAATCCCACTGAAATCAGGGACAAGACAAGGCTGCCCACTCTCTCCATATCTCTTCAACATAGTGCTGGAAGTCCTTGCTAGAGCAATAAGACAGTTGAAGGAGATCAAGGGGATACAAATTGGAAAGGAAGAAGTCAAATTATCACTATTTGCAGATGATATGATAGTATACGTGAGTGACCCCAAAAACTCTACCAGGGAACTCCTACAGCTGATAAACACCTTCAGCAAAGTGGCCAGATACAAAATTAACTCAAAAAAATCAGTAGCCCTCCTGTATACAAAAGACAAAAGGGCTGAGAAAGAAATTAGGGAAACAACACCCCTCACAATAGGCACAAATTCCATAAGGTACCTCAGAGTAACCCTAACCAAGGAAGTCAAGGACTTGCATGAAAAAAAATTTCTAATCTCTGAAGAAAGAACTAGAAGAAGATATGAGAAGATGGAAAGATCTCCCATGCTCATGGCTTGGTAAGATTAACATAGTAAAAATGGCCATCTTACCAAAAGCAATCTACAGATTCAATGCAATGCCCATTAAATTACCAACACAATTCTTTACAGACCTGGAAAGAAAAATTCTCAACTTTATATGGAATAAGAAGAAACCCAGAATTGCTAAAACAATCCTCTACAATAAAAGATCTTCTGGAGGTATCTTCATCCAGGATCTTAAGTTGTACTATAGAGCAACAGTTTTAAAACCTGCATGGTACTGGCATAGAAACAGAATGGTGGATCAATGGAACCGAACAGAGGACCCAGAAATAAACCCACACACTTATGGACACCTGATATTTGACAAAGACGCCAAAACCATACAATGGAAAAAAGATAGCATCTTCAACAAATGGTGCTGCTCCAACTGGATGTCTACATGTAGAAAAATGAAAATAGATCCATACTTATCACCCTGCACAAAACTGAAGTCCAAGTGGATCAAAGACCTCAACATAAAACCAGACACATTAAATCGGCTTGAAATAAAAGTGGGGAATACCCTAGAACTCATTGGTACAGGGGAAAACTTCCTGAACAGAACTCCAACAGCACAGGCTCTAAGAGCAACAATCAATAAATGGGACCTCATGAAACTGAAAAGCTTCTACAAAGCAAAGGACACCGTCATCAAAACAAAGCGACCTCCTACAGATTGGGAAAGAATCTTCACCAACCCTTTATCTGATAGAGGACTCATATCCCGTATATATAAAGAACTAAAGAAGCTGGAAAGCAGCAAACCAAGTAACCCACTTAAAAATTGGGGAACAGAGCTAAACAGAGAATTCTCTGTAGAGGAATACCGAATGGCAGAGAAGCACTTAAAGAAATGTTTAACCTCACTAGCCATTAGGGAAATGCAAATCAAAACAACCCTGAGATTTCACCTTACACCCATCAGAATGGCCAAGATCAAAAACTCAAGTGACAACACATGCTGGAGAGGTAGTGGAGAAAGAGGAACCCTTCTCCACTGCTGGTGGGAATGTAAACTGGTACAACCACTCTGGAAATCAATCTGGCACTTTCTCAGACAACTAGGAATAGTGCTTCCCCAAGATCCAGCCATACCACTCCTAGGCATATATCCAAAAGAGGCTCAAGCACACAAAAAGGACATTTGCTCAACCATGTTTGTAGCAGCTTTATTTGTAATAGCCAGAAGCTGGAAACAACCCAGATGCCCCTCAACTAAAGAATGGATGCAGAAATTGTGGTACATCTACACAATGGAATATTACTCAGCAATGAAAAATAAGGAAATCATGAAATTTGCAGGTAAATGGTGGGATCTGGAAAGGATCATCCTGAGTGAGTTGTCCCAGAAGCAAAGTTACACACATGGTATATACTCACTCATATAGACATACAACATAGGACAAACCCACTATAACCTGTGCATCTAAAGAAACTAAGCAAGAGAGAGGACCCTAACTAAAATGTCCAATCCCCATGCAGAAAGGCAAAGAGGATGGACATCAGAAGAAGAAGAAAACAGGAAACAACCTAGGAACCTACCACAGAGGGCCTCTGAAAGCCTCTGCCCTACAGACTATCAAAGCAGATGCTAAGCCTGATGGGCAACTGTTGGGCAGAGTGAATAGAATTTTACGTAAGAACTGGGAAATAGTAAGAGCTGGAGAGGACAGGGTCTCCACAAGTAGAGTAACACAGAACAAGAAAATTTGAACACAGGGAACTTCCCAGAGACTCATACTCCAACCAAGGACTATTCATAGAGATAACCCAGAACCCCTGCACAGATGTAGCCCAGGGCAGTTCAGAGTCCAATTGGGTTACATAGTAATGTGAAGAGGGACTGCCTCTGACATGAACTGATTGGCCTGCTCTTTAGTCACCTCCTCCTGAGGGGGAGCAGCCTTACCAGGCCATAGTAGAGGACAATGCAGCCACTTTTGATGGGAACTGATGGACTAAGATCAGAAAGGAGAAGAGAACCTCCCCTATCAGTGGACTTGGGGAGTGGCATGCATGCAGAGGGAGGAGGGAGGGTGGGATTGGGAGGGGAGGGAGGGGCTTATGGGGGGATGCAGAATGAATAAAGTGTAATTGATGAAAAATTTAAAAAAAAGGGAAAAAATAATTTAAGAACCTTAAATGACTTTCAAAAGTGGAGGAAAACATGGAGTTAGTCAATTTACATGGAGCACGTCTTGCCCCTGAGGGCAATGGTCTCCTGAACCTACTCAGACCTCAGACACTACCACTGCCATTTCTAGAACTGATGCAGGATGTTCCAACGAGTGGGTTAAGGCTTCTCATAATATTTCCTATAAGCCCACACCTGTTTGTTTATATCCCCCACTTTTATTCATTATTAGCCAGATAAAGCCAAGTAATTGTGGTAATGATACTTGCTTTTTTGCCCAGTGCTGCTATGCTAGTAAATTTACTAGCTGGTTACTCGCATGCCTAGCTGGGTGCCTTTGCCCGTTGATGCCCCTCACGCTATGACTCTTTTCAGACAGAAAAGGGATCTTGGAATTACAGCTGCCATTGTTACTGCCATCTCATTGGCGGCTGTTGGAGCTACCACCGTGGCATTAGCCATGATTCATACTGGGCAGACTGCTCAGACCCTGAATAACCTTTTAGCCAATGTAGCTCATGCCTTAGATGTACAAAAAGGAATTAATGCTCAACTAAAAGGAGGTTTGATGGTGTTCAATCAGAGGATTGACCTCGTGCAGGAGCAAATTGATACCTTATGGCAAATCGCTCAACTTGGCTGTCAATGAAAGTATGCTGGACTTTGAGTCACTAGCATACAACATGAGAATTTTCCCTCTGCTGCAAATCTGTCTAAACAATTGTCTAGCTATATTTTAGGTAATTGGACTGGAGAATTCGATACTATGATGGAGCAGCTGAGAGTGGCCATTGTCACGGTAAATTCTACCAGAGTGGACGCAGGACTAGCCACAGGATTATCATCATGGATTGCTGCACTCATGAATCATCTGAAGGAATGGGTGGGGATGGGAGCGTTAGCAGGCCTTCTGGTGTTGGTCACCTTGGTTTGCCTGTGGTATATATGCAAGATTAGAGTCTCACAACAGCATAATGCAGCCATGACCATTCAGGCCTTTACAGCCATTGAAGCAGGACAGTCTCCCCAAGCATGGTTGGCTACCATAAAAAGCCAAAATGTTACGCTCAGGATGCGAGGCTAAGCACTGCACTCAGGGTCAGCCGCTTTGGACCCAGAGAAGAGCATGTCTGATTGCATGCGGGTTGATGCCCTAGGTCCCGCCTCTGAGAAAAAGGTATCGGACGGGTCTGATGCTCTTTGGGTGGATGACACCTAAATGAACATCAGTACAAAGTCCCAATTTATTTCTAATATCAGAGATCAGACCTCTACTCTTGCCTGATGCGTCTAAAACAAAAAGGGGGAACTGTAGAGAGCTGCGTAATGCCGCACCTGAAAGATGGAGCTGGTTTCTACCTTCCACCTTCCCGATGGTGAGTACTCTCTGTCATGAACAACTCCACATTTGGCTAAGGCTGAGGATCTGGCTTGCTTCCATGTATGTGGACCTATCTGCATTGCTGAGGTTGGCTACCCAGAGGCTATTTAAAGTGGGCTGGCTTTACCCAGGGTCAGATGATTGTTCAAGGTTCCTGAATAAACTGCATTGAAAAAAAAAGGGGGGGGGAGTTAATATGACCGGGAGAGGACAGGAACTACACAAGGACAAAATATATCAGGGCACAGGGGCCTTCTATGAGACTGTTTCTCCAACCAAGAACCATATAGATACAAGCATCAAGTTTTTAAATTCTACTCTGTTGTTATCCTACGAAGAGCACCTTCAGCAAGAAGATTATATAGTTGATCCTAGAACAGAGGACCTACAGAAAGAAAAGAAACTGTGGGAGGGAGCATTTCTGTGAGAAGATGGAGACTTATGACATGGAAGATTTTTGGAAGGGCATGGGGGTGACACCAGCTGAGACTCCTCGTCGTAGGGGCCATGAAGACTGAAGAGGACACCTTTCAACTAGACAGCATGCCTAGTGGAGGGAGGGAATCCTAGCCCACAAATATCAGACCCAAAATTTACCCTGCCTACAAGATGTAAATGTCCAACCAATGCTTGGTCCAGCCTGAGACCCATCCCATGGTTGAGAGTCAACTACTGAAACTATTAACAATATTCTGATAAGCTTATAGATGGGAGCCTAGCATAGCTGTCCTCTGAGAGTCTCCACCAAGCAGCAAATCAAAATAGATGCTGAGGTCACAGCCAAACATTAGGCAAAGTTTAGGGAGTCTTGTGGAAAAGTGGGGTTAAAGATACAAAGACCTGGAAGGGACAAGAAGACCAACAAATCCAACTAACCAGGACTCACAGGGGCTTGCTGAGAGTGAAGCAGCAACCAAGGACCATGCATGGACTGGACCTAGTCTCCTACATAAATTTAGACAAAGGGAAGCTAGGGTTTCATGTGTGTCTCCTAATAAAGGAAGTGGGGACTATCTCTGAAAAAAAAAAACCCAAACACAATTTTTCTCAGAAACACACACACACACACACACACACACACACACACACACACACAGAGAGAGAGAGAGAGAGAGAGAGAGAGAGAGAGAGAGAGAGAGAGATCCATAGCAACCATAAGCAGAAAGAGCTGTACTGGAGGTATTGTAATACCTGCTTTAAAAAATAATACAAAACCACAGTAATAAAGATGACTTGAGCCAGGTGTACTAGTACATTCTTTTAATCTTAGCACTAAGGAGTCAAGAGGCCAGCCTGGTCTATAGAGATAGAGAGATTTCCAGTGCAGCCAGGACTTAACAGAGAAATGCTGTCACACACACAAAAATCCAAACCAAAAACAAAAAGACTTAAATCAGTTGATATTTGCACAAACGCAAGAAGATAGATTAAGGGAGTAAAATAAAATACTCACTATTTCAGTCATTTAATAATTGATTCTTTAAATTTTTCATTTAATGAATTTTGACTACAGTAACCCATTCCCTAAATTCTTTGCATACCCACCATCATTTCCTATACACTCAACTTCATGTCCTCCTTTTTTTCCTCACTTTTCAAGTCTAATTTGTGCTATTCATATATTCTTGGATGTGTAACATTCCACTACACAGCAGTTATACTACTAGTAGTAGTGCTCTTAAAGAAAACTTCTACCTCTTTCTGCAAAAATCAGTTGCCAAAAACTCCTCAGTTGGGGGTAAGATGACATGTTTGTCTTCCCTCTACATACAGAGATTTGGTCTGGTTTTAGCTTGCATGGTGTCATAATCTCTGTGAATTCAAATGTGCAGCTGCCCTATTTGGAAAATTCTCTTTCTTATACTCTTTCACTTCTTGCTCTTATAGTCTTTCTACATCCACTTCCAAAATGATCCTTAAGCCTTAAGAGGAGGAAATACAGTATAAATGTTAAATTTAAGGCTGAACTTTCTGAAGGCTTTTATTTTCAACACCTTGATCAATTGTAGGTCCCTGTGTTAATCACCATCTAGGGAAAATAAAAAGTTTTACAATAAAATTGAGGGATGCATTAACCTATGAGTCATTAGTTGTCAATTTAATATTATGTCCACTTAGCAGAACAATATTAAGGCCTATGACCTGTTTAGCCACAAGTTCTTATCCCCCTAATGGGGACAGATTTAGCTTTCATCTTGGGTTTGTAACTTAAAACCAAACAAAAGTGGTTGGTTATTCCCCATGATATTAATGCCAACATTGTACTAGTGAGTATGTCTTACTAGGATGGTCATTATTGTAGCTCATAGTGTACATAGCTAAAATGGAAATTTCTGGTTTCTTTGAAGAATGATTTTTGTCATGTGATGTTTTGCTGCAAGCTGGCCACTTGATGTTTTGCCCAGGTTAGTTTGTTCGAGGGTACATGATGTTTTGCTGTGACCCCTCACATGCGAGGTGCGTGACTATGGCCAACTGAGAACATCTGTGGGTGGATTTTGAGGAGAGGACATATAAAGAAGCACACACACAGGAGACATCTCTTTTTGGATCAATATCAGTGTCCTGATCTTTGTGTTTTGACACTTGGCTTTGCAGAGATAAATGTTCCAGAGATCTTCTCTGGGCAATCCAACTGAATCTTTTGGCTTTTGTGGCTTCTTGTTGGGCTTTGGATTGAACTGCTGGTATCCTGGCTACTGAGTCTGGTAATCATCTAATGACCCATTGACCCTGATCATCAAGAAACAGATAAAAGAGGACTATACCTTTTCCCTACTAATTACCAGCCTAAGGCATGGGGGTGGGGTTGAAGGAAGGTAAAGGTGCTTAAGAATCCTAAATAAAGTAGGTTTGGTGATAAACTTAATTCTACACATTGCCCTGTAAGACTTATGATTATGTTTACCCTGCCAAACCCTGAACAGCACATTCCAGCCCCATGAAAGCTAACTGGTAAGATTGACACTTCCAAATCAAAACCGATTTGACTAGGAATTTTACCCAAAATTTGTATAGATAAATAAATCTATTTTTAGTTTATTTTTAGCAAGCTTTAAGCTAATTACCATAATGGCTATAACAGTTTGCACTTCCACCATCAATGAATAAGTATTCCCTGTCACTCACATTCACGTCTGAATTTGTCATTATATTGTTCTTTGATCTGAGCAATTCTGAGTGGGGTAGGATAAAATCTCAAAGTAGTTTTAACTTGTATTTCCCTGATGACTAAAGATGATATCAAGATGTACTATAGAGCAACAATACTAAAATCTTCATGGTACTGGCAGAGAAACAGAATGGTGGATCAATAGAATCAAATAGAAGACCCTGAAATAAACCCACACACTTATGGACACCTGATTTTTGACAAAGATGCCAAAAACATGCAATGGAAAAAAGATAGCATCTTCAACAAATGGTATTGGTCTAACTAGATGTCTGCATCAAGAAAAATGCAAATAGATCCACACTTATCACCCTGCACAAAACTAAAGTCCAAGTGGATCAAAGACCTCAATATAAAACCAGACACACTAAACCTGTTACAAGAAAAAGTGGAGAAGAGCCTTGAACTCATTGGCATAGGAGACAACTTCCTGAACAGAACAACAACAGCACAGGCTCTAAGAGCAAGCGTCAATAAATGGGACCTCATGAAACCGAAAAGCTTCTGTAAAGCAAAGGACAATGTCATCAGAACAAAAAGACTGCATACAGATTGGGAAAAGATCTTCACCAACCCTATAGCTGACAGAGGAATAATATCCAGAATATCTAAAGAACCTAAGATATTAAACAGCAACAAATCAAGTAACCCAATTAAAAAATGGAGTACAGAGTTAAACAAAATTCTTAATAGACGAACATCAAGTGGGAGAGAAATACTTAAAGAAATGCTCAGCATCCTTATTGATCAGGAAAATGAAAAACAAATTGACCCTGAGCTTCCACCTTACACCCAACAGAATGGCTAAGATCAAAAACTCAAGTGACGAACCATGCTGGAAAGGATGTGGACAAAGAGGAACCATTCTTCATTGCTGATGGGAGTGTAAAGTTGTACAACCACTTTTAAAATCAATCTGGCACTTTCTTAGACAATTAGGAATAGTGTTACCTCAAGATCCAGCTAAACCACTCTTAGATATATATCCAAAAGATATTCAAGTACACAACAAGTACATTTTCTCCACCATGTTTGTAGCAGCTGTATTTGTAATAGCCAGAAGCTGTAAACAACCCAGATGTCCCTCAACTGAGGAATGGATACAGAAATTGGGGTATATCTACACAATAGATTATTACTCAGCAATAAAAAAAAAAAAAAAAAAAAAAAAAAAGGAAATCATGAAATTTGCAGGTAAATGGTGGAAACTGGAAAAGATCATTCTCAGGCAGGTATCCCAGAAGCAGAAAGACACACTAGGTATATACTCACTCATAAATGGATATTAGACATGTAATATAGGAAAAACCTACTAAAATCTGTACACCTAAAGAAACAAATCAAGAAGGAGGATTTTGACTAAAATGATCAGTCCCCATTCAGAAAGGCAAAGAGGATGGACATCAGAAGAAGGAGAAAATACGGAACAAGTCATGAGTCTGCCACAGAGGACCTCTGAAAGGCTCTAGTCTGCTGGGTATCAAAGCAGATGTTGAGACTATGGCCAACCTTTGGACAGAGTACAGGGAATCTTATGAAAGAAGTGGAAAATAGTAAGACCTGGAAAGGACAGGAGCTCCACAAGGAGAACAACAGAACCAAAATATCTGGGCACAGGGATCTTTTCTGAGACTGATACTCCAAGGACCATACATGAAGATACCATAGAACCCCTGCACAGAAGTGGCCCATGGCACTTCAGTGTCCAAGTGGGTTCCATAGTAATGGGAAAAAGGACTGCCTCTGACAAGAACTAACTGGCCTGCTCTTTGATCACCTCCCCCTGAGGGGGAAGCAGCCTTACCAAGCCACAGAGGAAGACAATACAGCCACTGCTGATGAGACCTAATAGACTAGGATCAGAAGGAAGGAAAGGAAGATATCACCTATCAGTGGACTTGGGGAGGGGCATGCATGGAGAAGGGGGAGGGAGGGAGGGATTGAGAGGGGATGTGGGAAGGAGCTTCAGGGGGTATACAAAATGAATAAATTATGAATAATAATAATTTTAAAATTTAAAAAAGAAATTAGGGAAACAACACCCTTCACAATAGCTACTAATATCATAAAGTACCTTGGTGTGAGTCTTACCAAGCAAGTGAAAGACCTGTTCAAAAACATCTTCAAGAGTCTGAAGAAAGAAACTGAAGTAGATTATCTGGAGATGGAAAGATCACCTGTGCTCATGAATTGCTAGGATTAACATAGGGAAAATGGTCATCGTGCCAAAAGCAATCTACATATTCACTGCAATTCCCATCAAAATACCAACAAAATTCTTTACAGACTTGGAAAAAACAATTCTCAATTTGATATGGAAAAAAAAAAACAGAACTGCCAAAAACAATCCTGTACAACAACAGTTTGTCTGGTGGTATCTCCATTCTTAATCACTAACTGTACTACACAGCAATAGTAATAAAAACTGCACGGTATTTGCAGAGAAACAGAATGGTAGATCAATGGAACCAAAGAGAACATCCAGACATCAACACAAACACCTACAGATACTTGATTTTTGACAAAGAAGCCAAAACCATACAAGGAAAATGACAGCATCTTCAACAAATGGTGCTGGTCTAACTGGATGTCTACATCAAGAAAAATGCAAATAGATCCATATTTATCACCCTGCACAAAAGTAAAGTCTAAACGGATCAAAGACCTCAACATAAAACTAGACACACTAAATTGGTTAGAAGAAGAAGTGGGGAAGGGCCTAGAACGCATTGGCACAGGTGATAACTTTCTGAATAGAACACCAACAGCACAAGTTCTAAGATCAACAATCAATAAATGGGACGTCATGAAACTGAAAACCTTCTGTAAAGCAAAGGACGTTGTCATCAGAACAAAACAATAGCCTACAGATTGGGAAAGGATCTTCACCAACCCTTTATGGGACAGAGGACCAATATCCAGAATATATAAAGAACTTAAGAAGTTTAAAAGCAACAAGTAAGTCAAGTAATACAATAAAAAATGGGGTATAGAACTAAACAGAGAATTCTCTGTAGAGTAATAAAGAATGGCAGAGAAAAAAATTAAAGAAATGATCAACGTTCTTAGTCATCAGAGAGATACAAATCAAAAAGACAGAGATTTCACCTTATACCCATCAAAAACTCTAGTGACATTCCATGCTGGAGAGGATGTGGAGAAAGGGGAACACTCCTTCATTGTTTGTGGGAATATAATCTTGCACAACCACTTTGGAAATCAATTTGAGATATATCCAAAATATGCTCATGTACACAACAAGGACATTTGTTTACCCATGTTCCTAGCAGCTTTATTTGTAATAGCCAGAACCTGAAAACAACCCAGATGCCCATCAACGGAGGAATGGATACAGAAATTGTGGCACATTTACCCAATGGAATACTACTCAGGAATTAAAAACAAGGAAATCATGAAATTTACAGGCAAATGGTGGGATCTAGAAAAGATCATCCTGAGTGAGGTATCCCAGAAGCAGAAAGACACACATGGTATATCCTCACTTATAAGTGGATACTTGGCCTATAATATAGGATAAACATGCTAAAATCTGTACACCTAAAGAAGCTAAGCTAGAAGGAGGACCCTGGGTAAGATGATCAATCCTCACTCAGAAAGACAAATGAGATGCACACTGGAAGAGGGAGAAAACAGGAAACACGACAGGAGCCTATCACAGAGGGCCTCTGAAAAACTCTACCCAGCAGTTTATCAAAGCAGATGCTGAGACTCATAACGAAACTTTGGGTAGAGTGCAGGGAATTATATGAAAGAACAGGAAGATAATATGACCTTGAGAGTACAGGTCTCTTTTATAAAGAGAGCAACAGAACCAAAATATCTGGGCACAGGGGTGTTTTCTGAGACTGATACTCAACCAAGGACCATTTTTGGATATAACCTAGAACCCCTGCTTAGATGTAGCCTCATGGCAGCTCAGTATCTAAGTGGGTTCCCTAGTGTGTCTGATATGAACTCAGTGGCAGCTTTTTTGACACCAACCCCACCCCCCGCTGGAGAGGGTAGCAGCCTCACCAGGCCACAGAGGAAGACAATGCAGCCAGTCCTGATGAGACCTCATAAGCTAGGGCAGAAAAAAGGGAAAGAGGACTTCCCCTATTAGTGGACTTGGAGAGGGTCATGAGAGGAGATGAGGAAGATAGGGTGGGTTTGGGAGGGAATGAAGGATGGGGCTACAGCTGGGATACGAATTGAATAAATTGTAATTAATATAAAATATTAATTAAAAAATACAAATGGGAACCAAATCTTTTTATTTTTACTTTTTAATTCTGTATTAATTACACTTTATTCACTATGTATCCCCCCTATGGTTCCCTTCCTCCTCCCATTCCAATCTTTTAATGTGTTCAAAAACCATTGGCTATTATGGGATTACAAACTAAAACTACTTTGATATTCCATTTTACCAGAGTAAGAATGACTCTCTTCAAAATATCTAATGATAACTAATGATCAAAAGGATTTAGGAATGGGAAACACCTATTCACAGTTGCTGGACGTGAAAACATGTAGAGTACTGTGGAAGTCAACATGAAAGTTCCTCAAAAAGATATAAATAGAATGACCATAATACCCAGATATAACATTCCTAGGCATATGCCCAAAAGACTCTATATACTGATTTATATATACTTGCTCAAATTTATTCACTGCTGATTTATTCACAATATATGGGACATGGAATCAGTCATGATGTCCATCACTGATGAATACACAAGGAAAATGTGGTGCACATACATAGTTGAATTTTATTCATCTGCCATAGCAGAACACCACATGTAGTGATCTTTTTCTTAATTCTACTTTATTTGGGGTCCTTAGGCCTCTACCTCCTTTCCCCCAACTTTAATTAGGTGATAGAAAAGTTTAGTGGGGAGAGGTGTCCCAGACCCCTTTACTTCTTCCAGTTATTTAGGCTCGAGATCTTCTCTGAGGACTTATACCAACACCATCAACCTCAGACGCAGCTAGCAGTCTCCTCCATGCTGTTGCACCCTGAAGTGTTTCTCTCCATCTGTCTGCTCCAAACAACCACACCGTCTCTGGTCTCTGATCTTTCCAAACTGCTCCATGCCATATGCCATCAGTGAAGGTCACTCCAAATGCCACTGAATGTAACTTCAGAACACCATCACACAGTCTCTTTCTCAGCCTCATACTTAAACTCTCAGCGTCCTAGAACACACCCCCTCT